>NC_134701.1:11485000-11798166 GCF_043290135.1 Rhipicephalus microplus | reverse complement strand
AAACCAAAGAAACAAGTCCATCAAAAAGGTAAGAATAGTTCCAATACAAGGCTGCAGCAACGAAATACACAAGAAATTACAGATTTGTAAGCTGGAAATGCTACACGTGTGCTGTTCGGTTAGCGCAACAATAAGTGTTATTTCTACACTGAATAATCTAGCATTTCCACGAACTTAGATAACGAGTCAGTGCTTGTTATCACGGGGTCGAGTTTATTCCACTCGCGTATTGCCATGGGAAAGAAAGAGTACATAAACGTGTCGTTACTGCAGGAATATTCAGATATGGTGCGGTCGTGTTTGTGACGTGTAGGGCGGGTCTGAGAAAAAGATATGTATTTATGCGTATCAATCTTGTAACTGTTATGAATTAGCTGGAACAAGAATTTTGGGCGGCCCCGCCGCGGTGGTCTAGTGGCTAAGGTACTCGGCTGCTGACCCGCAGGTCGCGGGTTCAAATCCCGGCTGCGGCGGCTGCATTTCCGATGGAGGCGGAAATGTCGAGGCCCGTGTGCTCAGATTTGGGTGCACGTTAAAGAACCCCAGGTGGTCAAAATTTCCGGAGCCCTCCACTACGGCGTCTCTCATAATCGTATGGTGGTTTTGGGACGTTAAACCCCACAAATCATCAATCAAGAATTTTGGGCGAGCGTGCCTCGCTCTAACTGATACACTTTTTATTCCTGAATCAGCCAAGAGGTTAGTGGGAGAGTCAGTCCGTTTATATTTATTGTAGATGAACCTTATAGCCTTTCGTTGGACACTTTCAATCTTTTTCATGAGGGTAGTCGAGTGCGGAAACCATATCGTGCTTGCATATTCCAGAAGCGGTCTTACAAACGTTCTATAAGCTAACAGCTTGGTAGGAGTGGGGGACGTCTTTAGGCACCGTTTTAGGTAGAACAGTTTGCGCAACGCGGCAGCGGTAATATTTGTGATGCGTGAATCCCATCTAAGATCGGAAGTAAGCGTAATTCCTAAATATTTGTGTTGCGAAACCTTACTTAAGGGTATGTCATTAATGAAGTATGTAAACATAGAAGGCTGTTTCTTTGTTGAAACAGTCATGGTAACGGATTTTTTAATGTTTATTGTCATTTGCCAGTCAGAACACCATTTCGTTATTTCACTAAGCGATGTGTTAAGCATTAGGTGGTCCGTATAGCTATTAATTGCCCTGTAAATAATGGTCATCTGCAAATAACTTGATGTTGCACTCGATATTGGAAGTTATGTCGTTAATAAAAATTAAGAATAATAACGGTCCCAGGACTGACCCCTGCGGAACCCCGGATGTCACTGGTACGGTCTCACATGGTGTGTTTTCGAAGACAACAAACTGGGACCTGTTCGAGAGGAAGTATTTTACCCATGCCGATATTGCGCCTTTGCCAATCACTTTTTCCAATTTCCCAATTAATTTAGTATGGCCTACACAATCAAACGCCTTGGAAAAATCCAACAGAATGATGTCTGTTTGTGCTTGGTTGTTTATTGATAGTGCGAGGTCGTGAACTACTTCTGCTAGCTGTGTAATAGTTGATGGGCCGCTGCGGAAGCCGTGCTGATGAGGTGATAAAAAGTTCACTTTTTCCAAGTAAACAGTTAGATGTTTCAGGATTATGTGCTCAAGTAATTTGCATGACGGGCTTGATAGTGAAATAGGCCTGAAATTTGAAACGTAATTTTTGTCTCCTGATTTGTGAATTGGTACTATTTTTGCTATTTTCCAGTCTTCCGGAAGGGTAGATGTTGAAAGCGACTTCCGAAAAATTAGGCCGAGATACTTGCTACACCATTCTGCATATCTTTTTAGGAATTCATTCGGTATGTCATCCGGGCCGGTGGATTTTTTCGGGTCCAAGTTAAGCAATAGTTGCATAATTCCAGCGTCTGTGATGTTAATTTCGTCAATTTTGTCAGTATTGTGCTGTTCCAAATAAGGTGAAATGCCATTATCTGTCGTGAATACCGAGCGGAAGAAATCATTATGCGCATTCGACTTCGCCACCTTCTCTTCTGCTGTTAGTGTAGACGACGCTTCAGGACTTTTACGAAAATGCCTCCAGAATTTCTGCGGGCTATTTGTGATAAAGTTTGGAAGGGTTACGTTGAAGTAATGCTGTTTGGCTTGCTGCGTCTTTGTTTTCAGTCTCATGACTGCATTTAATAACTTCTCGTTACCTGGTGAGTTGGCGGGGTTAATCCTCGCTGCCCGCTGTAACCTTTTTACTTGACGTTTCGCTTGGATAACTTCTCGATTTATCCATGGGTTTTTTAGGTTGTTTTTTTTTGTGTTTCACAGGTATAGAGGTATTGATGCAGTGAAGAACAATGGCCTTGAACTGGAGCCACAACAAATTTACATTTGCGGACATGTCTGAGGCAGTTTCAAAAAAAGGTTGGAATTCATGCGCGAGATACGTTTGAATACTGTCATTGTTGGCTTTCTGATAATTCATAATGGTTACTGCGGTAGGGCGAACTGTGAATTTACAATCAAGTACCAACCGACAAACAGGCATCTTGTGGTCAGATATCCCGTCAGCAACGCTTATCTCGATTTGCTCGTTTGGAAAATGGTCGCTCAGAAGGACGAGGTGGAGAATATTTTCAGTGGTTCCTTGTATACGTGTTGCATCGGCTACTACCTGATGAAGGTTAAAATCAAGCATTAAATTAACCAGTGCTTTCGATGACAGAGACGTGTGGTGCATAGTAGCCCAGTCAAAATCAGCGAGGTTGAAGTCACCCATAATAATCACACGATTGCTGCGTGCATGCTGCGAAAGAAATTCTTGGATGAAAGATATACCGTCTTCACCGGAGGACGGGCTACGATAGACGCATCCAGTGATTGTACTCGGGCCGTCGGAAGCTATCTTACAAAAAACAGCCTCCGCACTTGCTACCTCGGGCAAACATGTGAAAGGGATACATTTTTCAATTAATAAAGCTACCCCTCCGCCTCGAATTGCCCTATCTTTCCTGATAACTGAGTATTTTGGGGGAGCAATTTCATGGCTGGATACGTCTGGTGAAAGCCATGTCTCCGTTATAGCCACAAGGTCAGGATCATAATCAAGTAAGATATGCTCGAGTTGTTCTATCTTGTTTAGTATACTCCGGGCATTTATGTTCAGCAAGGTTAGCTTTTTAACAGCGCGTTGCTTCGAGTCGTCGGCTTGCTCGGGATTTCTTTTTGCTTGGTTTCTTTCATTGGACCTTTGCTTGCATTTTGGTCGTTTTTTTTTCATCGGTATTTTGTCGCTCATTTCATCGCTCCAAACGAATGCGCGCTTGTCAATGTACAATTTGTCAAATGAAAGGGTAACCTTTTCTTTGTTTTTACGGTTTGGCTTCGCACTATCCCATAGCTTCTTTCTTACTTCTCGTACTTTCGGCGAGAAGTCTTCGCCGACAGCAAACGAAGTACCTTTCAGTTTGAATCCTCTTTCTAGAATTTCTGTTTTCTCTCTCCAGTCCAACAGCCTAAAAATTACTGGCTGTGTTTTTTTTTGGTGCAGGTTTACCTAACCGGTGTATCCGTTCTATGGCAACCTTATCTAACTCGAGTATCTCATTGATTATAGTCGTGTTCACGGTGTCCGCTAACGTATCGCTTGTTTCTCCGTCAACCTCTGAGAGACCGTAAACAATCAAGTTATTGCGCCGGCTACAGTTGTCCAAGTCATCCATTTTCTTTTCCAGAACTTCAATGGCTCGACTCATAGAATCAATCTGAGTTTGGCAAGATTCTATTTTAACTTCTAGTATAGCCAGGCCATCTAATTTCTTGTCAATGTTAGCTAGCCGCTCTTCCTTAATGTCTCTGATGTCGGCCGCTATTGCTTGCAGTTGCTTTGCAATGACAGCTAAATCCGGGCCTGAGTTTGATTCGATATCCCCGGCTAGCATGAGCAATTTTCGCACAGACACTGCAGTTTCATAGATACAACAACACAGCCATGGGCACGGCAGCACTACCAAAAAACGAGTCACTTGAACGATAGCATTTTCCGTAATTTTTTCTTACCTGCAGTAGGAACACGAACGGATTAGACGCCATACTGGCAGAGCCGCCGTGCCCAATAGCTGCGGTGCTGGCGGGTAGGCAATTTATAGGCTTGGTGGGCGGTGGCACTCTGATGAAGTGATGCGCCAAGTGGTCGGCGCACGTTGAGGTCCGGTGATGCAGTGGCAGATACTGTAGATTATCCATGTGGCAGGTCGCATTTGGAAGCGCGTGGCAGCTGGTGACGTCATGGTCTAGTGCAGTCCAGGGCAATCCATGTAGTTCGGCGCTTCTAGCGGTACCGAGAAGCGCCGGTCTCACGAACATCTGCAGTAGGAAGACGAACGGATTAGACGCCACGATTAGACGCCACCCGTATATATATATATATATATATATATATATATATATATATATATATATATATATATATATATATATATATATATATATATATATATATATGTGACGTATCAAGTGATGGTTAGTAGAGGTCGAGAAGGAAGAAGTGCAGAAAAGAATAAACATGGGGTATGAGCCAGGCCACGTCGCCCATTCATCATAGCGTCACACAAGTCGACAGGATGAAGACCTCGCAACCACTTCATCACCCGGCCATCATCATCGAAGACCTCAGCGAGACGCAGTGACTGAACGCGGACCACAGAAGAACGCGGACCACCAAGACCACCAAGCATCATGACAGCACCATCAGACGACCTTCTCATCCCCAAGTACACCGGAGCAGCGGACGATGGACCTGTACAGGACTGGTTCGACGTGTTCGAGCACCACGCAACCGCTGCATCATGGTCGGAACGGGAGATGGTCGCCAACTTTACCGACTACGTCTCCGGTGAGGCATTCAAGTTTTACCTGACACACATATTCGAAAACGACGAATCATGGCAAAAGATCAGGGAAGAAATGATTACCCGTTTCAAGGAATACGATGAAGACCTGTTCATACCTCATCAGCGGAAGGCTTTTCAACTGACCCATCACAGATACGCGAAGTCTTCTCGCAGTAATCCTGTTTTCCAAACGAGATCTCAGAGAAAATATACCACCATTGTACCATCATATGACTCTTCCCAAAAAACGTCACGCATTCGAACACCGACTGGTAACGTGCACGTCGCAACAGACAAGGTAAAGCGTCCGTATACCGAAAGGAATCTAGAAAATTTTGCCAAAAAACTGAACCTAAACCCACCTTTCCCAAGAGCAATGAAATCGGCATTTTCAACGTGTTCACTGCACCACAACACTTCAGATTTTACAGAACCACCCAAATGCCTTGATGCATCGTGTCACACACAAGACCCAAACGGTTTCGAGTGTGTGACGGAATTTACGTGTGACGAGCTGGTGAATCCTCGCAATACCAGCCCCCACCCTGACGTTCCCGACCAGGGTCGTTCGACAGACATTGTCAGCCTAACTACGCTGCAAAAAGAAAAACATACGCCATCAGAACCACCTGCAGCCATGTCTGTTGTGCTCTCATCGTCAAGTGACAACACACATGTGAGTCAAAGCACTGCAGGAATTTCAAATCCACCAACGCCGGCGCATTGTCAACTGACAGAAGCATTTACAATCAATGACGACTCACAACCATCTTGGGAGCTTTCTCATCAGCCTGTCACGCTGCTTTCATCACAGGACAAGCCTAGCAGTACAGTGTCGACTACCGAAAATCTACTGATCACGTCACCATCTAAAGAAAACCAGACTCATGTTCCTGAAAGAGGCCCATCTGGTGAACTTTCACAAGAAGACGAGCAATTTCAACAAAGGCAACTCCACGAACTCCAAGAACTGCAACGGCTACTCGAACAAGAACAACGATCAAGTGAAACCTCCTCACAAGTACACTTGTGGCTGAAAGATCATCAGAGACAACATCAATTAAAGAAGCAAAGACGAAGTCGATGCCTAAGCCATCTTCGCAGAAAGCAACGTCGACAAAGTTTTCTGCACCAGTTCTCAACGCCGTGTCTACGATTCAACAAACTGAGAGTAGACCACAGAAAGCTACGAAAGAGACGTGCAGCTACCACGTGTACAATGAAGGAACAAAGGCATCATACCATCAGCTTCGGCTGCAAGCACTCGTTCTGTCTCAGCCACGACACAGAAAGCAGCGTCTACGACGGAGAACTTCGTGCCTACGACATCCGACTCTCAAATGCTACAAGTACTTCGGCCCTTGTTCATTCATGACGAGAATCGCTGTGTCATCAGTAATTTCTACGTTCAAGGCGTGCTTCAGTTGGCCAGAACGCAACAGTCAACCTCGCCCACCAGAGTTGTCATAAAATTAATCGGACTGCTCAATCGGCCTTGAAGATTTCGTGAGATTGTGGAACTGCTGAGCTGAATACCAAGTCAGTTTGAAAACTACGCATGTGGCACGAAGTATTCAATGCATCTGAGTCATCAATAGTGGATTCAATTCTTTTATGCAGCGGAGAGTTAAGCATTGGCGATGTTTGCGCGGATGAGGAACCAGGTGGAAGGTTGGGAAAACGACAGCGTGGTCTTTCGATGAGCATGTGGCTAACTTCACCTGACGGGAATTGGAAATTCATGCTCTGTGCTCGAATGCGTGAAGGCTGCTTATGGCTGCGATGATTGAGTTCGAATGCACTGAGAGTGTGTGTTCTAATCGAATCTTCACAAGAGTCTTGAAACCAGACGATCATTTCTTCTTTTATCTTTTTCCAAGACTCATCGTTCCCGAAGATGTGGGTGAGGTAAAATTTGAATGCCTCACCTGAGATGTAGTCAGTAAAGTTGATGGCCATCTCCCGTTCCGACCATGATGCAGCGGTAGCGTGGAGCTCGAACAGGTCGAACCAGTCCTGCACGGTTCCATCGTCCGCTGCTCCGGTGTCTGCACGTGAAACTGTGAATTTGGCCATTGTTTTGTTCATTTACTTCTTTAATTTGTTATAGTTTGTAACCAGTGCCATCTTTCGGGGAGAGGGGGAATCGTGTGACGTATCAAGTGATGGTTAGTAGAGGTCGAGAAGGAAGAAGTGCAGAAAAGAATAAACATGGGGTATGAGCCAGGCCACGTCTCCCATTCATCAATAGCGTCACACATATATATATTGTAGTGGAGCATACGCACCAACGCGTATGCGCTTTCGGAAGACAACGAAAAGCCCGTGCTCTGCTTGCGCGAGAGTTTGTGCCGCCTTTGTCAGACTAGCCGTACGCCCACTTTCCGTTGCGACCTTGTTGCGACTTCTCGGCTCGAATGAACGTCATCACATTGGTTTGGTGCGTATGCTCCACTACAATATATATATATATATATATATATATATATATATATACAGGTGTCGCGTCTAGTCGTCCGTGGTGAAGTAGACCTCGTTAGCTGATAAAAGCCGGGCGATGGTAGCTGAGGAGTAAATCGTCGTGATGCAGCTTGCCTGCGTTCCTGGTTTTTGAGTGGCCATTCACTCCTTCGTTCGAACCCATCAGTGTACTTTGGGTGAGGCTCAAAGTAGCTGTGATGCATCTGAGGTACTGGTGGTTCACGGGGCCGTTGGTCGAAGGCACACTGATGGCAGACACCGGCGGTGTCCACAGCTTGCAGTTGAGCAAGTTCTTCCTTAACCATTCGTCTTATAATCAAAGAGATGTCCTCCTGCAATTGAAGGTTGACACACGCAATCGTGGGCACATTGTCAAGACGTCCAAATTTTGATAGGACTCTCCTCCTCTTTTGCGCTTCAAACGCTCGGCAGTGTTCCTTAGGTCGTATGTGTAGGTCTTCCTTAGTGATGAGAAAGTTGTACACGTTTTTCGCGATTCCCTTGAGCAGATGACCTACCTTATCTTCGTCAGACATGGTCGCATTCAGGATTCCACAAAGCTTCAAGACGGCTTCGATGTAGGTGGTGCATATGTTTCGCCAGGTAACTGCAGAGCTCTGCGTGAAAGCGTTTGCTCCGCCTGCTTGACTTTAGAAGTCGAGTCACCAAAGCACCTCTTCAGCTCGTCCACAAAAATGTCCCATGTGGTCAATTCACTCTCGTGGTTGTCGAACCAAAGAGACGCGGTGCCGACAAAAAAAAAACACGTTCTCGAGCTGCTTAGCAGTGCTCTAGCGGTTGCTGCGACTCACTCTTTGGTAGTGCTTGAGCCAATCCTCAACATCGTCATCCGCCTGCCCCGAAAAGATCTTTGGTTGACGCTCCCGCGAGCTTCTCCTGGGGGTGAGCGTGTTGCTCATCAGCAACGAGGTTGTTATGGCCTCCTCCGTCATCCTCCATGTCTGGTAGCTGCGGTGGCAAGCCTGCCAAGCGTCTGCTCATTCGCAAAATCGGTAGATCTGGGTCGTCCAGATCGATGTACCCGGCACCTTCCACCACACCGTCACGAATGATTGTGTTTATTTACAGATGAGGCGAAATGGCGTTGGGAAAGAGCAGCATACTTCTTAGACAGGCCTAGTCTGGTTCACTCAACCACACAGTTCAAGCGCCGCTCCAATACTCTTCTTCTTCTTCCGCGCCCCGTACGCTCGCGCACTTTTTATTAATATATATATATATATATATATATATATATATATATATATATATATATATATATATATATATATATATATATATATATATGTCAACGCGTGTATATCAAGAAAGAACGCTTCATCGACGCGCTCGCACATTGATAAGAGTTTGCAAACACAGAGATGACATGACGCGCATTCTTAGGTACCGAAGTTCAATCACATTTTACCAGGCCGACGAATGGCACTTTTAGCCCAATCCGCGTTCAATCTGCGACGCTCATTTTGCTATGACGCCTCTTTCTTTGAGTATGATTTGGCGGTTAACATCTACAGATATCGCAATAGCTTGTTTAATAAATTTATCCAGGATGTTTGTTGTCGGCATGTAAATGCACTAAACGTCAACGAGGATACATCCACGTTGAACGGAGCTATAGCTGCTAAAGACCGAAACATACATTCGGCAGACCCTCTTTTATTGATGTACAGTAGATATTTAAGTAGCCCTGTAAAGGCGCGTTTTACTTGTTGTATGCCGATTACCATGACGGCGGGATCAACCGCAATTTTTGAAAGAATGGTTGCTGTTATATTTTAAATGTGAGGCTTTTCTTAACGAACTTTGGCTACTTTGAGCGTATCTATCTATCTATCTATCTATCTATCTATCTATCTATCTATCTATCTATCTATCTATCTATCTATCTATCTATCTATCTATCTATCTATCTATCTATCTATCTATCTATCTATCTATCTATCTATCTATCTATCTATCTATCTATCTATCTATCTATATCTAGCTGCGCCACGGTGGTCTAGTGGCTAAGGTACTCGGCTGCTGACCCACAGGTCGCGGGCTCAAATCCCAGCTGTGGCGGCTGCATTTCCGATGGTGGCGGAAACGTTGTAGGCCCGTGTGCTCAGATTTGGGTGCACGTTAAGGAACCCCGGATGGTCGAAATCTCCGGAGCCCACCACTACGGTGTCTCTCATAATCATATGGTTGTTTTGGGACGTTAAACCCCACATATCAATCAAATCAATCTATCTACCTACCTATCTATCTATCTAGCCACCTATGACTTTTAGCCCACCTGGCCGTTTCGATGACGGTATCTATACCAAAATTGGTATGGCGTAGCATGACTGTATGGCGAGCACAAATGACTAGTCATAACAAAAAAAGCATGACATGTATGTCATGAATGTCATGATTTACATTTCATGGTTCTGCAGCTAGCTCTTGCGGTCGTTTCGTTCACATGGCATGTTGTGAAACTGGTATGGTATGGCATGATTTCATGGCGAACACAAGCGACAGACCCTAACATGAAATCAAGACATGCATGTCATGTAACAACATGACTACATGCCAAGCTCATGATGCGCTCGCAGCCGTTTCGCTAGCTTCACTTATACCAAATTTGGTATTACGGCACGTGAATGGACGATGAAGGTATGAGACTGGTGCAAACATGATAATCATGACATGCGTGTCATGTAAAACATGACTACATGCTACGCTCGTAGTGCGCTCACGGTCGTTTCGCTAGCTTCACATATCACCAATCAGATAACCTCCTTCTAGTTAAGTCTACCCGCTTAAAGTCTATTTTGCCCTCCCGGTCCCTAAACCCCAGTGCTTTGAAAAACTCTGCGCCATCATCCTGAACTATAGGGTGAAGCCCTTTACAGAACATTACCAAGTGTTCAGCAGTTTCTTCTTCCTCTCCACACGCACTGCATACTGTGTGTACCCCTTCGTATTTGGCCCGATATGTCTTGGTTCACAATACTCCCGTCCTGGCCTCAAACAGTAGAGAGCTACCCCGAGTATTATCATAGATTCTTTTTTTGGCAATTTCCTGCTTAAAAGTTCGAGAGATATATATCTCTAGTGCGGACTTCTTAATCACGCCAATTCTCCACATGTCAGTCTCCGTTTCCTTCACTTTCTTCTTAACCGATAGTTTTTTTTTGGTTTGGCCACCTGCTGTTTTCTAAGTATTTACCAGTCAATTTACTGGTTCGCTTCCCCCATTTTGTATCGACATTCTTCATGTACAAGTAGCTGGAAACCTTCCTAGCCCAACGCTCCTCCCCCATTTCTCTCAATCGCTTCTCAAATTTTATCTTGCTGCTAGCTTCTCTGCCCTGAAATGATGTCCATCCCATGCCACCTTGAACTCCCTGATTTGGTGTATTCCCGTGAGCTCCTAAAGCAAGCCTACATCTTCCACGTTGCTCAATTTCTAACCTTGCTTGAACTTCTGACCTCATGCACAAGACCGCATTGCCGAACGTCAGCGCAGGAGCCATGACCCCTTTCCATATTGCTCTCACAACATCATACCTATTGTAATTCCACAGTGCCCTGTTTTTTATTACTGCTGCATTCCTGTTACCTTTAGTCGACACGTATATTTCGTGTTCCCTTAGGTACTTGGCCCCATTGCTTATCCATACGCCCAGATATTTATATTTATCTGTTATCTCTAGCGTGACCTCCTGTATTCTAAGCTCACTACCTTCATTGTCATTAAAAATCATGGCTGCTCATTTTTCCTTACTGCATCTGAAATCTAACCTATCTCCTTCATTACCGCAGATGTCCACCAATCTCTGCAAATCTTCCTTGTTGTCGGCCATTAGCACTATATCATCTGCGTACATCAATGCTGGTAGTGCCGGTTCAATGAGTTTTCCTTGTTTGACGAAAGAGGTGATGAAACCCACTCCACTTCCCTTCAATTTGGCCTCTAATCCTTGTAGGTACACCAGGAATAACAAGGGTGACAGAGGACACCCCTGCCTAAGCCCCCGTTTCACCTCTGTGGGCTTAGATACCTGTTTTTCCCTCTTTATAACTACCTTGTTACTTTTATAGATCTCCTTTAAAAAATTAGTGACTGCATCTTCCACGCCTAGTGCGTCCAGTATTGCCCACAGTTCTTCTTGAACCACGCTATCGTCCGCTCCCTTGATATCCAAAAATGCTAGCCACAGGGGCCTGTGTTCCTTTTCTGCTATTTCGATGCACTGCGTCAGTGAGAACAGATTGTCTTCAAACCTCCTGTGTTTCCGAAACCCATTCTGCAGTTCCCCCAGCACCCCCTCATCTTCTATCCATGCCTGCAGTCTTTCCTTTATAATCTGCATCGCCAGCCTGTAGACCACTGATGTCACTGTTATAGGACGGTAGTTGTTTATGTCAGCTTTGTCCCCCTTTCCTTTATAGTGGACACGGCAACCAAGCCGCGACGATGTCACATCACGTACCCCTACTCGTACAGGTTTTGACGGGATGCCTTTTTTCGTCGACCAGCTCATCGGCGTTTTGCACGGGCCAGCTTGATCTGCGTCCCACCTTTGATGCACCGTTCAAGCTCGGCACGGGTATCGTTGCTGGTGATATCTTTGATACGCCAGTGGCGCCGCGCCTGCAGCCCGAGCATCATCTTTACTGCGCACACATACGTGGCATGATGACGTCACCAGTTCAGCCCGCCAGCGCCACGCCAGCGGCTATAAAAGGGATGCCAATTGCTTCAAGCGGCAGTGGACACAGCAACCAAGCCGCGACGATGTCACCTAGCGTACCCCTACTCGTGCAAGTTTTGACGGGATGCCTTTTTTCGTCGACCGGCTCATCGGCCTTTTGCACGGGCCAGCTTGATCTGGGTCACACCTTTGATGCACCGTTCAAGCTCGGCACGGGTATCGTTGCTGGTGATATATTTGATACGCCAGTGGCGCCGCGCCTGCAGCCCGAGCATCATCTTTACTGCGCACACCTACGTGGCATGATGACGATAGTTATAGCGCGAGAACAAAACGACGACATAGAGACAAGAAAGACACGAAAGTCGTTTTGTTCTCGCGCTATAACTGTCGTCATGCCATACCAACTAGCCCAAGCTGCCACTCTTCTAAGGCATGATGACGTCACCAGTTCAGCCCGCCAGCGCCACGCCAGCGGCTATAAAAGGGAAGCCAATTGCTTCAAGCAGCATTGAACACGGCAACCAAGCCGCGACGATGTCACCTAACGTACCCCTACTCGTGCAGGTTTTGACGGGATGCCTTTTTTTGTCGACCGGCTCATCGGCGTTTTGCACGGGCCAGCTTGATCTGCATCACACCTTTGATGCACCGTTCAAGCTCGGCACGGGTATCGTTGCTGGTGATATCTTTGATACGCCACTGGCGCCGCGCCTGCAGCCCGAGCATCATCGTTACTGCGCACACCTACGTGGCATGATGACGTCACCAGTTCAGCCCGCCAGCGCCATGCCAGCGGCTATAAAAGGGACGTCAATTGCTTCAAGCGGCAGTGGATACGGCAACCAAGCCGCGACGATGTCACCTAACGTACCCCTACTCGTGCAGGTTGGTGACTGGAAATATGGTTTCTGTAGTTACAATCCTTGCTTAATAGTGTTGCCGTGTCTACACACCATTCTAAACTGCATAAGTGACTGTTTTGCGCTAGCGGGTCTTTTGCTTTCACTGTCGAGAGATGTCGAGCAAAAGCCTGGACCTATTACGGATGCAATGTTTAAGGAACTGCTAGAAACGCAAAAACTATCTTGTCTAAAATTTCGCAAATGCAAGAGCAACAGGCCTCATCTGAGTCTGCTATGATTCATGTTCAAAACAGATAATTAACAATTGAGAAAAAATTAGAGTGCATAGATAAAGTGGATGGTAGGCTGCTAAAGCTTGAGAATGCATTCGATAGGAGCCATACAGAATTGAGTGCTCTGTGCAGTAGGGTTGACGACCTAGAAAACCGCTCGAGACGAAACAACCTTATTATTACAGGCGTAAAAGAAGGCGGCCCTGAGAATGATGATGACTTACTGAAAAAAATAAATGACGATATATTCGGCTCCATTCTCAACCAGAAACTGAATTCTATAGAAAGAATACATAGACTGGGAAAGAAATTTCCTGGCGAAGACCGCCCTGTAATCCTTAGAGTGGCAGACAACCGAGACAAAGTAAAGATACTGAAAAATTGTTTCAAGCTAAAAGGCACTAATATTAACATAGTGAGGACTACTCAAAACGTTTAACTGAGATACGGAGAAACTTGTGGGTCACAAGTCTAGAAGAAGGAAAGAAAGGTGCGAAAGTTAGACTGGTTTATGACAAAGTTCTCGTCAAAAATGTTTTTTACACCTGGAGTGATGATGCCAAGGAGAAGATCAAGTGCAAAGCATCTGCTAAACCCAACCACCAATGACCTGAAAGACAAAAACAGGCCGACTTTAAGATCATCAACATAAATGCTCGCAGCGTACTGAACAAAAGTCACTTAATAGAAAGTGTAACCTTGGAACATGATCCTGACATATTGGCAAGCACCGAGACATGGTTGCACAGTGATGTACATGATGTGGAAGTTACACCGCCAGGTTACGTCTTAATGAGGAAGGACCGAGGCGGGAGAGGAGGTGGGGTAGCACTTATGATTAAAAGAGACATAAAGTATCAAACTTTGCCAGATGCTGGTGATATTGAAGTCGTATGGGTAAAGATTCGATTAAATGATCACCCTGTGTACATTGGAGTTATGTACAGACCCCTCTGTTCTCCTGCTACGACTCTGACCGACTTAAGATGTTTTATGGATTCTAATATGCACCAGGACGACAAAATAATTTTGATTGGTGATTTCAACTTACCAGGCATTCAATGGGATTTGCATGATATTATAGGAAACGAAGTAGCTCATTGTGAACATCTTTTGGACATTGCCGTTTGTTTTAACCTATGCCAAATTGTGTCTAGCTACACACGTGTTTTTAAGGCTGTATCCTCTATTCTCGACTTTGTATTTGTATCTTCACTCCTGGAGAAAAATGTTAGAACATGTGATGTAATCGAGGGCATATCAGATCATCAGATGGTTATGTTTTCCTTGGATATGGCGTCCGCTAGGTTGCATAAGGATTACAAAAATACAGTTCTGAACTTCGCAGCTGCTGATGACTTCTTTGTTTTAGAAAAACTTGAAAACTCTTTCGATACTTTTGTTCTCCTGCAAAATTCAAATGCATGTACAAATAGACTATGGGATTATTTCTCGCAAGTGGTCACTGAATGCATTCCATTCTATATTCCAACACGACAAAAAAAGATAGCAAAGAAAAATTCTTGGATAACACGTGACGTGATCCATGCCAAAAGGCAACTGAAACGAAAACGGAAAGCTCACTCAAAGAATCCTTGCCCTGAAGGGAAGGAAACCATTCACACTATGAGCCAGGAATTGAGACGTCTAGTTAAAAATTGCAAAGATAATTTTTATAATGTTAAACTAAAAAAGTTCTTGCACGAAGCACCCGAAAAGTTCTGGAGATACGTGAATCCAAACACAAAAACCCATCTTGATGCAGATAAAGAAAACTCACAAGCACGTGCTGAAAGTTTTAATGCCTTTTTCTTGTCAGTATTCACCCACGATGACAGACAAGTACCGACTTTTAATGAGGCTTCTGGCACACCTGCCATAGAAGGAATAACGATTAGTGAACAAGGAGTATTGAACCTGCTCCTTAAAATTGACAAAAAGAAAAGTGCAGGACCTGACGGAATACCAAATGAATTTTTATATAGGTACGCAGTTTGGGTCTCGAAGTACTTGACAATTATTTTCCAGTCCTCCGTAAGTAGTGGTTGCTTTCCCACTACTTGGAAGGTTGGTAAGGTCATACCGATACACAAAGGTGGTACTACTAACGACTGCAAAAATTTCCGTTCCATCTCGCTCACAAGCACTTGTTCAAAGATTCTCGAGCATATTGTCTCCAAGCATCTTTTGGCTTATCTAGATGTTCACAACCTACTATACTCACAACAACATGGATTTCGAAAAGGCCTATCTACTATTACTCAGCTTGTTGAACTCTCCTCTTAAATTAACTCGCAAGGTGAGGTTGACATGATAGTCTTAGATTTTGCAAAAGCTTTTGATAAGGTGTCCCATGCTAAACTGTTGATAAAAATAAACACTATCTTTAAAAACCCAAACCTAACGCAGTGGGTTTTCTCCTATTTCTCTAATCGCAAGCAGTATGTTCAAGTCAGCACGAAAACATCTGCCCTTGCCAATGTTATTTCTGGAGTTTCCCAAGGCAGTGTCTTGGGCCCACTACTGTTTTTGATTTTTGTCAACGATTTACCTAAAGATATTACGGTCGCCATAAGGTTTTTTGCAGATGATTGCGTAATGTATAAAATAGTCAGGTCTCCTACCGATCAATCAGAACTAAATCTAAACCTCCAAAACATACAAAACTGGTGCACCATTTGGCAGATGGATCTAAACGCCGCAAAAACAGTAACGATGACCGTAACAAGGAAAAAACGCATTCTAAATACGACGTACTCTATAAACGATCATGAGCTAGGCAGAGTAGAACAACACAAATATTTGGGTTTATTAATAACTTCCGATCTACGATGGAATTTGCATGTAGACTCCGTTTGTGCTAAGGCTAACAAAGCATTGTGGAGACTTCGGAGAAATCTGCACCATGCTAGCCCGGAAGTCAAATGCTTGGGTTACAAGGCTTTTGTACGGCCAATTATGGAGTACGCAAAGGTGGTATGGGATCCGTACACAACAAGTAATCGCACTAAGCTAGATAGAATACAAAGATTGGCGTCACGTTTCATATTTAACAAATACCAGCGCTGCCACTCCCCATCTCAGCTTTGCAAGCTGGCCCACCTTGAACCACTAGAACAAATAACAGAGTATGAAAGACTTAAATTACTCTTTTTAATCATTAAAGAACAAGTAAAAATAGACATATCGAAGTATATGTTACAAAAACTGGGGAAACGTCAAGGCACCGGCATAACATGTACATCCCCCCTCCCAGATCACACAACGATTGTTTTAAGTTCAGTTTCTTCCCGCGGGCGATCAGTAAGTAAAACAGGCTGCCGAATTCCACTGTCTTATCGGAATGTGTACCTTCTTTCTTGAAGGGCCTCAGGGATGTCGTGTATAAAGATGTATAGTTTATATTTTGCTTATTCTATGTCCTCAAGAGCAGAGTGCTTTGGCTATTTCTTGTCATTCATTGTTATGTATAATAGAAGTTGTATAGGGAGTACCTATTTTTTGTATGTATATTAGTTTTTTCCACCCCTGTTATAGCCCAAATGGGGCTGACAGTATAATAAAATGAAATGAGATCATGCTCATCCTGCTAAGTTTCCATCTATTGGGAACTTCTCCATCGATTTTTATTTTGCTCACTGCCTCTCTCAAAGCCTGCTTAGACTTTGCCCCTAACGTCTTAATCAGCATAATTGGAATGCCATCTGGGCCTGTTGATGTACTACTCGGAACCATTTTCTCAGCCCTTTCACACTCTTGTGAAAATGGAGCCATTGCGCCACTTGATTCATCCTTGTCTGTTGTGGTGCATAAAGCACTTCTGTGTTGAAATTTTTCTGTTACCCTTGTTCTTATATACTCAATAGCTTCGTCCCCTTCTAGCCTAGCACCTTGAGCTGTAGTTATAAACCTCTGCTCTACGCTCGTATCACTTCTTAGGGAGTTTAGATGGTTTCAAAATTTCGCAGCTGTCTTTCTATCTTTTTTTATGTACTTCTAGCTGCCAGCCACTGGGCTCCCTTTCTTCTAATCTTTTCATTGATCAGAAGGGATGCATCCCTTCTACAGCTTAGAAAGATTTCCCATTTTCTTTCAACATCATCTGTCAGTTCACCCCGCTGCTTAGCATGTCTGTGTTCCGTAGAGGCTTCCTGACGTTTTGCTATGGCTCTCTTAACTTCCTCATCCTACCAACTTTTGGGTATGTGTCTTCTTTTCCGGGGTGACTTGTCACGTGCCTTAGCAAGCTCCAACTCAAACAGTCTAACTATATTCGTGTATGTCCACACTGTGTTGTCCACACTGTGTATGTCCATACTGTTTTATTATCCTCAGTGGTTACTTTCTCAATTTGTTTAGTGGCTATTTCAATTTGCCTTTCTGAATAAAAATGTTCCTGTAGTTGCTCATCTTGTCTCCTTCCCACTTTCACTGCTCTTCCAAAACTTAGCTTGATACGTTTGTGATCACTACCCAGACTTCTGGAGCCACCTTCATCTATGTGCATTCCCCTGAGCTTATCATACATCCTATGCGACATCAGTGCGTAATCTGTCATCGACTGCAGTCTTCCTACCTCCCATGTTATTTGCCCTTCACATTTCTCGGTACTGTTGCAAATGATCAAATCCAGCCTTTCACACATACCCATGATCACTTTGCCTGTCAGGTCGATATTCTCATCTATATCTTCTTTGTGTGCATTCAGATCTCCTAGTATAATTATCTCGCACTCTCCTCGTAACTCCTGAACTCCTCGTAACTCCTGAATGTCCTTTGATATACACTCTACCATTGCCTAGTTTTCCTCTCTGGCCTTTGCTCCCGTCCACAAGTACACGAAACCAAGGAGTGTCATTCGCCCGGCCACTTTCCCTTTTAGCCATAAATGTTTCTTGCACTCCTGCTTGACCCTTTGCCAGTCTGTACTTTTATGAATGAATGTCCCAATACCACCCCCCTCTCTGCTGCCTTCCGTTCTATTACAATATTCCCACGCGTAGTCCGCAGTGTTAGGAGGTTGTTCCATGTCCCTGAGATGTGTTTCTACAAAACCGTATACGATCAGCCTTTCCTCCCTTAGCTGTTCTTCTATCTCTTCCCACTTCAGCCTGTTCCTACCACCGTGCATGTTAATATACCCTAAGTCTGAAATGGCTCGGCGCTCGTGGCTACGTTCATTTCTGCCCCGGCTTTTCCTATCTTAGATATTGGTGCTCTTTGGAATCGTATCTGTCCATACCACCTGTCACAGAGTCTCGCTGGTTGTTTTCCTCGTTACTAGCTATCCTGCACCCCGAAGGGCCCGCTTGCCCCCCCAAAAAGCTACTGCGCGTCCTGCAAGTCGCCAACCCACCTCATGACCTAGCCGCCCATAGAAGTGAATTCTGTCTCGTTGAACCCCCCCCCCCCCCACCTATGCACCTCTCTGTTTATTTTCACCACCTCAAAGCCTTTCACTCGACTCATCCGCCATATCTCTTGGTTTAGCGTTGACAACCGCTCTTTGAAGGTTGCTATCACGCACCGGTACCTCCGGCATCGTGCATATCGCTACCTGTATTTCAGGGGAAGTGGCGCTCATGTCATCGACGCCTTTCGCCAGTGTAGTTGCTAGTCCTGCTGTATCTTCATTTAAGACATCGTTTAAACCACCTGAAATTATCACGAGGTTTCGTCTATCAGCTGTAGTTTTGAGTTTTGCGCTCGCTTGCCTCATGACTGCTTCCAACTTGAATCCTGGGAATGCCCCTACTACAAACCTCTTGTCACCTCTTACCCTCTCTTTGATGGCTTCTGTGCATCGATTTAAATTCGAGTCCCCGGCGATTATGACACGCTGTGACTTTTCAGCTGGAGAGTCCTGCACCTGGGGGCTACTTGCACCTGTGACGCCGGCTGCTTTGTCCCCTCCCAGCCCCACCACTACTTCGCTGAAGCTGGGCCTTGCGATTATTGAACTGGCTGAACCTGTTTTTCCCAAACTTGCTTGCTCTGTCTTCTCCGCCGTTCTGGTTGCCGGTTCCCTACTATTCTCTCCGTAGGCCGCTCCTCTGTTCACCTTGGCTAGTGCTTCCTCGGCGGACTTCAGTCTTTGTCCCATTACCCTCGTTGTCTCTTGCTCTGTCGCCAACGCAATCTCGAGCTCGGCGATTCTCATCAGCAGTTCACTCTGGGAAACCATCATTTTCTCCATTTTTTTCCTCGACCTCACATTGCCTACACTTCGCGTCAGCTTCTTCGCGTCAGCCAGACACTTGGGTCCACTTTCAAACCCACTCCACATCCTGAACACTTTAATGGTGGTTTTGGGACGTTAAACCCCACATATCAATCAATCAATCCTGAACACTTTACAGTCTTTTTAACCTTGTCTTTCTGACGTTGTCCCTATATTCGATAATTACTAAACTCGAGCCCTGCCCTACGAAAAAAAAAAACAGAAAGTCTAAGCTCTACTTAAAAAATTTGCGTGTTAAATGTACGCGCACATCCTCAACGGAGTGGCAAAAGAAAAAAAAAACAACGAAAAATTCAAACACACACACACACACACACCCTAACTAATAAATACCTGGTGACTGGCCCCCGAAAAAAGCCATATCATACAATAAGTGCTACGAAGATTTCAACTGCTGCCTTATAATTATAAAGGCAAGCTCAAAACATGCAAAAACACTTATCTGCGCAATCGATCGGGAGCGCTCAAAAAACACGTCCATCCACCGTGACAGCTCAAACCACAGTAAATAGCGCAAGTTGTCCACTGTGGACAACTAGCCCCACCTATTGTGATGTTGTGGAACTACTTGTGGTTGAAGAGAGTGGCCGTAAGGGGGACAGGGGAGATGGTTGGCGAGCGCGAAGCGGTTGACATCAGTTATGTGATCTCTTTGAATCGTTAATAAATCAGTTGTTTGTCATTCAATCAGTCGTGTCATCGTATGCATCCACCCCTGACATCATTTGAGGGCAGGGAAGCTAGCAGCAAGATAGCATTTGAGAAGCGACTGAGAAAAATAAGGGAGGAGCGTTGGGCTAGGAAGGTATTCAGCTACTTGTACACGAAGAATGTCGATACAAAATGGAGGAAGTGAACCAGAAAATTGACTGGTACATACTTAGAAAACAGCAGGGGGCCAAACCAAAAGGAATGATCGGGTAAGAAAAAGGTGAAGGAAATGGGGACTGACATGTGGAGAATTGGTATGATTAAGAAGGCTGCACTAAAGATCTATCGAATTTTTAAGCAGGAAATTGCCAAAGGAAAGAACCAGTGATAATACTTGCGTAGTTCTCAAGGCCAGGATGGGAGTGTTGCAAGCCAAGTCATATCAAGTCAAATACGAAGGGGTAGACACGGTATGCAGTGTGTCTAGAAAGAAAGAAGAAACTACCGAACACTTGATAATGTTCTGTAAAGGGCTTCGCCCTTAGTTCAGGATGATGGCGCAGAGTTTTTCAAAGCGGTGGGGTTTAGGGACAGAGAGGGCAAAATACACTTTAAGCGGGTAGAATTAGCTAGAAGGAGGTTAACTAATTGGTGGCTAAAGTCAAGGCACGAGTGAAAATTAAACCTTCACTGCAAAGTACGAATCCTGAACCTCAATATATAAAGAGAAAAAAATAAATCTAGTTTTTGGTTCATTAAGTATTACGGCTTGTTGGTGCTAGCCACCGCCCGATCTAAAGGGTACAACCATATCCATCCATTCATCCATGTGCGGCATTGTACAGAATGAAGGAGTTCTCGTTTCCACAGAACAAGCTCACGCGCCTGGTGGTTTGGACGTGGCAGCCGCCTAAGGGAACAAGTTTTCAGCATCATTCAGTATCCTTCGCAAGACCGTTCTAATCTCGCCTTCAAGCTTGCCCGTGCTAAACCTGCTGGGGTGTTCTTGGCTGAGGATTGAGTGGTTTTAACTTTCTGTCTTAGAGTCTGATTCTACAGTTTATGTGTTTCTGAGTCTAACCATATTTCTAGTGCTCATGTCGACTACTTCTCTTGGCCAGGCGCGATCCGCCTGGTCAGCGTCCCTGCAGTCTAATGAATTGTCGCTAGACTCCTTTTTCCGTAGTGGTATCGACAGCATTCCTGTGGCACTGGTACCTACAAATTGAGGCTTCATCAGACTTACAAACCCTCAGGCGGTCCAAAAGGAACTTAAAACAACTTCAAACCATTTCCAGACCATCACAGATGTGCGCCCATTTGGGCGAGGAGGCATCGTGTGCAGGTCGCCGGATCAGACCTGCGGGCAGTATCTTCTCAAATGCACCTCGTTTGCTGCTACCCCACACTGTGCTTTCATTCCGCCTCACCTTGAATGTACCAAAGGCCTTGTACGGGGAGTCGACTCCAAGCTGAGTCCAGCTGAGACCCTAGACAGGCTCTCTTGAGGAGGCGCAATTTCTATTTACCGGTGTAATCGCCTAGTCGACAAAGAGAGAGTACTAACTGGATCTGTCATCGCGACATTTGTGGGCACAGAATGCCCGTCAGAAATAAAATTATGGCCATTGATCTTTCGAATAGAGCCCCTCACTTTTTGTCCAATTCAGTGGAAAAACTGCTGGAGATTCGGCCACAGTGCGGGAGGATGTAAATCTAACGTTCGTTGTAGCACCTGCGGAGAGAGCCATATCCGTCAAGCCAGTGTACTGCAACAGCGGAAAAGTGTTGTCTCTGTGGGAGGAGTCACTGCGCCGACAACTCTGACTGTTCCGCTCGTTCCCAGGAGGTTCAAATCCTAGAAGTTATTGACCGCCGCCGCTGTTCTCGAAGGGAAGCCATTGACATAGTTAGAGACAGGGCTTTTGGATACTCTGGCATTACAGCGCGTTACACTTCCAGTATGGACTCAAACATGTCGCAGGCTATTGAAACTGCCGTGGAAAAGGCAGTGAGTAAGGCAATGGATAAACTCATATCTAACCTTTCCGACTGTTTGGTGCAAATTCTTTCAAGTCAGATTGGGCCAACAGTACAGACTGGTACAGAACCTGCAGTATCGGACATTTCCAGCAATGACACTCAGCTACGCAATGTAGTGTTGGACGAACTTTCTGCATCTGCAGGCAAGGCTAAGCAGTCAGGAACACAGGTGCACTTGGACCGACATACGCCTCAGCCGAGCACAAGTGCTGCTACAGATATGGAACTCGATATACGAACTAATAAACGTACCAGATCCCCTATCTTCACCGATGTCAAGTCCGAATCTAAACGGAATGAATCAGCTATTTCGCGTGAAGATGCTAACAAGGGTGCGACATGCGCCTCGGTGGTGCGCCCAACACCATAGGTCAGTCGATGGTACTACAGTGGAACTGCCGTTCTATATTCTCAGCCTCAACCGACTTACACTCCTTTTGCAATTATTTTATTCTTGATATTATAATTCTCCAAAAAACTTGGCTCATACCAGATAAAAATTTCCATCTAGCAGGTTTTCGTTCTTTTCGATTAGATCGTCCATCACGTGGTGGTGGTTTAATGATCCTTGTATCAAGTAAATTATGCCATAAGGCAAAATTTTCTTTCAGAATGTTAGACTCGGATTGTGAAATATCAGCATTAGACTTGTGTCTCCCCGGATACTTCCCTTTTTCAATTATAAATTGTTACTTCCCCTCTGGTGTGCAAAGTACGCGTTATCTTGACAGTGTTTCGGTAGCATGTAGAAAGGAAATTGTACTCACAGGAGACTTTAATTCACAATATTTGTCTTGGGTATAAGGACAGATTCTTGTGGTAGGTGACTGCGGGAATGGACTATTGATCACAACCTCTCGTGTCTGAATAAAGGTCATGTAACATTTGTCCGAGGTCAGACTTGCTCAGTATTGGATTTAACGTTTTGCTCCAATGCAATCAAGGTTCTGTCATGAGCTCTTCTGGATTCGGCAACTAACAGCGACCATCTTCCTGTAGTTTTTGACATTACTTGTTCAATAATAACTTTAGATCAGCAAAAACGCACATACATCAACCATAGCAAATTTCAAGCCTGCCTCTGTTCTGCCATTTTTAAGCTTGGAAATGCCAGTACGAAGGAGATTGCATCTACGATTGGTTCAATGCTGGAGAGATCTAAAAAAATTCCAAATTTTCTATTCCATTGAATAAATGATCCTCCTCTCGTTGGTGGAACGATGAGCGTACGCACGATTATAGAAGACGAAAAGCCGCTTGGAAAAAACTTCTTCGTAATCAGAGCCCAACAAACTGGAAGGACTATCAATTCCTTGCTGGCGTATTTAAGCGTACAGTAAACCGCGCGAAAGAAGAATACGACAGTGGACATTTTGATTATCTTTAAAAATAAAAAAATAAGCGTGCTTTGTTCGGACAAGAAAAGTACTGCCAGCATTTTTAACGTTGCAGTCATGTGTCTTGACGCCGCAAAAAATGAACACCTCTCTAGAAGACATAGCGCAAGGTTTAGAACGCCGCTTCACTGCTAATCTTTCGGCTATTTGGTCCATCATGGTAAACTTGCATGAATTTCCAGAAGTTTGTTTAGCTGAATTGAGTCAGACAGTATTATGCTTACCGAGGACATCTCCCGGACCAGATGGAATTACGGGAGTATGTTACTCTATGTTAAAATGTTTACCCCAGGAATCGCCTAATATTTTGCTAGAACTAGTGAATTATTCGTTAGGGAACGCATGGATACCTCCAGAATGGAAACTTGCCAAAATTGTATTGTTGCTAAAAATGAAAATGAAGCATACAAGTTGGATAACATAAAGCTGATCGCACTGACTTCAAACTTAGTGAAATTGGTTGAGAGAATCATCAATATACGAAATAATGTACTTATTACCATGAGGTCGATTCTACGCCCCTGGCAAACTGGGTTCAGGGCTAGTTGTTCAATTTGGGATGCCCACATTGATTTAGAAAGTCGGCTTCAATTAGCTCGGCTACATAAAAAATATGCAGCTTTAGTTACCTTAGACATCGCTAAAGCATATGATACCGTGGAGCACTGTAGTTTGATAGATCGATTAGAATACCTTGATTTTCCATGATACATAGTAGCATGGGTTGACAATTTTCTTGCAGACAGGAAATTTTATTGTTTTAAAGATTGGTTTTCATCATCTACTCATACTCAAACGAGGAGAGTACCGCAAGGCTCAGTGCTTTCCCCGGTGCTATTTAATTTACTAATGAGCACCATTACAAGTAAACAGGATAAAACAACTTATGTTTATGCAGACAATATCGCATTTTTTGCAATGGCAGATAACATTCCGACCTTATATGAACGGTTGCAGACTTACCTTAATATATTGGAGAGCTGGCTCGGTGGCAACTGCTTTCTACTTAATCCAAGTAAATGTGCCCTCCTTGTTTTCCCGCTGCAACACCCTGTGAACTTCTCTCTGTCTTACCATCATGAGGATATACCACAGGTGGAATCTGTTAAATACCTTGAAGTAATTTATCACACATCGCTTAACTGGCGACCTCATATCGAATATATCTCCGGAAAAGGTGTGCGGGCCATTGGCATATTACGTAGGCTAAGCAACTATACCGCATAGGTATAAGGAGAGACACATTGGTAATGATATATCGCATGTACGTTCGTCCCATTTTGGAATTTGGTTGTGTACTTTTCTCTGGAGTTCCAGCTTACAAGTTGCGGCCTATAATTCTTCTCGAAAGAGAAGCTTTGCGCTTATGCCTTGGCCTTCCCAAAACTGTTGCTAACAATGTGTTGTATCACGAATCGAGGGTCTCTCCGCTTTCTTGTAGAATTCGCCTTCTGACTGTTCAGACATTCTTAAGAATTTATGAGTCACCATTACGACATTCAGAAACAGCCTTTGTTTCCACCCGGAATTATTTTTTTGGTGCTAGATGTCCGCGATTTCACACCCCACAAATTATATTTGTGCAAAATTTACTGGAGCCTCTAAAAGTACGTATATGCGACATCATGCCGAGTCATGATAATTTAGCCCCGGTGGAAATTCAATTTGACGACATTTTTCCTAATAATGCCAAATTACTTCCCCATAATATTTTGAATGGTTTACTACAAGATAACCTGTGCAGTATTACAACGAATGTTATTATTACTACAGACGCATCGTGATATGACGAAAAGTCAGGGGTTGGTATTTTTAGCCCGATTTTAGATTGTAATTATTCCCTTCGGCTACCCGATTTCATACCCGTTTTTGTGGCTGAGTTTCTGGCAGTAGTGCTCGCCTTACTCAAGTTAGATACAGCAATTACGTAGCTGTCATAATAACAAATTCCCTATCTCTCTGTGCGGCACTTTCTATTGGTACTGATAATCCAGTAACAAAGGCGTTCCGTGCACTAGTACCTGCGCATTTGAGGAAAGTACGATTAGTTTGGGTGCCTGGACATAAAGGTTTATTTCTAAATGAAATAGCCGATTCTTTAGCTAGATCGTCAATCAGCGAACCAATTTTACCACACTGTCCATCATCCACTGCTGCTTGATTCCGCAGACGTACGCTTATGGAAGTCTTTAAAGGTTCAGCACTAACAAACTCTACAGAATATCGCCATCTAATATATCCCTGGCGAAGAGACTTTTGCCGCACTCGTAAACAGGAAGTAGCTATCACAAGGCTTCGTTGCCGGGTACCAAATCTAAATCTAATTTCTATTCTACTTTTCTACACTTTGTGTGCCAGTCTGGTCATGAGGCCTGCCTTCGTACGCGTCTCTCCTGAACTGCCGACTCGACGTTGTCTTCGGCAAGCATGAACGCGGCTACCCCTCCTTCTCCGTTCCTTCAGTGCTTTGGTGTACCGCCTATTCCATGGAGGCAGTGGCGTCCTGTGTTACAGGCTTACAACGACGCCGCGGCCAGTGTTGCGAACGACGGACCGATCCCACCGAAGCCACCACTGTTGCGAAAGACGGGGACGCCAACACGGCCCCGAAGGCGCCACTGCTTTCAACTCCGCCGGGAAGGTCACCAGCCGTTTGGTAGCGTATGTTTCTCAGTTCGCGACTGCTTCTGCGCCGAGCTGGTAAGACGAGCGGACGAGACGACGGTGAGTTAAACAAGGTTTATGTACAGCATATATACAGAGGCGTTACAATTTCGACACTGGGGCCGACAGAGACTCGAAGAGCCGAGCTCTCCTCTCTAATACATAGGTCAACTTTTCGCCTAAGACCGCCGACTCACACACATGTCGGCTCTCCGACATG
The DNA here is from genome assembly GCF_043290135.1 of Rhipicephalus microplus. NCBI lineage: Eukaryota > Metazoa > Arthropoda > Arachnida > Ixodida > Ixodidae > Rhipicephalus > Rhipicephalus microplus. The sequence continues at coordinate 11,771,756 of NC_134701.1, read as the reverse complement.
GGGACTCCTCTCTCATAGGACCGCCGATCGCGACGCACCGCAGGGCTTCTTTTATAGGCACCGGGTCCAACCAAAAATGTCCAATTAGAAGCGCCGCTGGTCGTCAGGGCAGATTCCTCCAATGGGGTCGCCGCGCAATGCGTCAGACCACCAGACACGAGGACGCCGGCTCGCTGTCACGTGCGCCGCTGACTCAATGCACGTGGGCCAGAGAGGCGCCGCGCGTGTTCACGCCGTTGGGTTGTTCGCGTCAGGCGGACTGCGGGCTGGCCTTGACCCAGATTGCCTTTTTCAGAGGCACGGACGTTTGACGAGGACTCGCTGGCATAACAGCACCCCCGCCGCCAGACAATGCACCGGAAAGACGAGCTGCTTCCACGGGGCTCGGATGTCAGGTGCGCTCGTTCGCCAGGTCCCTCCAGGTTCGCCTCCAGGGCCATGGGGAGAATACAGCTTCAGACTGTTCCGGAAACACATCCCATTTTTGACGACGGATCCCAGCTCCACTGGCTTGTCGCCACAACTTGCTGGCCAACTTCGCTCGTCTCTTCTGACCATCTTCGGTTTCAGCACTTGTCGATGGTTCTGCAACTTGCTAAGAACGGTTCGACAACAAACAACACACGACACAAGCAAGTGCCCTCGGTCACCCGACAGAACACCAGACAAAGTATAGTACAACATATACCTATCTACGTGTCTATCGGAATTTTGTTCCCTCTACATCAAGAGGCACATGTGGGACACAAGACTCCTAAAGTAAGAACTTGAATTTTTCACAATTACAACAACGCAACGAATTAGAATACCACATAAAGTTGGCCCCTTGAGATCACTCTGAACGAGAGTGCTCAGCCCAGGTCGTGATGAGGTCAAAATTCTGCCCCGAATCGCCAGCGAGAAACCGAAAGGTTGAGAAGTTACTAGCTGGAACGCACTGCTCAATGCACCTGAATTAGCGTTTACCTTTCCTTTATTTTTTTTGATAGCGAACGTCAAAGTTGCGCTGTGGAGCAACATGCTCTACTTCAGTAACCGGCCACTTTTAGGCGACGATACCTATGCGGCACCAAGAGCGGCTCACACTTTCGACGTTGCACAGGGGAACAACGATACGGCTTGCTACGGATTGACTCCTCACCGCTTAGCTCGATATCGTGTTCGATCACCCTCGTGTTTCCGGGGCGGTCCGAAAACACGTCTTCAAACTCGGAACCAACCTTTCTCAGGTCCTCTTTCTCAGGTCCTCCTTCACTTAAGCTAGGCTCTAGGTTTATCTGCTCCCGGATTACTTTCGATCCCCCTTCAATTACCTCACTAGAACTCAAAATTTCTGCTTCCTCTTCCTCTGAAGCATTCAACAACAGATTTACGACCGCTTGATGTTGAACGTATGGTTTCATCAAGTTGTGAATTTTGTCCGGCCGCCTTCCTAATTTCACTTCATAATTTGAATCGCAAGGCTTCGATAATACGGTGGCGGGCCCCTCCCAATCAACCTCAAGCTTGTTCCTTTTGGACGGCTGCAGCAGCATTACCTGATTATCAACTTCAAAAACACGCTTCTTCACCGATTCCTCGTAGTGCTCCTTCGACAGCACTTTTGCCGCGTTTTCCTGGCTTTCCACTAGCGCTTCAATTTGGCTTTCCACTAGCGCTTCCATCGAGAGATCCTCACGCTGCTCTCGAATGAGCGTCTCTCGATCAACTCTCGGCAGCTCGCTCCAACTTTCCGCTACAGGCGAGAGCGTTGCAACCCTCTCGCTCTGACTCAATGGCGCCATGTCGTCTCCCCTTTCTACGGAAACCGCGCCGATCGGTTCGGCGACGGGCCGCTCGCGTGACTGCTCACATGACTCATGCGGAAACTCTCCTTTCTGGGGTTCCGTCGACCCGCCGACAAGGTCACTTGAGAGTTCACCGCATTGAACCAGATCAAGCTGCCGCGATAGCTTCCGCGCTTGCGATCGCGTGAGAGCCATGCACGCTAAGTTGGGGAAGAACGATTTGCCCTGCTCTTTGAGAAGCTGCTCTGAGTTGTTGGAGAAAAGATAAGGAAAACGATCATTTAGCGCGGCAGACACAGCCGCTTCGGTGCGAAGCTCACCGAACGGGCCTTTAATGACAACCGTGGCGATTGGTAAGCAAGCACTCTGCTCCTCGGCGACTTGCCTCATCCACGCGCATTCTCCTGTAAAGTCATCCGGAGACACCAATGAAGGATGGACAACATCCATGGTTGCCGCGGAGTCTCTAAGTGCTCGACACGCTTTCCCATTCACACTAATTTCTTGGATATACGGCTCCAACAACCGCATGTTCTTTTCCGATTCTCTAATTGTTGCAAAAGCAAACTTTTGCTTACAGTTTATCGCGATGTGCCCTTCCTTTTTGCAGTTGTAGCAGATTAGTGGCTTCCGTGATTCAAACGCCCGTGTGGTATCAGTGCGTTGTTTAGAAACCTCACTCGATTTTTCCGCTTCTGTTTTCCCTTCCTCTACAGTGTCCTTCGTAAGAGACGGGTCCTTTTTGAAATTACGGTGCGGAGCGGGTTTCCGTTGATCAGGTTTCTTTGAAAAGCCCTCTTTTCTTTCATCCTTTTCAACGCGCACTGCCCTGCTATGCAACTTTTGGCGAGTATAATAATCCTCAGCTAACTCTGCTGCCTTGTTTAGCTGTACTTCACCAAGTTTGTCCTGCAGCCAAAGTTTGACATCCTCCTCGATGCAGCGGTAGAATTGCTCCAATGCAACGCATTCCACCACTTTATCGCGGTCGTCATAAACACCTTCGCCCTTGAGTCATTCAATCAAATCGGCTTTAAGACGAAACGCGAAGTCAACGTGTGACTCATTCCCCTTTTTAGCATACCGGAACCTTTGCCTGAAAGCCTCGGGTGACAACTTATAACGTCTCAAGAGCACTTCCTTAACCTCGTCATAGCTCTCAAACTCTTCCCTCGACAAGCAAGTTATCGCGTCGGACACTTCGCCGGGAAGAAGAGCTAGCAGGTTCCGCGCCCAAAGAGACCGCTCCAAAGCGTTTCGCTCACAGACGTGTTCAAACTTGACGAGATACTTCGCCATGTCCTCGCCTACTACGAACGGTGGCAGTTGGTCACGAATTCTAAAACCGCTGACCTGAATCGTCGGAGAAGCTACGCTAGGCGCCTGCGAACACTGTAGGATTGCCAATTCTAGTCGTTTCATCTCAAGGCGCTCCTCTCTCTCGGCCTCCTCGCGCTCGCGACGTTCGCGCCTTTCAGCTTCTTCACGTTCGCGAGCTTCGCGCCTTTCAGCCTCCTCACGTTCGCGAGCTTCTACTTCTCGCCTTTCAGCCTCCTCACGGCGTGCTTTAATATCCACCCAGGCCTCATCGACTTCCTCAGCCGACACTCCCTCATCCTTCATGATTTCAAGGATCGCTTGCTTTCGTTTCGCACGGCCCAAAGTAATGCCGAGTTCCTCACAAATTTCGATGAGTTCCTTCACTTTAAGGTTCTCCATCGTTCACACTAGCCTCTTGCTGTTTGCCCCTGTTAACAATTTACTTGCCGTACCCACTATAAGTCAACTAGCAAGACGCGCAAGCAATTTTTCACTCTCCCGTGTTTACCCCCTCCGCATTAACTTTGGTTTCAAAGCACTTCGACTTTGCTTGAAACGATCAAAGCTCACTCTAATGCTTCACACAGCCCTGCTCTAAACTACTACAACCTGAGCTAGAGTAGTCTGGTGAACTGAGGGAAAAACATCAGGCACTCACCGCATCGATGTCGCTGACGCCGGCCGATCCCGCAGCTGCCAACCACTGTTGCGAACGACGGACCGATCCCACCGAAGCCACCACTGTTGCGAAAGACGGGGACGCCAACACGGCCCCGAAGGCGCCACTGCTTTCAACTCCGCCGGGAAGGTCACCAGCCGTTTGGTAGCGTATGTTTCTCAGCTCGCGACTGCTTCTGCGCCGAGCTGATAAGACGAGCGGACGAGACGACGGTGAGTTAAACAAGGTTTATGTACAGCATATATACAGAGGCGTTACAATTTCGGCACTGGGGCCGACAGAGACTCGAAGAGCCGAGCTCTCCTCTCTAATACATAGGTCAACTTTTCGCCTAAGACCGCCGACTCACACACATGTCGGCTCTCCGACATGGGGACTCCTCTCTCATAGGACCGCCGATCGCGACGCACCGCAGGGCTTCTTTTATAGGCACCGGGTCCAACCAAAAATGTCCAATTAGAAGCGCCGCTGGTCGTCAGGGCAGATTCCTCCAATGGGGTCGCCGCGCAATGCGTCAGACCACCAGACACGAGGACGCCGGCTCGCTGTCACGTGCGCCGCTGACTCAATGCACGTGGGCCAGAGAGGCGCCGCGCGTGTTCACGCCGTTGGGTTGTTCGCGTCAGGCGGACTGCGGGCTGGCCTTGATCCAGATTGCCTTTTTCAGAGGCACGGACGTTTGACGAGGACTCGCTGGCATAACACCAGGGACGCCATGCCGGAGCACAAGAAGACTCTGCTCCTGAACGCCTTGGGTGTCGAGGGACTTAACACCTACCTGCGTGCCGCCGAAATTGAGCCGCGAGCCGACCGGCAAACTCGGGAGACGACGCCGGACGTGTACGACGCAGCCCTTGCGCTGCTTAATGACATAATCGACCCACAACTGGACGCGGCGTGTCTGCGCGCCCACTTCAGAGCCCTGCGTCTGAGCCCAGACAAGTCGGCAGTAAAATTTATACAGGAGGTACACCGAGTAGCCAAGCTTTGTGAATTCGGCGCGGAGGGCGATGTCCGCGCGCTTTCGACCAGATTTTTTCTGGCATCGCGCCGCTGCACCTGCAAATAATTTTCTTCAAGATGGGCAAGGACTTCACGCTACAGAAGGCGTTCGGCGCAGCGAGATTTGATTGATTGATATGTAGGGTTCAACGTCCCAAAACCACCATATGATTATGAAAGACGCCGTAGTGGAGGGCTCCGGAAATTTCGACCACCTGAGGTTCTTTAACGTGCACCCCAATCTGAGCACACGAGCCTACAACATTTCCGCCTCCATCGCAAATGTAGCCGCCGCAGCCGGGATTCAATCCCACGACCTGCAGGTCAGCAGCCGAGTACCTTAGCCACTAGACCACCGCGGCAGGGCGAAAGAGGAGCGCGTCGACCGTGCGTTGCTAGTCACGGCCGCTGGTAGTGATGGTAGTGGTTATAAGGAAGAGGAAAAAGGCACCTAATTTCTGTCTGCCTATAGGCGACACGGCGCAGTGCCTTATAGGGGTGGGAGTAAGGGGGGATAAAAAGAATAGAAGGAAATATATGAAGATATAGAGAGGCAAGCAACAGAAAATAGAAGGAGATAGGAAAGTGGGGATCCGGTCGAAGCAGTCCAAGGGCGGGGCACCAGAATGCGAGAGTTGCACGCCTCAGGAGACCGCGGAGGGCGAACCAATGAGCGGGAGCTACGCTGTCGTCGGAGATCGCGAGGGCACGACCGTCCAGCTTGAAATCCTGTGAGCGAATCCTACGGCCGCTGGATGAAATAGTGCACGGGTATGGTGGCTATAAGGGGAAACTGTGACGCGCGCTGCATTCTTGCCATGGATGAGGGGCGCACGGAACGCAGTGAAAATTCTGGCCGTTGCCAGGGGCGCTGCTGTAGCAACAGGTGCTCGATGCACTTGCTTCGGCTAGGTGTTTTGTGGGCTCGTTCGCTCTCTCTGTGCTGTGCCGTTGCCTCGTTCGGATGCTTCTCCTTCGCCGTCATTGTTTATCTGGCGACGTATTCTGCGAACCAGCGCATGGCCAGTTTGCTGATCATGCCGTCCAGCCGTTCAAGTACATGCTTTGTGCCTGGCTGTAAAGAAGGGTATCGATCGTGCTCAGAAAAGCTATCGGTCTTTAAGGCCCCGAAGGATCCCTCGAGACGTCAGCAATGGGCTTGTAATATAAAGCGGGCTGACAAAGAACTGACAACAGACAGCGTCGTATGTGAGCGGCACTTCGACGAGAGCTTCATTGAAAGAACATACCAGCACGTTGTAAACGGTGAGGTTGTAGATACCCCGTGATCGACTGAGTTTGTTGGACGACGCTGTGCCTACGGTGTTCCCGGACGCACCGAAGTACTTTACGAAAAAAGCACCCGTGAAAAGAAAGGACCGAAATATATGTGAGCAGCACGGCCCTGCTACGAAACGGCAAAAGCGCAACTCAGTCAGCAGACAAGAGCCCGAAGTACTCGTGCAGAAACAGGAGCTCGAAATTCCCGATATTCCCAAGGTTGAAACATCTGAAGAAGTCGACGCTGTCACCAAAGTTCAACGTGTGTGTGTGAATCTCTGTCTACCTGACGAAACACGGAACAAGTTAACGTTTGGCAGTGAACCTGACTCTGCGTTGTACGGTGTGTGTCAGCTCGAGGGCGAGCAAGTTGACCACGTTTTGCTGCCCAAGCTGGTGGAGTTAAGCTAATAGCGGCGAACAGAACTCATTGTGTTGCTTTGAGTACCAGAGGGGCAAAGTTTATTGGCAGTGTACAATCTCATCGCAGGAAGAAGCACAGTCTGTGCTCGACAGCACACATGCACTTATATTCTGTCAAGGCTGTGGCATCAGACCGGCAAAGTCAGGACCATATGTATTCTTTGCTGGCACTTACTTTTTCGCCAAGTGTACCTATGTGTGTGAGAGTGGTGGCTCCTACATACATTGCAAATATACCATAAAACTGCTGCAAAACCAAATGTCACAAAAGCGGCGTAATGGGGGCGTGTCCAAATGCCAAAAAAAGCTTGCTAACACACACCGCAGCTTACGTACGGCTCAGAAAAAGCTGCTGAATGCAGATTTCTTGGTGGCCATTTCGCGCTACCAAGAAATCTGGTGCCATTGTCACACCGAACTGTGAGTTAGTGAGTGCATTTGACAAGGGAGGCTTACTTTATCCTTGTGAAAATCTGGCCAGACTGGTGAAAACCTTAGAGGATGTTCTCATTTCTTTCTTTCTTCTTTTTCCACTGAAAAATTACATTCTTCAGCATACATGATTTCATGCAATTCTTGGCAGAAATCAAGCTGAAAAGAGTTGTCTGTGAAATTCACAGCAAGGAACTGACTGCTAAAGTAATGCAGTTTTTTTCTGCTAACGCGTATGCACTTCTGGACAAAATCTTTAAATAAAGATAGGAGTGTCCAAAAGGAATGCCAGAAACACTTGAAGTTGAGAAGAAGCAACTAATCTGACCTCTTCAGGTAACAGCTAGGAAAGTATGTGATAAGAAATGTGTGCCAGATGCATGTGATGACAGATGTGTCGTAAATAAACACGTTTTATCACTTCTTCTGCATGTATTTATTATGCATCTAAGGCCAAAACTTTTTTTCTAAGGTCAAAACAGTTTTCGCGAGTGCCCATTGAATCGCATGCGCGGCGCGCTTGCGGTAGTTACGATTGAGCGCGTGCATCTGTGTGTCACCCGCGAAATCTTCTTTTAATATCCTTCTGGTGTGTGCTCACCAGGTAATTACCGACCTTGCTTTTAGATACCTGCTGTATCAGGCGTGCGCTCTCTGCGCTGCCTGCCTTATCACGATAGCACTGCTATCACACATTTCGCCAACATAAGAGCGTGACAATAAACCCTGAGGGTAGCCTTGTTCCTGCCATCGTGTAGTTGCCTTGTTCCTTACTTGACCAGCATTGAAACCAGCATTGAAAACAGTACATGGTGTCAGAAGTGGTCACTTCGGGTCAAAGCTTCGTCTCGGTCTCGGCGGAACCCCGTCGATGGAAGTACTCAAGGCACCACCACGCCTGCAGCTGACCGGCAACCTCTCCGAGCAATGGAAACGCTTCAAACCTGTTCCTTGTGGCGACCATTGCGAAGGACCAACCCCGAAGTGAAGCTGCAAAAGTGGCGCTCCTTCTTAGTGTTGCTGGTGACGAAGCTTTCGGCGTGTTCAACACGTTCAAGTTTGAAACACAGGAAGACCAGGAAGACTACAAGACAGTCGTTGAAAAGTTCGAAGCGTATTGCTCTGAGGTAAGCAACGAAATGCATGAGCGATATCTGTTTCGCTCAAGGAAGCAGGCAGAAGGGGAATCGTTTGAAAAATTTGTTCGAGACCTGAAAAAGCAAGCTGCGCAGTCCAATTTCGGAGAACAGCAAGATTCAATGATCCGCGATCAAATAGTGTTTGGCACGAATAACTCAAAGTTGCACGAAAAAATGATTCGCGAAGCAAAGCTGACGTTAGGGAAAGCAGAAGAATTTCGCAAGGTTGTGGAATCTGTGGCGCAACGAAACGAAGTTTGGAGGGCAACGGACAGCCACATTGACGTTATTGCGGGGCGTGCACCACCACCGAGAAGCAGAAGCGCCCAAGATGGCAAGAAGTAGTACCGCTGCACAAAGTGCGATCGGTGACGCAGACCAAGGCAGTGCCCTGCGTACGGCAAGAAATGCAACATATTCCACCTGCCCAATCATTTTGCCGTGTGTTGTCAACGGATGTTCGAAATTGCTGAGGTCAGAAAAAAACGACTGCGATGATGACTTCGACATCCTGGAAGTGGGCGTTGCCAATAAAAAAGACAGAGACTGGTAGGTGGAAGCTGAGGTCGCGGGCAAGAAAGTCTCCTTCAAGGTTGACACAGGGTCACAGGCCAGCCTGTTACCATTTTCGGTGTACTGGAAAATACGTGCTGCGGAACCCTTGACTGCTGCCACCTCAGTGCTACGGGCCTACAATGTAGGCGCCATAACACACTACGGAGTGACGTCGCAGAAAATAAAAGTAGGAAATGCTTGCAGCACAGTGTAGTTCTTTGGTGTCAAGCATGGCAATCCGGCAATACTAGGACTGGATGCGAGTGAAGCCTTAGGCCTTTTCAACGCACTGTAGCTACCGTAAGCGCCTCAATAGACTACGAAGCCGTGAAGAATTTCCAGCACCTCTTCCAGGGACTAGGTTGCTTGAAGCAACCATACAGCATGATCCTGCAACCAACAGCGCTTCCTGTCGTTCAACCAGCGCGGCGTATTCCCCTGTCCCTGCGCGGCCCTCTTCAAGAAAAACTACAAAGGCTGCAGGGAGTGCGAGGGCATCATCGTAAAAAAGAACAATCCCACGGACTGGGTAAGTCCTTTGGTTACTGTCAAAAAAAGAACGGCAGAATTGGAAATTGCATGGATGCCAGAAAAATCAACGAGCACATAAAACGAGAGCACTTCCAGCTCCCAAGGCGTGAAGATATCGAAGGGGAATTGGCCGGCGCCACAGTATTTAGCTGCTTGGACGCATATTCCGGCCTTCACCAGGTCCCACTTGACGAACAGACGTCAAAAATGTGCACTTTTTCAACTCCTTTCAGCAGGTACCACTACCTTCGATTGCCCTTCGGCATTTCTTCAGCGCCTGAAATTTTTCAAAGAACAATGAGTCAAGTATTTGAGGGCCTTACAGGTGTACACGTGTACATAGATGATATTTTGGTGTGGGGAGCAAACAAACAGGAGCATGATCGCAGACTAACTGCTGTCTTGAAAGCAGCCGAAAAAGCTGGTTTAACGTTCAATGCTAGAAAATGCAGGTTTGGTGTTACTAAAATCAATTTCTTGGCGACATCATCAGACGTGAAGGCATTTCGCCAGTCCCAAAACTTGTGAAAAGCTTGCTTGAAATGCCAGAGCCAAAGAACAAAAATGTTGTTCAGCGCATGCTCGGTGTGCTCAACTACTTCGCCAAGTATGTTACGCGCCTTTCTGAGCGAACTGCGCTTCTCCGGGCGCTTATCAAAGCGCACGCAGCATTTGAGTGGACTGAAAACCACAGAAGAGAGTGGAAATGTATCACCCAGGCTCTAACCACGACACCTGTCCTCGCTATCTTTGATCCCCAAATACAGTCCAAAATAACATGCCATTCATCAAAAGACGGCATGGGTGCAGCACTCTTGCAGTGCTACGATGGTGATGAGTGGCGCCCAGTGGCATACGCTTCCCGTGCTCTAACGCAAGCTGAGCAGCGCTATGCGCAGATTGAAAAAGAGACGCTCAGCATTTCGTTCAGCTGCAACAAGTTTCACCACTTCGTGTACGGGCACAAAGTTTTGATTGAGACTGACCATAAATCGCTCTTATCTATTGCTGCGAAGGATATCTGTGACATGCCTCCAGCCTTCAGAGATTTTTTCTAAGGCTTCTGAAATATGATTTCTGTTTGCAGTTCGTACCGGGCAAACATCTCGTCTTGGCCGATTGCTGTCAAGATCATGCCCGGCTAGTTCCGAGGACAGCGCTGGAGCCATGGGCGACGTGGAGGTGCACGCAGTGCAAATTCTGAGCTATTTGGTCACAGATGCGACGCGACGGAAGCTCGAGCTAGAAAGTGCGAATGACGGTTACCTGAGCACTGTCATCTCCAGCTTGTCAAGCTGTGAGAACTTGCAGGGTGAACTGAAGCCGTTTTTGTCAGAGCTTTCTGTCGTGAAGGGCGTATTGCTAAAAGGAACGAAAGTGGTCATACCAAAAAGCATGCGACTTGAAATTCTTGGACGTATTCATGCCGGGCACCTAGGATTGCAGAAATGCAAAGAAAGCACGACGTCTGGTTTTTTGGCCTGTGCTCAGCAATGACATCACACTGCTGATTCAGAGCTGCCCTACTTGTTGCAAGTTTTCTTACAAGCAATCGAAAGAACCATTTATCATGCGCCCAGTACCAGTATGCGCATGGATCCGTCTGGGCGTGGACATTTTTTCGTTTGGCTGAAGTGCGTACGTCGTCGCGTTCGACGCGTTTTCAAACTTCCCAGAAGTCCAGAAGCTCCATGACACCACTGCAAGAACAACAATTGCAGCACTGAGTGCTATGTTTGCTAGGTACGGCGTGCCTCTGGAGGTATGCGCGGACAACGGGCCGCAGTTTGCAGGTTATGAGTTCACAGAACTCGCAAGAAAATGACTTCGCTCATGTCGCATCAAGCTCGCACTTCCCACAGTCAAATGGTCTGGCTGAGAAAGGGGTACAGATCGTGAAACGCCTCCTAGAGAAAAGTGAAGATTCGCGCGAAGACTTCTGGTTAGGCTTGTTGGCCTACCGCCGCTTGTGGACGGCCGAGCACCTGGAGAACTCCTTCAAGGTAGGCGTCTCAGGTCGAACGTACCAGAATTTGGCGCCGTACAGTCAACATCCGTCAAAAAGCATCATCAGAGTGACAGCAGAAAGCCCTTATCACCCTTGGGTAGAAGGGCGATCGTACGGCTTAGGGACTCACCATGGTTTCCGAAAAGTATTGTGATGGGAAGAATGCCTTCGAGGTCCTGCGGTGTAGAAACGGAAGATGGTCGGGTGTATAGACGTAACAGACGGCATCTCCTTCAGACTCGTGAACCGTGGACAGCGGACGTGAGTGATGATGATTGTGGTCCCTCCGAGACTAGGTCCGCTGAATGTGGGGCACCTGCATCGAGTAGCTCCGTTGATGCCACACCGCGCCAGCCTACACCACACCCTCAGGTGGCATCCGCCGGTGGTGTTCCAGTACCAGCTGTACCACACCACGGGCAATGGCAATATCCTCCCAGGCTGACACTGGTCACAAGAAGACCGGGTCACACCACTACGCCACCGCAGCGGCTTCGTTACTATGCGGCCTTTATTCAAATAACCTTAACTCATTCCTTACCCCTCAGAGGATGTATCAGGCATTCACTCTCTGCGCTGCCTGCCTTATCACGATAGCACTGCTATCACACATTTCGCCCATATAAGAGCGTGACAATAAACCCTGAGGGCAGTCTTGTTCCTGCCATCGTATAGTTGCCTCGATCCTTACTTGACCAGCATTGAAAACAGTACACCTGCAGCGCTTGTTTGTGCCTCTTTTCTTCGTCCCATGAGTTAGGGTGCTGGTACTGCCCATAATCATGCACACCGATCAGTTTTCGCAGAAGTAAGAAATGTAAGCACATTTTACTCGGATCCTATAAGATCACAACTTAAAGATCTGGAAGAGTTACACCTTTCCAATGCATCTAAATTGATTATAGTAACTGTGAGCATGTCGCGTCAAAAAACGTTCCTTATTTAATCATTTCATTTAGAATCAGTAACCTCCGCAATTGCTGTTGTCACTGTTTCTTAAACACCAAATATATTAGATAGACTTCTTACTTCCTCCAAACACGTCTATAGTACTCATACAACACAGTATCAGATGCAACAGCCACAAAATATACTTAGCATGTGTGTGATTTTATAACAGTGGACTCGAGGCTCTGAAATTTCAGTGACTGTAACTTCAATGTTGGCAATTGAGCGAGCAGTTATAAAGCGAATAATATGAAAACTTTTAGACGAAAAGAGTGACAAAATGCTCCAAAACGCGAACACAACTGCTTGCGTTCCTGCGCTTTTGAATGTTTTCGTCTCTTTCGCTCTCGAAGTTCTTATGATATTGTAGCTAATAAAACAGGGAACACATAATCGTAACAAGATGCGTGAAAATATTTTATTTATTCTCAATTCAGGGCTAATCCTGGCATTTCTGTGTTTTGTATACTTCTTTACACCTATGCATAACAAAACAACTTGACAATTGCTCCAGCTAGTGCGCCCAAGTTCTCGCTTCTCTGTCTATCGAAAATGGAACTATCTGTTCGGTCTTTTCATGTTAGCCTCTCCACGGACACTGGCGAATCCCGATAGCACTCCTACGCGCTTGTCTTCTAGCAGTCTCCGTCATGTGGTTCTGTCATTCAGTACTGTTTATTTGTTCTGCTTTGTATCGTCGACAAATTGGCACCTGTGCTCGCTCAAATGCAGGCAGGTCACGTGCACTTGATTGCCCTACAGCAGCCGTAGTTTTGCGATGTGTAAACATAATAAAAACATGGTTGTCACTCTTGACCTGGCCGTACACACACACACACACACACACACACACACACACACACACACACACACACACACACACACACACACACACACACACACACACACACACACACACATAGCATATGGCACAGTGGGAGTAATAATTCAATGGGCCAGTTAGTCTTTGTGAAGGTATGGGTTTTATATGGCACAACGGGAGCGTTGTCAACAAGGATAAATATATTTATTCCCTAACAGTTTCGGGAGGGGTCCTCCCTTCATCAGGGGATGAGTTATACTGACATGAATTTCCTGTGGCGAAACTCGAGCTTGGGCCCAGGCTGTAACACTACATCAAGTCCTTCTTGTCTGGAAGAAAAGCGAGGCTGCGCATCGGGAACTTCTCTGACGACGTACCACTCGGACATCGAGGCACGCCCCAGGGGTCTGTGATTTCTCCGGTGCTGTTCAATCTCTGCATGATCGGACTGTCGAAAAGACTGGCTAGCGTGGACGGCATCCAGCATACCATCTATGCCGACGACATCACAATCTGGTGCGTTGGTGGCAGTGAAGGCCGGGTGCAAGATGCCCTTCAAGAAGCAGTCGCCGAGGTGGAATCGTACTTGCGCCAAAGGAGACTCAGATGCTCACCCGCCAAGTCGGAGGTCCTGCTCTATAGAAAAGAACGAGGTGGCCGACCTAAGTGATGGAAACCCGTCGAAAAAAGCGATATACACATTTACACGAGTGACGGCGAGAAAATCCCGAGGGTAAACACCCTCCGGATCCTCGGCATGTTTATTGAAGCGAAGGGTGGCAACGGCACTGCTCTGCGGGAGATATTCGCCAAGACTGACAACGCTTTTCGACTCGTCAAAAGAGTCTCCGGGAGACATAGAGGCCTTAACGAAGACAATTTGTTAAGGCTTATCAATGCGTTTGTGCTCTGCCACTTTACCTACACCGTTGCCATGCACAACTGGCTTAGGTCGGAGTGGGCTAAGCTCGACGTGATTATCAGAAAGATCGTCAAGAAAGCACTGGGGCTTCCCGTACGCACACACACCGAGAACTTGCTCGCGCTCGGTATGCACAACTTTGCTGCCGAGATAGCGGAAGCGCAGCAACGCTCGCAGCTGGCTCGCTTGTCCACTACGACGGCTGGTCGGCGCTTACTTGGCGAGCTAGGTTTTAACCCAATGAAGCTGGAAACAAATAACGTGCGTATATCAAAACATATACAGGAAAACGTCATTGTTGCCCCAATACCCCGCAACACTCACCCTGTACACAATAAGGGAAGTCGTCGGGCAAGGGTGTCGGCTCTACTGAAGCAACTGGGAAAAGGTGGCGTAAATGCAAGTTTCGTTGACGCTGCAGCATATCGAGACGGCAAAAAGTTCGCAGCGGTGGCCGTGGACCAGGAGAGCTCGACTACGAACTGCGCCACGGTACGCACAATGAATCCCCAGGTGGCCGAACAAGTGGCCATCGCACTCGCTCTGCTAAATGGTCGGTGCGAAGAGGTGTACAGCGACTCCAAATCCGCAGTCAGAGCCTTTCAAAAGGGCCGCATATCAACACAGGCAGCCAGGATCTTGAACAGCTCCACCAGCGATACGATAGTCCCTCACACCATACATTGGTTTCCCGCGCATGTCGGCTCCGTAAACGGCGTTGCACGGAACCCGAACGAGTCGGCCCACACAGAAGCGCGCGCACTCACCAACCGCGCTGCTCTCGACCTGGGCGACGGCTCCAATGCCGACGACGTGAGACATAAAGAGACACCTACTACACACAACGAGATTATCAAGTATTACTACATGGTGAGGCAGGCATTCCCACTGCCACATTCAAAACTCATAGAGCACAGACCGTCTTGTTGCGCTTACCTCAAATCCATTCTTACCCGTCGTTAGCGTACCTAAATACAATTTATACTCACCAATTCCCCGATGCCGCCTGCGCCGCTTGCGGGCAGACCGCTACGTTAGCACACATGCTCTGGGAGTGCGGGTCGCTTGGACCGACTTATAGCAAACACGAGTGGGATTCGCTTCAGCACAGCCCAGAACTTAAGGACCAAATCCTGGCCGTCCAGTGTGCCCGCGAAAGGGTCGTCAGGCTAGACCTCCCGGTCCCCACGTGGGAGTAGCCGGGTGACGCGTGGCAACCTCAGCGTTGGCACTGGACCATAATAAAGTTGTTCTCACTCACTCACTCACTCACTCACTCACTCACTCACTCACTCACTCACTCACTCACTCACTCACTCACTCACTCACTCACTCACGTGTCACTGATCAGGCTTTCGCGGGCGCCGTCGGGTTCGTAAAAGCTTTTCGATACTTTTGAGATTATTGAGGGACTTTAAGGATGGATGGATGGATGAATGGATGGATGGATGGATGGATGGATGGATGGATGGATGGATGGATGGATGGATGGATGGATGGATGGATGGATATGGCTGTACCCTTTAGATCGGGCGGTGCCTAGCGCCACCAAGCCGTA
The DNA here is from genome assembly GCF_043290135.1 of Rhipicephalus microplus. Classification (NCBI taxonomy): domain Eukaryota; kingdom Metazoa; phylum Arthropoda; class Arachnida; order Ixodida; family Ixodidae; genus Rhipicephalus; species Rhipicephalus microplus. The sequence continues at coordinate 11,756,348 of NC_134701.1, read as the reverse complement.
ATACTTAATGAACTAAAAACAGGATTTATTTTTTCCCTTAAATAGTGAGGTTGAGGATTCGTACTTTGCAGTGAAGGGTTTAACTTTCACTCGTGCTTCGACTTTAGCCACCAATCAGATAACCTCCTTCTAGTTAATTCTACCCGCTTAAAGTCGATTTTGCGCTCACTGTCCCTAAACTCCGGTGCTTTAAAAAACTCTGCGCCATCATCCTGAACTATAGGGTGAAGCCCTTTACAGAACTATATCAAGTGTTCGGCAGTTTCTTCTTCCTCTCCACACGCACTGCATACCGTGTCTACCCCTTCATATTTGGCTCGATATGCCTTGGTTCGCAATACTCCCGTCCTGGCCTCAAACAGTAGAGAACTACCCCGAGTATTATCATAGATCCTTTTCTTGACAATTTCCTGCTTAAAAGTTCGATATATCTCTAGTGCGGGCTTCTTAATCATGCCAATTCTCAACATATCGGTTTCCCCTTCCTTCACGTTCTTCTTAACCGATAATTATTTTTGGTTTGGCCCCCTGCTGTTTTTTAAGTATCTACCAGTCAATTTTTTGGTTCGCTTCCTCCATATTATATCGACATTCTTCATGTACAAGTAGCTGAATACCTTTCTAGCCCAACGCTCCTCCCCATTTATCTCAATCGCTTCTCAAATTTTATCTTTTTCCCTACCCTCAAATGATATCCATCCCATATGGATATCATTTTCTCTCTCGAGTTTTCTCGAGTTTTCTCGAGTTTTCTCTCTCGAGTTTTCTCGAGTTTTCGCCGTGCCAGTGGGCACGGCGAAAACTCGAGAAGCGGACCATTAACCATGCGTCCCGCATTCTTGTTCCAGATGGCTTTGCTGCCAATTGTCGCTGCTTCTTGGACACCGCCGAATCGCACCTGCGCTTCGCATGCTTATGGAACAGGCGACAACTTCACGGAATTTGCCATCAACTGGACCTCGTATCTTGGACAGGATATCGGCAGCGCATGCGTGACATCGGCCAGTTCAACGCATATAAAAGAACAGCTTCAAATCGGATTCTTCAGTGGGCACGGCGAAAACTCGAGAAGCGGACCATTAACCATGCGTCCCGCATTCTTGTTCCAGATGGCTTTGCTGCCAATTGTCGCTGCTTCTTGGACACCGCCGAATCGCACCTGCGCTTCGCATGCTTATGGAACAGGCGACAACTTCACGGAATTTGCCATCAACTGGACCTCGTATCTTGGACAGGATATCGGCAGCGCATGCGTGACATCGGCCAGTTCAACGCATATAAAAGAACAGCTTCAAATCGGATTCTTCAGTGGGCACGGCGAAAACTCGAGAAGCGGACCATTAACCATGCGTCCCGCATTCTTGTTCCAGATGGCTTTGCTGCCAATTGTCGCTGCTTCTTGGACACCGCCGAATCGCACCTGCGCTTCGCATGCTTATGGAACAGGCGACAACTTCACGGAATTTGCCATCAACTGGACCTCGTATCTTGGACAGGATATCGGCAGCGCATGCGTGACATCGGCCAGTTCAACGCATATAAAAGAACAGCTTCAAATCGGATTCTTCAGTGGGCACGGCGAAAACTCGAGAAGCGGACCATTAACCATGCGTCCCGCATTCTTGTTCCAGGTTAGTTGTGTTGGTTCATACTGTAGTGATGAAAGAGGTGTTGTTGTCGTGCCGTGCCCACGGACTTTGATTGCTTTGGCGTACGAGTGCTACCATGTGTGCAAACTGCTACTCTGTGGTGATGTGGAATTGAATCCAGGTCCTACCAATACTGAAATGCTCCAGACACTAATACAGGGCCAGCAGGCTATTAGGGAAGATTTAGCAGAGCTTAAACAGCGGTTGGAAGTTGCCGAGAAAAGTGTTAGCTCTTTCTCGACCCGAATGACCAAATTAGAAACAAATGTAAGAGAAATAGCCCGGAAAGTGGACAGTTTTGAAACTCTCAACAATTCGGTTGAAAAAATTCAGCAAACACTCATGCTGCAGCAGGAAAAGCTTACAGATCTGGAAGACCGGAGTCGGATGTCGAACCTTGTTGTGTTTGGCATAGAGGAGCGAGCGAATGAAACGGAGGATGTTCTACGGCAGAAGGTAATAAAAGAGGTGTTCGAGGATAGGCTCGGCGTAAAGTGCTTGTCTGTTGCTAGAATACACCGTTTGGGAAAACGTGCTGGAAAGCGACCTGTAATTCTGTTTTTTCAAAATTATACGGAAAAACAGGAAGTGCTGCGGAACTGCAAAAAGCTGAAGGGAACACAAATTTCCGTGCAAAATGACTTTTCTGCTGACACGCTAAGAAAACGAAAACTGCTATGGCAAAGCGCCAAAGTCGAGAAAGAGCAAGGCAAGAGGATTGCGCTGGTAAAGGATAAATTGCGTGTTGATTCACAGTTCTACGCATGGGATGATGTTTCGAACACGCGTGTCATTGTTCGATCTGGCAAAGATCCTACGCAAACAGCGTAGCTTTCACCGTCTGCATTTAAGAACCTTCGTATGCTATCTTTCAACGCAAGAAGCATTGTGAACAAAGCGGATAAATTAGAACTATTGCTTTTGACGTACGACCCTCATGTGGTTGTTATCACTGAGACTTGGTTGCATGATGGTGTACGAGATGACGAAATTATTCCTCCCGGCTATCAGATGCACAGGCGTGATCGAGGCACACGTGGCGGAGGAGTTGCGGTTATTTGTAAACTTGGTATTGATGTATGTTTGATCAATCAGATTGCCGATCACGAAAGCCTGTTCCTCAACGTCACTGTAAATGGTTTAACCTTTATGCTTTGTGTTGTTTATAAAGCCCCGGAAGTCTCAGATTCTTTTCTCGAACAGCTTTACGACCATCTCCTTTTAAACCGTACACGTCACATCATGATTACAGGTGACTTCAACCTTCCAGCTATCAAATGGAAGAACTTAGCTTACGGGCAATATAAATCGAGTGATGTTGTTTTAGACGCAATGTTAGCTCTGAACCTTGACCAAATTGTCTGTGAGCCTACGCGCAACAGTGCTGTCTTGGACTTATTCTTTGTCAGCGATATCTTTTTAAATGGTGTTATCACAGTTGAAAAAGGAGTGTCAGACCACAGTTTGTTGTTTTTCTCTTGGCCTTATCGATGCTCTGTAGTGCGTTCGAGTACAAATTCAGTGGATGTCAAAGATTTTGATCGCGCCGATGATACAGCAATCACAGATTACTTAGACAGTGTACTAAGCTACAGCACGCACGATGATGTCCATGCATTGTGGATGCGATTTAAAAGTGCGGTCTGGTTCTCCATTCAGCAGTTTGTCCCCTTCCGGAAGGTACGCCAGAACCGTAAACATCCATGGATATCTCGGGAGATTATCCACATTAAACGCAGAATCAAGCGACTTAGAAAGCGTAAAAACGTAGCACCCGAAAAATTTGAGGTTTTGAAAAGAAATTTGGCGACCAAAGTAAATGATGCTAGGACACATTACTATCAAGTCACTCTCCCTTCATTCATTAAAGAAGATCCTGCTAAATTCTGGAGATTTCTGGCTCAAACCAATGAAACAGTGAATAGAATTAAACTGGACGGCAAATACGAAACTGACGGCTTCTTAATATCGCAGGCATTCAATGAATATTTTCACAGCGTCTTCACTTTTTCCAATGCTTATGTACCTCTGCCAGCTATTGTTAACGAGGTGAACATTCCCACTGTCACAAGGGAGGGTGTTTTGATTTTACTAAGAAAACTGAGCACCAAAAAAAGTATAGGACCAGACCAAATCCCAAATACATTTTTAAAGCGCTATTCTACACAGATAACTGATTTCTTGACAGAGGTATTTAATAAATCATTGCGTAGTGGTGAAGTTCCGGGTGACTGGAAGATTGCGCGTGTTGTGCCTGTTCAGAGACGCCGAGTAAGACACGAGCATGGCTCATAGCAACAACAAGAAGACCCCCTTTATTCCCAACTGCCCCCCTGCTATATACCCCACATGAGGTGGCGCGCGCATGCCGACAGCGCCATCCATTAGAGGATTAACATAGCACTCAGCGTCCACTACATCTTCCCTCCCGGGATAGTTACATGTTCAACCTGCGCGGCGGTTTCACGGCACGGCCAGAACGCGTACGCTTAGGTTCATCACACTGAGGCGCACTTGCTTGCACAGGTAGCGTCTGCACTTCAGGCGAGGGAGGCATCTTCACAGGCGGCACAGGTGATGCGCACGAAGCACTTGAAGCACTTGGAGACAATGATTCCGACGCTGAGGTCGAGGCTGAGTCTCTTGGCGGATTTGATGACAAGGTTCCATGCGTCGGTGATGAAGCCATTGATGCTTGCTGTTGGACATTTTGGTCATCTACAAACGGCACCAGATGGCAACGGTTCCTCTGGACAACACCACTTTGAGTCTCGACCACATATGACCTTGGTCGCTGAGCTGGGCTGAGGACACGACCGCTGCAACCTAAATCCTTTATCCACACATCCTCCCCCATACTGAGAGAAATCAGAGGAGTAGTACTGTGACGGCTATTGTAGTCCTTCGCCTGTTTCAACTTCGCCGCAGTATCCTGTGCTTGAAATTCCTCGTGATTGGGTAAGGCCGGAAGAAGTCGTTCAGGCAGAACCGGAAGACGAGTTTGTAGTCTCCTTCCCATGAGTAACTGAGCTGGAGAGACGCCCGAAACTCCAGGTGTGTCTCGGTATGCGAGTAGAGCGAGGTACGGATCCGGGCTTTTCTTCAGCAAATCTTTCACGGTACGCACCATGCGCTCTACCTCTCCGTTACTCTGAGGGTATCGAGGGCTGCTGGTCTCGTGGCAGAATCGATACGCCGTTGCAAAGTCGGCGAACTCCTTGGACGAGAATTGAGGTCCATTGTCCGTCCGCACAACGTCTGGTATCCCAAAACGGGCAAAACAACTCTTGACCGCAGCAACAACCGCTTTTGCTGATGAAGTTCCCAGTGTGACTATTTCTGGAAATCGGGAGTAGTAGTCGACAATGAGGACGTAGTCGCGTCCTTCCAGGTGGAACAAGTCGATTCCCAGGCGTTGCCATGGTCGTTCCGGTGTTGGCGTTGGTGACAGTGGCTCAGAACGCAAGGTTCGCGTCTCAGCACACTTAGCACATTGAGCCACAAGGTCCTCAATATGCTGGCTGCAATGGGGCCACCAAACGCACTCGCGGGCGCGCACTTGACAGCGGCGGACACCTTGATGTCCTTCGTGCAGTAGTGCGAGAATGTCCTTGCGTTGGGCTGACGGGATGACAATGCGGCGATCCAGTAAGAGTAACCCATCGTACACACTCAGTCTTTCTCGCTCCTTCCAGTATGGTGCTAAATGGGTCGGAACTCTCTTCTTGGACGGCCAGCCTTTCTCACAATAAGTCATAATAGAAGAACACTCGCTATCTTGAGCTTGAAGACGACGGATCTCGTCTAGCTGATTTTCCAGTTGTAAAGGTAGCTCCTTGAGAACTTCCCCTATATAGACTTCCAAGCTGCTGACTGCTTTAGAAGTTGGCAAGTCGCAGGGTGCTCTTGATAGTGTGTCCGCTGTGGCTAGCAGTTTTCCAGGAACATACTTGACGGCGAACTGATAGCGCATCAGTTTTATTCGCATACGTTGAATTCGAGGTGGCAAGATGTCCAGATCTTTACTTGACAGGAGAGCTACAAGCGGAAGGTGATCGGATTCGACCTCAAAGCTTAGTCCACGTAGGTATTGATCGAACCTGGTGACAGCCCATGTGACAGCCAGAGACTCCTTTTCCGTTTGACTGTAGCGTCCTTCTGTAGTAGTGAGAGATCTGGAAGCATAGGCAACTGCTCGTCGAATTCCTGACGGTTGATCTTGGAGTAAAACGGCACCAAGGCCATGAGAGCTTGCGTCAGCCGATACTATAGTTGGGTAATGGGGATTGTACATAGCCATACATGTGTCGGAGCTGAGCAAAGACTTTATCTTCTTGAACGCTTCCTCTTGGTTGTAACTCCAGCTCCACGCGTTATTCTTGTTGAGGAGTGCACGAATAGGTGCGGAGATCTCAGACAGTTTTGGAATGAATCGAGCCACATGGTTTACCATTCCAAGTAATCGGCGAACACCACTAACATCGATTGGTGGTGGGAGATCCATGATAGCCTTGACTTTGTCCGGGTCTGGACTAATTCCTTGCTGGCTGACGACAACTCCTAAGAACTTGACAGAAGAGACCCTGAACTGACACTTCTTTTCATTAAGAGTGACACCCGCTTGAGTCAACCGTGCCAAGACGTCAGCTAGACGCTGGTCGTGCTCTTGATGGTTCCTACCAAAGACGAGTATGTCGTCTATCATGTTGACGACTCCGGTGATGCCTTCGAGCAGTCTCGACATGAAGCGTTGGAAATACTCGGGTGCTGTCGCAATGCCAAAGGGAAGACGCTTGTAGCAATATCGGCCAAAAGGTGTGATGAATGTCGTCAGTTCTTCACTCTCACGAGTTAGTTTTATTTGGTGGAAGCTGGATCTTGCATCGAGCTTGGAAAAAATTTGTGCCCCACCAAGCTGACCTAAGATGTCTTCAACTGTCGGCAGAATGTAGCGTTCCCGCTGGATAACCTTGTTAAGCTTCGTCAAGTCGACACAGAGCCTGTACCCGCCCGACGACTTCGGCACGACGACGAGGCCTGAACACCATGCGGTAGGCGTGTCAACCTTGCGAATGACTCCTTGGGTTTCCATTTCATCCAATTCCTTCTTCACATGCTCTAGCAGAGGCAGAGGTATTCGTCGAGGAACACTTAATGAAAAGGGACGAGCATCTTGAGCGACGCGGATGTGGTATTCTTCCTGTACTTCGCCAAGCCCACGAAAAATTTTTGATTGAGATGACGGAATACCATCCACAGAGTCCAAAAACTGAACGATGCCCAAGTCTTCAATTGCTGGTAATCCCAGGAGGTGTGTCGTCTGGTTCTTGATAACATACAGTCTTTGCACAGACACTTTGTTACGCCACTGCAAGGTAGCAGTGAAAGATCCCAGAACGTGCAGCCTTTGATTTCCAGGACCGGATACCTCGGCGTCCACTTTATCCAAAACAGTAGGTAATGCCGGAAAAGAAGGTGAAACCACCGTTATTTCGGCCCCTGAGTCTATCTTGAAGTGTGCGAGGTGACCATTCACGTGAATGTCGGCATATCGTGCCCGACGCGTACTGAGCGCGTGAAGTTCCACTGAGCCTAACAGCTCTTTCCGATGCTTGGCCCGGCAAACAGCAATAAAATGACCTTGCTTCTTGCAGAAATTGCATGTGGCTTTGCGAGCTGGGCATTCTTTTCGAGAGTGGTGACCACGGCCGCAGTAATCGCAAGTAGACTGAGTTGGCTGCACAGATTTGCTGCGACGCGATGAAGCGTTCTTCGCGCGTTGCGCCGCGTCCACGTTTAAGCTGTCAAAGGCCCCGTTCTCGCTGGGAATTTCACGGGATAGACGCTCTTTTTCGGCTTCTTCATGAACACGCGCTTGGCACAACGCTTCCTCAGCTGTAAGTTTCGTACATCGGCACAACTGATCCGATAGCTTCTCATTCCGCAATCCAACGACAAACTTGTCTCGCACAAGGCGGTCTTCGATCTCGGCGTTGTTGTACCCACAACGCTTGACAAGATTCCTGAGCGCGGTGAAAAATTCATCAACCGGCTCCCCAAGTTGTTGCACTCGGCGGTGAAATCGGCGGCTCTCGTAAATCTCATTGATAGGGTGGACAAAATGCGAAGTGAGCTTAGCCTTGACTTCCGCAAACGGGCGGTTTTCCGGAGCAGACAGTCCTAGCGACGACAAGACGCTACGTGCTTGGGAACCCATGCAATATAAAAGAGTTCGCACCTGCACCTCGTCGGTGGCTGTGTTGATACCGGCCGCGAAGGCGTAATCTTCGTACCTCGTTATCCATGTTGTCCATTCCCCAGGGCTGGTGAAGTTGAAAGGCGACGGAGGCTGAAGTCCCGGTGTACCGACGTGAATGAAGTTGAGCTGAGAAGGTCCGGCGTCTGTCTCCTCCATAACTCCGCGTTAGACGCCCACTTCTGACACCATGTTCAGAGACGCCGAGTAAGACACGAGCATGGCTCATAGCAACAACAAGAAGACCCCCTTTATTCCCAACTGCCCCCCTGCTATATACCCCACATGAGGTGGCGCGCGCATGCCGACAGCGCCATCCATTAGAGGATTAACATAGCACTCAGCGTCCACTACAGTGCCCATCCATAAGAAGGGAGATAAATCAATTGTTTCTAATTACAGACCGGTTTCCTTAACTTCAGTAAGTTGCAAGTTACTAGAACACATAGTGGCTCAAAATATTCAGTGCTTCTTAGCGGATAATAACATCTTGTCCCCTTGCCAACATGGATTTCGGAAGGGATTGTCCACAACAACGCAATTGGTTATAACTATCCATGATTTTATGGCAGTTTTAGATCGATCAGGGCAAACTGATATACTTCTACTCGATTTTTCTAAAGCGTTTGATAAGGTTCCGCATAGTAAATTACTTCTGAAATTACGTAACATAGGATTGCCGCTTTATCTTATTAAGTGGGTTGAATCTTATTTAACTAATAGAAAACAGTTCGTCGAAATTAAATCTAGTGTATCTGGGATGCTTAATGTCACTTCTGGTGTGCCACAGGGAAGTGTGTTGGGGCCACTATTATTCCTTATATATGTAAATGATTTAGTGCAAGCAATCCCTGACACAGTGTCTATTAAGCTTTTCGCGGATGATTGTGTTGTGTTTAAAGAAATAACCTGATCTGACGACCATAACCTATTACAGCAAGCTCTTCGCAACATTGAATGCTGGTGCGCAGCATGGGACATGGAATTAAACGTTGATAAAACAGTGCTCATAAATATAACGCGAAAAACAAATCCTAGTGTGTTTACCTACAATATTCATGGCTCACCCATTCAATCGGTAACGCAGTATAAGTATTTAGGGATCACTCTTTCAAGTGATATGACGTGGCGAGCACACATTTCGTCAATATGCACTTCAGCTTTTCGGAAGCTGTGCTTTTTGAAAAGGAAGCTTGCAAAGGCAACTGTGAATGTTAAACTTCAAGCGTATAATGCAATTATCAGACCTAAATTGGAGTATGCGTCCGTTGTATGGGATCCGTACACGAAAAAAGACATACAGAGCTTAGAAGCGCTACAAAAGAAAGCCATCAGATTTATATTCAATAAGTACAAAAGACTAGATTCACCAACTCAACTCATGAATGCTAATAACATCCCCACCTTGGCTGTCCGCAGAAAAATCAGTCGACTTAAATTCTTGCGCAATATTTTTAACGGAAAACTTGGTATGTCTGCACCTTCATATTTAAAGACCACTACAGCGAGAACTACGCGCAACGCTCACAAACACACCCTACAACACATTTTTGCCAAAACAGAGGCACTCAAACAGAGTTTTTTCCCCCGCACTGTCTCGGATTGGAACAGTCTACCTAAGTTCGTTTGCGAGGCAGACGATTTTGACGAAGTCCTTGAGCAATATTTGTGTTGTATTGAACATTGAATCATTGTAACTGTTATATTGCTGTTATGCTGCGTTATAAACTTTTATATTGCTGTCATATTACTGTTAAACTGTTATGCTACGAGTGTTGTGATATATTGCTTGCGCTGCCAGTGTTGTTATCACTGATTTCTGTATTCTTTTTTTTTTTCTGTAATTCCACTCCTGCCTGGGCCATGCTGGCCTGCAGTATTGTGAAATAAATGAAATAAATATCACCTTGTACTCCCTGATTTGGTGTATTCCCGTGAGCTCCTAAGGCAAGCCTACCTATTCCATGTGTCTTAATTTCTAATCTTGCTTGAACTTATGATCTCATGTACAAGACCGCATTGCCGAACGTTAGACCAGAAACCATGACCCCTTTCCATATTCCTCTCACAACATCATACCTATGGTTATTCCACAGTTCCCTGTTTTTCATTACCGCTGCATTCCTGTTACATTTAGTCGTCACGGATATTTTGTTTTCCCTTAGGTACTCGGCCCCATTGCTTATCCATTCGCCCAGATATTTGTATCTATCTGTTATCGCTAGCGTGACCTCCTGTATTCTAAGCTCACTACCTTCATTGTCATTAACAATCATGGCTGCTGATTTTTTCTTACTGAATCTGAAATCTAATCTATCTCCCTCATTACCGCAGATGTCCACCAATCTCTGCAAATCTTCCTCGTTGTCGGCCATTAGCACTATATCATCTGCGTATATCAATGCTGGTAGTGCCTGTTCAATGAGTTTTCCTTGTTTGACGAAAGAGAGGTTGAAGCCCAGTCCACTTCCCTCTAATTTGGCCTCTATTCTTTGTAGGTACATCATGAGTAACAAGGGTGACAGGGGACACCCCTGCCTAAGTCCCCGTTTTACCTCTGCAAGCTTCGATACCTGTTTTTCCCACTTTAGAATTACCTTGTTAACTTTATAGGTATTCTTTAAAAGATTATTGACTACATCTTCCACGCCTAGTGTGTCCAGTATTCCTCACAATTCCTCTTGAACCACGCTATCGTACGCTCCCAAGATATCCAAAAATGCTAGCCACAGGGGCCTGTGTTCCTTTTCTGCTATTTCGATGCACTGCGTCAGTGAGAACAGATTGTTTTCCAACGTCCTGTGTTTCCGAAACCCATTCTGCAGTTCCCCCAGCGCCCCCTCATCCTCTATCCATGCCTGCAGTCTTTCCCTTATAATCTGCATCGCCAGCCTGTAGACCACTGATGTCACTGTTATAGAACGGTAGTAGTTTATTTCAGCTTTGTCCCCGTTTCCTTTATAGATCATGCTCATCCTCCTAAATTTCCATTTAACGGGAACTTCTCCATAGATTATTATTTTGCTCACTGCCTCTCTCAAAGCCTGCTTAGACTTCGAACCTAATGTCTTTATCAGCATAATTGGAATGCCATCTGGGCCTGTTGATGTACTACTAAAAACCCTTTTCTCAGCCCTTTCCCACTCTTGTTGTGAAAATGGAGCCATTGCGCCACTTGATTCATCCTTGTCTATTGTGGTGCATAAAGCACTTCTGTGTTGAAATTTTTCTGTCACCATTGTTCTTATATATTCAATGGCTTCGTCCCCTTCTAGCCTAGCACCTTGAGTTGTAGTTATAAACCTCTGTCTAGGCTTGTGTCATTTCTTGGGGAGTTTAGACGGTTCCAAAATTTCGCAGCTGCCTTTCTAACTTTTTTATGTACTTCTGCCAGCCACTGGGCTCCCTTTCTTCTAATCTTTTCATTGATCAGAAGGAATGCATCCCTTCTACAGCTTAGAAAGATTTCGCATTTTCTTTCAACATCGTCTGTCGGTTCACCCCGCTGCTTAGCATGTCTGTGTTCCCTAGAGTCTTCCTGACGTTTTGGTATGGCTCTCTTAACTTCCTCATCCCACCAACTTTTGGATTTGTGTCTTCTTTTCTGGGGTGACTTGTCACGTGCCTTAGAAAGCTCTAGCTCAAACAGTCTAATTAGATTCGTGTATGTCCACACTGTTTTATAATCCTCAGTGATTACTTTCTCAGTTTGTTTAGTGGATATTTCTATTTACCTTTCTGAATAAAAATTTTCCTGTAGTTGCTCATCCTGTCTCCTTCCCACTTTCACTGCTCTTCCGAAACTTCGCTTGATACGTTTTTGATCACTACCCAGACCTCTGGAGCCACCTTTGTCTATGTTTATTCCCCTGAGCTTATCATACATCCTATGTGACATCAGTGCGAAAGCTATCACGAAGCTAACACGAAGGACACTAGTGCTAACTTCTGACTGAGTTTATCACGCAGAGCGCGAGAATATATAGAGGAGATAGTAACCATGTGACAAAAACCATACGGCACAATGAGCAAAACATTAGTAAGGGAAAAGCAAAAACAAAAAATGGCAGATACCATGTACAGTGCGAATCGATAATATTCGAAGCATGAACGAGAAACGTTGATATGTCACTTGAAAATCAGCACAATGTTACGAGGTGAAGGTAAATTATGCCGTACATGACTTCCGTGTGATGATTATTATGTTTGGGTGTGTCGTTTACCTTCGTCATCAATTCACGTCATGTGATACCAAATTTAGTATAGGTGGAGCTAGCGAAGCGACCGTTAGCACGCTATGAGTGTGGTATGTTGTCATGTTCTTATAGACACGCGTGTCAGGATTATCATGTTTGCACTAGTCATATATTTCTTCATCGACTGACATCACGTAACACCAAATTTGGTATATGTGGAGCTAGCAAAACGGCAGCGAGCGCATTATGAAGAGCCCAATATACTCCAATGTAGCGTTGACGCGCGCGCACGCTGGGCAGAGCGACACTACGTTAGCAAAACGCGAGCACTATATAATCTGACGCCAGGCGCGACCCGCGTCCGTCGGCACGGCCCAATGGCAACGGGCGAGAAATGCGACATGCTGCATTTCGCACCGATGTGTTACCAAGACAACACTGCATCTCCCTCTTTTCGTGACGGAAAGACGCCAGCCGCACTGAAATGCGCATGCGTCAAGGCAACGCAGCGCGGCGCACGCCTGCGAGTATATGACAGGACCGGCGCCCGGCATGGCAACGCCAGCGTGACGCTATGAAATGAACACCGGCGAGCACGCGCACCACGTCACGTCAAAATGCATTGGCGCCTTGACTGTGGCATGTAGTCATGTTCTCACATGACACGCATCTCATGATTATTGTGTTTGCACCAGTCACATACCTTTGTCATCTATTGACGTTACGTAATACCGAGTTTGGTACATGTGAAGCTAGCGAAACGGCCGCAAGCGCATCATGAGTGTGGGACGTAGTCATGTTGTTACATGACACGCATGTGATGAGCATCATTTTTCGGACGTGTCATTTACCTGTGTCGTCCGTTCGCGTCACGTAATACCGAATTTGGTACATGGGAAGCTAGCGAAACGGCCGCGAGCGCATCATTAGCGTAGCATGTAGTCATGTTTTACATGACACGCATCTCATGATTATCATGCTTGCACAAGTCACATACCTTCGTTATACACTCACGTCACGTATTACCGAATCTGGTTTATGAGAAGCCAGTGAGACGGCCGCGACCGCATCATGAGCGTGGCATGTAGTCATGTTGTTACATGACACGCATGTCATGATTATCATGTTCGCACCAGTCACATACCTTCGTCATCTATTTACGTACCTTAATACCAACGTTGGTATATGTGACACTAGCGAAACGGCCGTGAGCGCATCATGAGTGTAGCAGGCATCACGTTGTTACATGACACGCCTGTCATGATTTTCATGTTAGGGTGTGTCGCTTGTGTTCGCCATGCAATCATGTCATACCATACCAGTTTTGTAACATGCCATGTGAACGAAACCACCGCAAGAGCTGCAGAACCTTGAAATGTTATTCATGACATAAATGTCATAAATTTCATGTTATGACTAGTCAAATATGCTCTTCATACAGTCATATTATACCATACCAAGTTTGGTATCGATACCATTGTCTAAACGGCCAAGAGAGCTAAAAGGCGTAGGCTGCTAGATAGATATATATATATATATATATATATATAGATAGATAGATAGATAGATAGATAGATAGATAGATAGATAGATAGATAGATAGATAGATAGATAGACAGACAGATAGATAGATACGCTCAAAGTTGCGAAAGTTCGCTTAGAAATGCTTCGCATTTAAAACAAAGGCACAGAAAAAGGCAAAGAAAAGTCTATAAAAAACGAAACAGAAAAAAATATAACTACTTGCGTGCACCGAAACCGTCGAGGAACTTAGAAGTGCGGCAGCTTGGGCTAGCTGGTATGGCATGAAGTTAGTTATAGCGCGAGTACAAAACGATGATACAGAGACAAGAAGGACACAAAGGACACCTTCGTGTCCTTCTTGTCCCTGTGTCATCGTTTTGTTCTCGCGCTATAACTATCGTCGAGGAACCTTAGTTTCTTCTAGGACAGAGACACGGAGAGCTTGCTAATGCAAGACACCTGTTCGCGTGCCATCTGCGCGGCCTCGAGAATGACTCGGATGCGCTCGTCTTTGTGCTTGTACAGCGTCGCTGTGTCCTTGAAAAGGTGCCTAGAGTTGCACTCAGTGCAGTGCTGAGCAAAAAAACCATCTTTCCCGTTTCTAACATTGTTAGCGTGTTCTCTCAGTCGATCATTCAGACACCTTCCGCTCGTTCCGACATAACAAGCATAACAAGCCGGGAAAGTTGCTGCTCGGTCCTATAGACAACTTTCCGGGAGCATGCCGCATACCTGTTTCTATGCTGAACTCTGCATTCCATTGATGACTGCGTTTTCAGGGGGTTTGTAAATTTGGTGAAGCTGATTAATTTGAATGGTGCCGAGAGCAGGACATGAACTCCAACTCATTTTTCGATTTTCTTGAGCCTGTGTGTATCTGGTGTTTGTATGGAATCATGGCTATCCTTTTACGCTCTGTATTCGTGTTGCTCGGATTCAGTCGCTGCCTCTGCTCTGCCTTATTATTCCGCAGGATAGTCTCATCAACGGAAGCGATAAACGCCTCGGGAAAACCGAAGCCTTAAGCTGGGAAAGTTGAGTTTTGAAGCTCGCAGAGATGTTGTGGGTGCACGACCTATTTAAGGCATTCTCATGACAGGTTCGTACTATGCCTCGCTTAACTAACTTGCAGTGAGTGAAAGAAAAAAGAAGCAAACGTTTTTGCGCACGTGTTTCATAACATCAACAGATGTGCTGTTAGCTAAAAACAGTCTTACATCCAAAAAGCGTAGCTTGTCATTCTCGAGCATTTATTCTGTCAACACAAGAGGCTTTAAACAATCTTCGAACACACCGATCGTTTGAGTCGCAATCGAGTGGAACATGGAAAGGTTACAATTTAGAAGAACCAAGAAATCATCCACGTATCTTAATCCTTTGATGACATGCGAGCCTTCTAACTTTTTATGCAGTTTTTTGTTCATTTTTGCCAATAGAATATCACTGAGTAGAGGTGCTGTGCATGAACTCACTAGCCTTCGTGCGCAGTGCCCAACCAAGCCCCGGCAATCAGGTGTGGTCCACTGATGCAGTGATGTCGTCCTCCCAGACTACGTCCGCAACACCCTCGTCCTAGGTCCGAAGTTCGCCGTCGACCGAGAGAGGTTCGCACCCGAGCTTCTTTCAACGGGGTGCTCTGTAGCTGGCCGCACCACACCAGCAGATTCGGACAGATGCATTTCAGAAGGCGTCGACATGCTCCTACGGGGTAAGCCTACCAGCACCAGCCTTCCGGTGCGGAAAATGACCAAGTTTCTGAGAGACAGTGAACTTTGTGTCGTACTGTCAAATAAGGAGGGTGATTTCACCGTTATTCCTATCTGCTTGTACCTAGAAATGGGGGTCACTGCTATTGGCTGTGTTTTCAACTGTTGTACAGACATTCGTTTAGATAGAGTAAATACGCCAGCCAAGGAAATGTGTCGTAAACTAGAATTGAAACAGTTAGCACAGAATATTAGCAAAAGTGACAAAAATGGGCTCGGCATGCTTTTTCTGCTAAAACACATAAAGTCGACATGCCCTTCCGTGTCATTTTGACAGAAAGTGGTACGTGGCAAAAGCAACTCAGCTTGTTTATTCAGACCCATCTAAAGTGTCTAAAGATTGATCACCCATTCCTGATTGAAAACTCGCAGGCACTGATAGAATTTTTTAAACAGTCAAATTTATCTAATGTTTTCGGTTTTTCAATTGACATAAAGGACCTATACTACTCCCTGCCTCACGATAAGTTATTAAAATGTATAAGGGATAACATAGAAATCTTCGGGAAATTGAACTTCCAAATAAAAACTGGCATCAGTGCGCGACATTTTCTTGACCTGCTTTTGCTGTACCTTACCTCTACTTTCGTTCAATGAAAAGATTGCATTTGTTTGGAGAAAAAGGGTGTTTCAATCGGCTCATTATCAGCACCTGTACTCAGTGATCTTCTATTGGCGAAAATGGGCAAAAAACTGCAGAAAAAGTTAGAAAGCTCGCATGTCGTCAAAGGATTCAGATACGTGGATGATTTCTTGGTTCTTCTAAATTGTAACCCTTCTATGTTCCACTCGATTGCAACGCAAACGATAGGTGTGTTTGAAGATTGTTGAAAGCCTCTTGTGTTTACACATGAAATGCCCGAGAATAACAAGTTACGACTTTTTGGATTTAAAACTGCTCGTTAGCTCACAGCACATCTGTTGGCGTTATGAACCACGTGCGTAGAAACCTTTACTTCCTTTTTCTTCCGCTCACAGCAAGTTAGTTAAACGAGGCATAGCATGAACCTGTCTTGAGAATGCCTTAAGTAGTCAAGGTGGACGATTGGGCGAGTTGGTGATTCATGATCGACGTATGTAACTGCGCGGTAGTAAACACGGACGACAAGAAGATACAAGGACAAGCGCAGACTATCAACTGAAGGTTTATTTTTCACAAACCACATATATATGACTGAAACAGAAACAGAAAACACGAAAATCAACAAAAACTGATGACTTAGCACTTAACAATCGACAAAACGTGAACGTTTGACAAAAGCAGATTCAAGGACCATGTGCGCCACTTGCCAGATACCGTAGCTCTTTATCTAAAAGAGCTAACGACGGTTTGCTGACGCAGTGTTCTGGTTCCCGTGCCATTTTTTCCGCTTCGACGATCATACGGGTATGATCGTCTTTGTGCCTGAACATTACGACCGTGCTTTCGAACTGCGCAAGGCAGCCACACCTACTGATGTGCTGAGCTAAAAAACCCTCATTGCCAGTGCGCACATTGCGTGCGTGCTCGCGCAGGCGCTCATTTAGGCATCTCCCAGTCTGCCCGATGTAACACGCACCACAAGATAAATGGCACGGGAACCAGAACACTGCGTCAGCAAACCGTCGTTAGCTCTTTTAGATAAAGAGCTACGGTATCTGGCAAGTGGCGCACATGGTCCTTGAATCTGCTTTTGTCAAACGTTCACGTTTTGTCGATTGTTAAGTGCTAAGTCATCAGTTTTTGTTGATTTTCGTGTTTTCTGTTTCTGTTTCAGTCATATATATGTGGTTTGTGAAAAATAAACCTTCAGTTGATAGTCTGCGCTTGTCCTTGTATCTTCTTGTCGTCCGTGTTTACTACCGCGCAGTTACATACGTCGATCATGAATCACCAACTCGCCCAATCGTCCACCTTGATTAGTTACATTTCTAGTTCTTCGGGCAGTGTTTCGTCCCTAACCCTTCTTCCGTCTATACTCATCACCCTCGTCGCACTGGCTACCTGCCGTGCCCGTGCTTTCGCGTTTCACATTCGACAGAAGCAGCTGCCTTCAGACGTGAAAGGATTATTCGGTGGCGTCAACCCCTCCAGCAGCCATGGTCTCCGGATTTGTAAGATTCTCAGATCAGAGTGGAATAGACAGGCCCGCCTGTATAGAGAAGCCCTGCAACTTCAGCTTCAACAGGAGGTCAGTCCCAGTATCAAAAGACGAAGAATGAAAGAGTTCACAGCATGCATCGAGCATACCACAGACACACTGTGGGCAGGTGAACTCAGGAGGCTACGCTCTGGAATCGCGGCGAAGCAGCGCTTCAAAGGTGTTGTGCACACGTGTGGTGACGTAGTTCTTCCAGACTTCGTGCGGCGGACGTTGAGCTTAGGCCCCAAGTATGCCGTAGACAAGAAGTACACCGCACCGGATCTTCTGGCCATAGTGAGACGTGTTTCAAGCCTTGCTCCACAAGAAGACTGTAACAGGTGCGTGTCTGAAGGAGTTGATGTGCTGCAGCAAGTTAAGCCGTGCGCAAGTAGTCTTCCTTTAAGCAGGACAATTTCACATCTACGAGACAACGAACTGTGCGTGGTGCCTTCGGACAAGGAGGGAGGCTTCGCGGTCCTCAACAAAGACTTGTACCTGAAGAAAGCTGTAAGTGCGGTCACATCCGTCTTCCAAAAGTGCAGTGGTATTGACCTGGTTAAAGTCAAATCTAAGGCGAAAAAACTGTGCACGCAGCTTAACCTGTCTGAAATAGCAAAAAAGATAGAAAAAAGTGAGAAGTTGGCCCTAGAGATGTTTTTTTCGGCAAAGACACACAAAGCCGACGTGCCATTTCGTGTCATTGTTACAGAGAAGGGTTCTTGGCAAAACGCCTTAGGGATGTTTTTGCAGAAAAAGTTGAAACTTTTAGAGATTAATGATCCCTTTCTAGTCAGGAATTCAAGGGAGGTCACTGAATTCTTCAAAGAGTATTCTAACTACACTTTGAGTGCTTTTTCCATAGATATCAAAGATTTATATTATTCTCTCCCTCGTGACGCTTTGTATTCATGCATAGAAGAATGTGTTGATATAATGGGCCACGTAACGTTCCAGAATGCAGCTGGTGTCAGTGTTAGCAGTTTTCTTGACCTGCTAGCTACCTATCTGACCTCTACCTTTGTAGAATGGAACGGTGATGTTTATCAAAATAATGGCGTTTCAATAGGATCTTCGATTGCACCGATTCTGAGTGATTTGTTGCTTGCGAAGTTCGACAGGAACTTGAAAGAGCGGCTGAGTTGCCAGGAAGTTGTGAGAATTTTCAGGTTCGTCGACGACTACCTGGTGGTTTTTAAGTGTGAGTCTGCTAGAGTAATGGGGTTGTCATCTGATGTAATTGAAGTTTTTAGTGACTGCTTGAGTCCACTCGTACTGACCCATGAACTCCCAGTGAACAACTCGATTCGCTTCCTAGACATGAGACTTTTGTTCAGCGTGAATCACGCATGCTGGATGTATGAGCCTCGCGCTATGAAACCGCTTTTGCCTTTTAAATCAGCGCATAGCAAATTGGTTAAGAGAGGCATAGTGAACACCTGCTTCACTAATGCCCTGGACAGATCATGTTTCCATATGATGGAAACAAGCTTCCAAAATCAAGTTGAGCGTCTGAAAGAAGCTGGCTACCCGGATTCGCTTCTCATTTCTGTGGCAGAAACAATAAAAAAGAAGAAAAAGCCCAGAAGCAGAGAGAGCACTAATGACAGAGACAAAAGCAAACGTGACAAAGTCGCGGTAATCCCTTACAAGCACCAGCTATCTCACAAGATAAAAAAGCTCGGTCAGCGCATGGGCGTAAAGGTCGTTTTTTCGGCACCTTACAAGCTCTCTCAGCTAGCCAAAATGACATGTGTAAACAATAGGCCCAAACAAGCTTGCATTGTCAGGCATAAAACCCAGTTTGTCAGATGTGACATGAATGTAGTATATAGAATTCCGCTATCTTGTGGTGCGTGTTACATCGGGCAGACTGGGAGATGCCTAAATGAGCGCCTGCGCGAGCACGCACGCAATGTGCGCACTGGCAATGAGGGTTTTTTAGCTCAGCACATCAGTAGGTGTGGCTGCCTTGCGCAGTTCGAAAGCACGGTCGTAATGTTCAGGCACAAAGACGATCATACCCGTATGATCGTCGAAGCGGAAAAAATGGCACGGGAACCAGAACACTGCGTCAGCAAACCGTCGTTAGCTCTTTTAGATAAAGAGCTACGGTATCTGGCAAGTGGCGCACATGGTCCTTGAATCTGCTTTTGTCAAACGTTCACGTTTTGTCGATTGTTAAGTGCTAAGTCATCAGTTTTTGTTGATTTTCGTGTTTTCTGTTTCTGTTTCAGTCATATATATGTGGTTTGTGAAAAATAAACCTTCAGTTGATAGTCTGCGCTTGTCCTTGTATCTTCTTGTCGTCCGTGTTTACTACCGCGCAGTTACATACGTCGGCCTTAAGTAGGTCGTGCGCCCACATCTCTGCGAGCTTCAAAGCTCAAGTTTCCCGGCTTAAGGCTTCGGGTTTCCCCGAGGCGTTTAACGCTTCCGTTGCTGAGGCTATCCTGCGGACTAATAAGGCAGAGCAGAGGCAGCGACTGAAACCGAGTAACAGGAATACAGAGCGTGAAAGGATAGCCGTGATTCCATAGAAACACCAGATATCACACAAGCTCAAGAAAATCGGAAAATGAGTTCGTGTCCTGTTCTCGGTGCCGTTCAATTTAATCAGCCTCACCAAAATTCAAACCCCGTGAAAACGCAGTCATCAACCTAATGCAGAGTTCCGCATAGAAACAGGTATGCGGCATGCTCCCGGGAAGTTGTCTATAGGACCCCCCTTTCATGCGGTGCTTGTTATGTCGAAACGACCGGAAGGTGTCTTAACGATCGACTGAGAGAACACGCTAACAATGTTAGAAACGGGAAACATGGTTTTCTTGCTCAGCACTGCACTGAGTGCAACTGTGTGTGCTTTCCAAGGACACAGCGACGCTGTACAAGCACAAAGATGAGCACACCCGTGTCATTCTCGAGGCCACGCAGATGGCACGCGAACAGGTGTCTTGCATTAGCAAGCCCTCCGTGTCTCTGTCTGAGAAGAAACTAAGGTTGCTCGAAGGTTTTGGTGCGCGCGAGTAGTTATATTTACTTTAATGTTTCGTTTCCTTATAGACTTTTCTTTGCCTTTTTCTGTGCTTTTATTTTTTGTTTTTCTCTTACTCATGTTTTGCTCTTTGTGCCATATGGTTTTTGTCACATTGTTACTGTCACCTCTATATATTGTCGCGCTCTGCGCAATAAAATCAGTTGGAAGTTAGCGCTCGTACCCTTCGTGCAATTCTTGTCTCTGTGTCATTGTTTTGTTCTCGTGCTATAACTATCGTCATGCCATACCAACTAGCCCAAGCTGCCACACTTCTAAGTTACGCACGCCGTCGCGGACCAGTCCCGCCACCGCCGCCACAATCTTGGGTGGCCCGACACACGCCGAAAACTTGCAAGCACAGGATGAGAACCGGATGTGGACTTACACCGATATTTGGATGTGCACAGCCTGGTTTCGTGCTCAGTGTTCACAGTATTTGTTTGTTTGTTGTTTAGTTCTCTCTCACTCTCGCAAACGTCTTTCAAGGCGAGAGGGATGCGGGAGTAACGAAGTTTGAACATCTATGTTAGTATAACTCATCCCCTGACGAAGGGAGTACCCCTCCCGAAACTGTTGGGGAAATAAAGATATTTATCCTTGTTGACAACGCTCCCGTCGTGCCATATCCCATATTCATATATATATATATATATATATATATATATATATATATATATATATATATATATATATATATATATATATATATATATATATGTATATATATATATATATATATATATATATATATAATCCTGACTACGTCCACTGCAAGACAAATGCCTCTGCCATGTTCCGCCAGTCAACTCGGTCCTGTGCTTGCTGCTGACAATTTATGCCTGATCTGCCCACCTTACCTTCTCTCTCCCCTAGCCAGCTTACCTTCTCTAGGAATACAGTTAGTTACCCCTAATGACCAGTGGTTATCCTATCTACGTATGTTCATTTTCTCTTCTTGATTTCAACAATGATATCCTTAACCCCGGTTTGTTCCCTAATCCACTCTGCTCTCTTCTTGTCTCTTGAGGTTACACCTACCATTTTCTTTTCCATTGCTCGCTGTGTCGTCCTCAATTTAAGCTGAACCCCTCGTTGTAAGTTTTCAGGTTTCTGATCCGCAGCTAAGTACCGGCAAGATGCAGCTGTTATATACCTTCCTCTTGAGGGATAGTGGCAATCTATTTGTCATGATTTGAGAGTGCTTGCCAAGTGTGTTCCATCCCATTCTTATTATTCTAGTAGCTTCAGTCTCGTGGTTTGGCTCCGCGGTTTTTACTTGCCCTAAGTAAACATAGTCTTTCACAACTTCAAGTGCACTATTACCTATCTTGAAGCGCTGTTATCTTCCGAGGGTGTTGTATATTATTTTCGTTTTCTGCAGATTAATTTTAGGACCTGCCTTTCGCCTTTCTTTGTCTAATTGAGTAATCATGAGTTGCATGTCATCCCCTGAGATACTCGCCAATCCAGTGTCACCAGCGAAGCACAGGTTACTAAGGTACTCTCTATCAACATTTATTCCTCACTCTTTTCATTATAGGCCCCTGAAAACCTCCTATAAGCACACGGTAAATCGCCTTGGGGAAATTGTATCCCCCTGCCTTACACCCTTCTTGATCGGTATTCTGTTGTTTCTTTATAAAGCAGTATGGTAGCTGCTGATGCCCTGTAGATTTCTTCCAGACTGTTTATATATGCTTCGTCGACGCCCTGATTACGCAGTGTCTGCATGATTGCTGATATTTCCACTGAATCAAATGCCTTCCCGTAATCTAACAAGGCTATGAATAGTGGTTGGCTATATTCTGAGCATTTCTCTATTACCTGATTGATAGTGTGATTGTGCTCGATTTTTAAGTAGCCTGATCGAAATCCTGCTTGTCTCTTTGGTTGATTGAATTTTAATATTGTCTTAATTATGTTAGCAGGTTGATTGCATTCTAATGTTGTCTTTATTCTGTTAGCAATTACCTTTGTGAATAGCTTGTATACTACGGAGAGCAAGCTGATCGGCCTCAAATTCTTCAAGTCCTTGTCATCTCCTTTCTTGTGTATTAGGATGATATGTTAGCATTCTTCCAAGATTCTGGTACTCTTCCCGTCTGGAGACACCTTGTAAAAAGGGTCGCTAGTTTTTCTAACACAATCTGTCCTCCAACTTTCAGCAGATCTAATGTTTTTTTTTATAATATCATCATCATAATCATCATCATCATCAGTGTTTATTCAATCAACGTAATACAAAAACATGGTTACAAAAGTATTTGGACCATTAGCCTGTGTGGCTAGTCAGTGGTCCAATCTATTACATGATTATTTTATTACATGTCAGGAGCAGAGGTGCAGTTAATATGATTATGAATCTATACACAAATTCAATGACAGGGTAGCTTTTAAGGTATATTTTATCGAATTAAATACACATGACAATAAATGCTAAATTGCTGCAAATACTTTTAATACACAAGTGATAAAGAACTAAAGGCATACATTGTAACAATACAGAAGATAGTGATACCACAAAATATTTAGCACAATTTGTGCACAAAATTAACTGCGTTGAAGAATCAATACAATCGAACTCACTTCAGAACTAGAAACAAAAAGAAGGAAAGAAAAAGAACTATGCCAGATGAGTCGTAAAAAAGTGTGGACGTGAGCTTAACTTTGGTTAAGAACATGAAAAACTTACAAAATGCATTTTACAAGTGAATTTAAAGTTGCGGGCAAGTTTAATTTCAAGTGGAATTGTGTTCCAGATTTTAGCACCAGTGAATTGTATTAACCGTTCGCCATATACATTCCTACAAGTAGGGAGGTTGAAGTAGCCGTTGCCTGCATGCCTTGTGTTACGGGTCGTTGTAGAAAACGCACTCACAGGTAGTGGAAAATTGGTGTTAATGATAGAATTTATCAACACCGCGGTTTTATAATTTCGCTGAGACGTGAAAGGCAGTATCTGAGTAGATGAAAACAAATCTGAGCTTGGGCAACAAGAGGACGATGCCGTAATAATTCTTAAGGCGCGTTTTTGCAATCGTATGATCGGTGCTATATACGTTAGATAAGTAAAGCCCCATATTTCGCTACAATAACTGAGTTGAGAGTGAAATATAGAGAAGTATAATGATCGTAGCACGTTATATGGAAAGTAACATTTGGCTTTAATGAGCGTGAAGCATGCGAAAGCAAGCTTTTTGGATATGTAATTAACCTCATCTTTCCAATTCAGGTTTTCATCTATTAGAACCCCTAAGTATTTAAACGCGGAAACGCGCTCAATGGGCGCGTCGTTAATTTCTAAGTCCAGCTGACTATAATCGAGGTTTTTTCTTCTGGAATGAAATATGATATATTTAGTTTTGGCTACATTTAATGCGAGCTTGTTGCGGGCGAACCATGCGGAAATCTGTGCCAACTCTGCCGTGATTTCTTCTTTTAGCGTGCACAGAGAGTTACCTCGAAAAAGCAATGCAGTGTCATCAGCGTACATTATGGTTTTGCGTGAAAGAGCAGATGGTAGGTCATTTATGTATAGTGAAAACAACATAGGACCTAGCACGGTTCCCTGGGGTATTCCACATGTTATTTTTCTAAATCCTGAAGATATACGGTCAAACACGACGCATTGTTTTCTATCTGCCAGATAACTAGAAAATAACCGAAGTGTCTTCTCGGTGAAGCCATAATAAGATTCTAATTTCTTTAATAAAATGGAATGCGAAACAGTATCGAATGCTTTTTTTATATCCAAGAAAACGCTGACGGCAATTTCGTTATCATGAAGTACTGAGTTGACGAACTGTGCTAGTGTAAAAACAGCTGTGCTCGTTGACCTATTTGTGATCAAACCATGTTGTTCAGGGCAGATTATGTCGTTTGAGCTTAGAAATCGACAGAGACGGGACCTAATTACCTTTTCAAAAAGCGTGTTAACAATGCTGAGCACCGAGATGGGACGGTAACTGCTCGGATTTTCTCGATCCCCGGATTTGTAAATAGGTACGACTCTCGCTATCTTTAGGATATTTGGGTAAGTTCCATTTTGCAGGCAGTTATTCATGATGCGGGAAAGAGGCTCCGAAAGAAGGTCTACATTTACCTTCAGTAGTTTTGTAGTAATCCCATCATGACCAACAGCTTTATTGCATGGGAGTTTTAGGATTTCTGACCTAATTTCCTCAGTGGTTACGCTTGCAAGCTGAAAGTCTTCCTCAAATATTTTGTTTTGGCAAGAATGTAGAGGATCTGCTTGAGATTGAGCAGGAAAGTTGTTACCAACATTGGTAAAAAAATTATTGAAGTTATCAGCGGTATTTGTTGTAGGATTATCCGGAGCAATGCGCTTTTTTTCGCCTATTCCCGTAACTTCACGCACTAGCTTCCATACCTGCTTGATGTCACCGCTCTGTTGGACTATTTTAGCACTGTAATACTGCTTCTTGGCTTTCCTTAACATCCCGACTGATTTGTTTCTGAAGTGTTTAAACTGCTTTTCATAGTATTCATTTGTTTTGTTTTGTTTCCATCTAGTGAAGTATGTATCTTTTTTCTTTATAACATTCAGTATGTCCCGCGTCACCCAAGGACATATTGCTTCCTTGTGTCTTCGGCCTGTGTATTCTTGGGTTGATTGGCTAATTGCCTCCATTATATGGCAAATAAAGTTTTCCCATTCAGTGTGAACATTACTGTGGTACAAGGCTTCAAAATCCGTACGCTCAAGTAATTTGCGCACTACAGCGTAGTTTGTCCGCTGAACTCGTTTTGAGTTATGGCATGGAGGTCCTAAATTAGCATTAGGCACAAACAGAAAAGTGGGGCAGTGATCAGCAATAGTAACGTCATACACTCCGGCGAAAACACTCATATCAGTTCCACAAATAATATGATCAATAAGTGAGGAACAGTTATCACTTATTCGTGTTGGGGCATTGATAACGTTCATTAGATTATATGACTGGAGCATCAATACGTAGTCAGGGTATTCATCTTTAAGTAGATCGACGTTAAAATCACCACATATAACCAGTGGGCGGTTGTAGGCTATCAAAGGGTCTAAGACAGTTTCCATAGTAGAAATGAATGCTGCTACAGACGAGCTAGGTGGACGATAAACAGCTCCGAGTATAACGCCACATTTCAAATGCACAAACAAGGCTTCACATTCAGGTTGGCTAGTAGAGTGGTTAGGCATGCACTGGTAATCGATGCTTTTTTTAAGGAACAGAGCAACGCCCCCACCTCGCGAACTGCTCTTCCTAGGTAGCGATAATAATGTGTATCCTGGAACATGCGCAGATTCTCCATCTTTCAACCAGGTTTCAGTAAGAGCGATAACGTCGTATACAAATGAATGACGCGACAAATGAGCGCAGAATTGGTCTAAGTTTCTTCGCGCACTTCGAATATTGCAATGAACAACAGACAAGAGCCTAATCCTTACCTAATCCTTACCGACAGCTTTGTTTATTTGCATACTCTCCAAAGCTTTTCTGACTTCTTTTATTATTACTGGTGGGGCGTCATCTGCGTTACTGCTAGTTCTTATAGTAAGGTCATGGTTGTGCTGGCTACTGTACAGATCTCTGTGAAACTCCTACACTAATTTTACTATCTTATTCATTATGGTAGTTACATTGCCTTCCTGGTCCTTTAGTATTAAGACGATCAAGACCAGGGACTGCTTCGAACAAATACTCTTTATTAGAAAAAGCGAAGTAGCACGCACTCGCTCAAGCAGCAGTTTTCTTTCTGCTTTTTCCAGCGTTTGATGATGATATTTTATTGGCTCGCACCCGCCCAAGTTGAAATGTGATAAGCTCTCGCGGGCTATTTGAAACAACCTTCCATAGGGTATATGTGGTTCACCGATCTTCTTAGAAGCTCTTTTTTGCCTGTGCGAAGGAGACAAGCTCTTGTTATTCCGTCTCGCCCATGGTAGAGTTTCTCAATCCAGCACATTTTCCAAAATGTTCTTGGAGCCTTGTCCTCAACCAACAAGATGTCACCCTGTGAGAGTGGTTTTGCTTGCCGCGTCTTGGCTTTGATCGTAGCTCCTATTTCCTTGATGTATTCTTGATGCCATCTTTTCCACCAAGCGCGCACGAGTTTGCATCTGCTTCGCCATGCGTCTTCAATGTCACCGTTGTACAGTCTTGTTTTCACGTCTTGAAGCTGTCACCGTCCACCTATGATGTCTGCCGGCGTTAGTGGCATTGGCTCGTCAGGTTCACCATATAAGTAAGTAAATGGTCGATTGTTGAGTGTTCCTTCAACTTCTGCTACAATAGTGCGTTGCTCCTCTACCGAAGCTGTGCTTTTCGATAATATTTTTCGCATCGACGTCTTCAAGCTTCCTATGAGGCGCGCGTAAAATCCTCCCTACCATGGCGCGCACTCGGCTATCGTTTTCCATTGAATTCGTTGGCCACTGCAGTAATTCTTTAGGACCTCGTTTTTAATTGTTTCGAGCACTCTGTTGATTTCCTTTCCAGCTTTTATAAATGCTTTGGCGTTGTCCGAGTAGATTACTGCTGGCATTCCCCGTCGAGCTGTAAATCGTCAAAATGCTTGTAGAAAACTTGACGATGACAAATCGTTGGTAACTTCCAAGTGTACTCGTCTCGTTATCGCACAGGTGAATATCAGTACATATTGCTTCACAATCTGGTACTTGTCCTTTGCGTAAAGAGGTCCTGTGAAGTCAACTCCCGTAACTTTGAATGGCTCTGCTTCAGTGACTCTGTCTGCCGGAAGTGGAGGTATGTCTTGAGTCGCCGGTCTGGAGTTATGTCTCTTGCAGACGATGCATCTCTTCAGAACTCTTTTCACTGCTTGTCCACCCTGCAATATCCAGAACTTAGTTCGAAGTTGTGCTAGCGTAACTTGAACTCCTCCGTGTAATACCATTTTATACAGGTGACGTATTGTCAGTTCTGTGAAATGCTCATCCTTTGGAATTACTATAACGTGCTTTTTGAATTTTTGGCTGCACTGCAATCGTCCCTTCTGTCTGATGGTTCCATCGTCATCAAGGTAGACTTCATGTCCATTAATTTCAAATGATTGAGCGTTTGAATATGCCTCACCTTTTGTTCGTCTCAGTGATATTTGGGTCTGTCTTATCCTGTATTTCTCTGCATTTGTTATTTCTTTTCCTGTCAACGGCCCTTTGTGATTTTCCTTTCTTGTGTTGTCTATAAATCTGAACAGCCATGCTGTGACTCTTATAAGCCGTCAGCATGATGAATACCTTTCGATTTCCAAGACTGGCTCAATTTCGGCTCTTCCCATGCATTGGTGACATTGTGTTTTATGCTGGTCTTCCACGTCTGTATTCGTGCCAATTATGCTTACTAAGTTCTTTTCCAGTGATGTTATCCATTCGGGACCGTTCCACCATAACTTGGACGTTATCAATGCTTTTGCGCTTATTCATCGTGTAAGTAGGTCAGCAGGGCTGTCGTCACTTTGAACGAATGACCAGCTTGCCTGAAGTGTTTTTTCTCTAATTTCTGCGATTCTGTTGGCAACAAACGAATCTCTTTTGCTTGTTCCCTTGATCAAGTGAAGCACAATCATCCAGTCCGTCCAACAGTCTATTTCCTGAAATCTTTCGTTGAAGTGACCTTTGATGTAGTCGCATAATTTTGATGCTACCATCGCTGCCATCAGTTCCAGTCGTGCCAATGTCAGCTCTTTAATTGGAGCTACGTGGCTTTTTGCTGTTACCAGCCTTGATTCTTTGCTTCCATCGTGGTATACTGCTGTCAAGTATGCTGCCGCTCCGTATGCTAATGGGCTCGCGTCGGCAAATACATGCAGCTTGTATGCTTGTGTCTTGCTTGCGTAGCATTGGGGGATTTCTAGAACTGGAAAGTCCTCCGCTTCAGACATAAGGTTCTTCCAATTGTCGCATTAATCTTTAGAGAGCCGGTCGTCCCACGTGACGTTCGTTTTCCACAGTCTCTGCAGTCCTATTTTCGCGCGTACTGTGAATGGCGATAACAAACCGAGCGGGTCAAATATCTTCGCTGTGGTTTGTAACATGGCCATTTTTGTCAAGTACGTTGTATCTGTTAATAAATTCCACTTTTCTACAGGGAAGTAAATCATGTCCTTTGAGTGTTTCCATATCAAGCCGAGAAGCATTGTAAATCCTCTAGATTGAATATCCACGTGAGAATCGTCCCTTTTGCTTTCATTTGTTATTTTGTTTATTCGCTCTTCATTGGATGTCCATTTTCTTAAATTCATCGTTGCCTCTCTGAACACTTGCTTTTCCTCTTTGTACAACTTGACAGCTGCATCAAGCGTTGCTGCTCCCAGAATGACATCATCCACGTAGTTCGCTTTCTGCAGTGTCCTTGTCGTATCAAGAAACCGGTCTTCCACTTGTTTCAAATGGTGTTTAATTGTAGCTGCCAGTGTAAACGTGCTTGGTGTTGTTCCGAACGTTACTCTTGTCATGCGCCATGTTTGCACTTCATTCATTAACCTTCCTTCAGCGTCATGCTTCCACCACAGAAATCTCATTGCATCTCTATCCTCTTCGCGTATAGAGATTTGTAGAAATGCCTTTTCAACATCTCCAACTAATGCCACCTTTTCTTTTCGGAAATTAAGGAGCAGCGATAGCATGTCCTCATTCAAATTGGGTCGAGCCTCTAGGTTCTCGTTTAAAGACATGCCTTTTCGGGAATGTGATGCGGCGTCAAACACTACTCGAACCTTTTTTATTTATCAGATACTGCTGGCTGCCTTTTGGGAGCCATGGCAGGAGTGGGTACATCACATTACAATGTTACACATTGCATCGTTTCAGTCGACAACCGAAATAAAAAAAAGAAAGAAAAATAGAACAAATTCACATATGTCTAATGATAACAACACATGCGGCCGAATGTGAACTCAAGACGCGAACATAAAAAACAAGCCCAACAGCATTCGCAATAATACACTGAGGTAGGACACAGGAGCAATAACACGTACGGATCGAGTGATTGAACACCCGAAAGACGCATACAACATTTCAGAACGTGAGTGGAACGGCCAACGAAACAAATAAGCATGTGAACCAAAGGACAGCTTACGTCATCAGAAGAATACCGCGAAATAAATGGTTACCCGCATGCATTTCAAGTTGTAAAAGAGAAAGAATGACAAGAACTGCGCATAACATCGCAGACAATCTTGCACGGCATTTGTGAACGCATGAACTGATGATAGGCCGACTATGTCACATGGAAGCTCGTTCCATTCTGCTATCGTTCGAGGAAAAAACGAAAATTGATACACCTTCGTTTTAACTCGTGGCCTTACAATCGTCGTACTGTGCTTCCATCTTGTTGGCCTTGCGCTGTTATACTGCATGTAATCAGTGAAGCCCATTCTAATGTTACCATTTCCAATATTGTAAAGCATTTTCAGTCGATGCAGTTTTCTGCGTGATTCTAGCGTTGGAAGTTCGCTTAAATGTCTAAGGTTAGTAGTGGACACGTGCCTGCCGTAAGAGTTGAAGATGAATCTTAGCGCTTTTTAGATGCGGAAGCATCTTATACTCGCGCCTTGTAGTGCGCCGTCCGCGCCGTCCGCGCCGTCCGCACCGCTTCTCGAACATTCGACAGCTGACGCGCGCGCATGCGCCGTCGCGCCGTCGCCCACCATATGTGCCGCGCGCGCTTCTCCTTCGAGAACATTCGACAGCTGACAGCGCATGCGCCGTCGCGCCGTCGCCATCTGTGCCGCGCGCGCGCTTCTACTTCGAGAACATTCAACAGCTGACAGTGCATGCGCCGTAGCGCTGTATATATACTCAAGGTCGGCGCTCGCTCGCTCAGTTGCCGCTCGTCGGTTGGTTTGTACGGCGCGTCGACGTCCAAGGTCGCGGTGAAATGAATTCCAACGAATCCACAAACACAATGATCGACGTCCCTTCGACCAGCGCCGTCCTTTCGCATACGTGTGTACGTGTTCACTCATTTAACACCCCCTCCTACAACCACGTTAACCAATTTAGCCATCGACCCAAGTAAGTCGCAATTTAACACCCCATTTCACAACCACGTTAACCAATTTAGCCATCGACCCAAGTAAGTCACACTTTAACACCCCGTTAACCAATTATATGCTCCGCATCCTCCTCAGTGTTCCCCCGAGGGAAGCTGCGGGCAATTTTTTAACGCGTTCAATGCAATCGATGTGACATTTGGTGTGCGGGTCTCAAAC
This sequence comes from Rhipicephalus microplus, assembly GCF_043290135.1. NCBI lineage: Eukaryota > Metazoa > Arthropoda > Arachnida > Ixodida > Ixodidae > Rhipicephalus > Rhipicephalus microplus. The sequence continues at coordinate 11,725,570 of NC_134701.1, read as the reverse complement.
TACGTCCGCTTATTCTAATAGCGGTCTAACTAATGTCGTGTAGGCCACAAGCTTAGTTTTAGGAGTGCATTGCATCATGCGATTTCTTAGCATGTAAAGTTTTCTCAAAGCCTTGGAAACAATGAATTGTACATGACCACTCCAGCTTAGCGTAGAACTGATATGCAAACCCAATTATTTAAATTGGTCTACTGAAGCTAATGGAACATTATGAATACTATAGGTGCAAACCAGCGGCTTCTTCTTGCGTGTAACAATCATCTGAACACACTTGGAAACGTTTAGGCGCATTTGCCATGTTGAGCACCAGTTGCTAACAGCTGTTAAGAAGTTGTTTAGTATTTGTTGATCTTTCACTGACTGAATGTGCATGTATGCAACGCAGTCGTCTGCAAATAAACGGCAACATACTGGTGACGTAATCCGTAAATCATTAATATAGATTAAAAACAGTAACGGGCCGAGCACCGAACCCTGAGGAACGCCTGAAAGAACAGATGCGAATTCTGAGTCCGAATTGCCTATGTGAACAAACTGCCTACGCATTGTAAGATACGAGTCGAGCCACTGTACTATCCGAGGATTGTCGAAAAGGCATCGGATCTTTAACATTAAATGTCGGTGTGACACACGGTCGAAGGCTTTTTCAAAATCAAGAAAAACAATGTCAGTCTGTCCGCCCTTGTCAAGCATTACCATTAAATCATTTACAGTGTGAATAAGTTGCGTCGTAGTGGACAAACCGCGCCAAAAACCATGCTGACTACTTAAAAAATAATTGTTGTCTTCTAAGAAAGAACAGACATGCTTAAATATGAAATGTTCCAAAACCTTGCTACAAGTGCACAGTAGCGAAACTGGTCTGTAGTTGATTACTTTTTGTTTGTCACCAGCCTTATAAATAGGCACCACCTTTCCATTTTTCCATTCTAAAGATATTTCCGCTGTCCGAATACTTTCTTTAAAGATTATGTTCAGATACTTCGCGCACCATTTGGCGTATCTGCTCAGGAACATATTGCGTATCGGCGTATCTGCACAGGAACATAATGTGTAAAAGTGAGAACTCCCGAGTACTACATGTGTCATGTATTGATGACCTTAATAAAATAAATTAACCTCTTTTTATGGCTGAGTCTCACACATCAAACCCGAAAGGAAATATAACTCTTTTCCACTGTAATACACGCAGTATAAGAAAAAATCTTAATCTTCTTCTCTCGTCTATCTCGCGGCATGGTAAACATTAAGACGTAATAGCAGCTACAGAAACATGGCTGAGAAAGGATGAAACTGTTACCATACCTGGCTATAAATTGATATCTCAGCCACGTGTATCTAACTCTCGTGGTGGAGGCGTTGCTTTTTTCGTAAAGAACGGACTCCGCTTATCTTTACTATCTGAATTCACATGCAGCCTCCCATATATAGAATCACTTTTTGTAAAGATAGAATGCTCTGTTGCTGTTGGTGTGGTGTGTCGGCCCCCAAACGCCGATACTAGCTGTTTTTTTTGATAAACCTGAGGGCATTCTGTCTACCCTGGCAAGGAATGGTCGTACCAGGGTTACCTGATCTGCAAACTGATCTAAATGCTATTAATGGTGCTCATCTTGGCTAATGACCCTAAACTGCTCTAAAACGAAGTCTACGTCTTTCAGTAAACACGTAACCCGGATTCCTACCTCCTACGTGTTGAATAATACTACTGTTGACCTCGTCTCCACTTATAAATATCTTGGAATTCATTTGCAACCTGATCTGACATGGTACTACCATATAAAACTCACCCTGGCGGCTGCTAACCGGTCTTTCGGATTTCTCAAGCGTAACCTTAAACAGGCTCCTCCTAACATACGCAAACTTGCATTTACTACACTAATACGTCCAAAATTAGAATATGCATCAGCCATTTGGGATCCCGAACATGCTTACATCATAAACGACATTGAATCACTGCAAAATCGTGCCGCTCGCTTCATATTTTCAGATTATTCACGTCATTCCAGCGTCACAGCACTAAAACGCCGAGCAGAACTACCCCAACTATTCCATCGTCGCAAACTTGCACGCCTATCACTTTTCCATAAACTTTATCGCCACGCGTCACTTCACAGCGATTTCTTCGAGCCACCTACCGTTATTTTTCCTCGCCGCGATCACCCCTACAAAGTTAAACGCTTAAACTGTAAGTCATCTGCTTTTTCCAAGTCATTCATTCCGCGTACCACAATCGATTGGAATAATCTACCGTCACACATTGCCTTAGAAAAAAACGCCACGAAATTTCAAGAACTAATTCACAATACTGACATCATCTAACTTTTGCTCTTTTACTTGTTTTTCCCTCTTTTCTATAACGTGCAGAGCACACGTGTAGTATTTTTACCTTGATTCAGCTTATTTGAGGTGTGATGAGTGAGTGTATATTTTTTATTCGTTTTTGAGTGTACGATTTATTTTTTTTATTTTTATATCAAGTGTATTGATTATTTTTTCTTGCATTTTCATAGGTTGTTCACTGTGTACTTATCTGTATTTCAATGATTTGTTGCCTATTCTTTTCCCTATTTTTGCTGTCTTTACCAATTTCTTGTTATAACATATATCTCAAACTTAGTCTGTATTTAATTTGAATTTTTTGACCTTTTTTTCGTTTTTGACGTTTATTGTTTGTAATTTTGCTCATGTAACCCCCCCTATGTAATACCCTCTCACGAGGGCCTTTAGGGGTATTATGAATAAATAAATAAATATTCTTAGGGATATAAACATTGATGCCTTTAGTGCTTGTGATAAGGACTACGCTTATCTTATACAATCATATAATTTCCGCAATCTGATCACGGCGCCTACTCGAGTAACAAGTACAACAAAAACTATGTTGGACCATGTCCTCACAAATATTCCTAACAACATAACAGCAGGTGTTCTTAATGAGTCTGTCACTTATCACATGCCAACTTTTGTCACTGTGGATGGAGGGCCTATAATAAATCATCAGAGGAAGGTTACTTCTTATAGAATTGATTACTCAAAGGTTCGTTATTTCTTACGCTCTTTTATCATGATGAGGTAGACCAGGAGTTTTCTAATCTAATTAATGTTATTACGGAAGCCGTACATACCTCGAAAAAAGTGATTCGTGGACGCTCATATGAAACACCAATCTGTCCTTGACGCAAGGTTTATTAGGGGTGCTTAAGGCTAAAGAGTACTGGTATCATAAGTGGAAACGTGATAAGCACAATGCTCATCTACTACATGAGTATAAAACTGCTCGTAACAAATCAGTAGCCATGTCACGTAAATGTAAAAAAGAATATTATTCGAAGCTTATTGAGCAAGCCTCCGGTAACTCGCGCAAAACTTGGCAAATAATAAACAAAGCAATCGGGCATACTCGTGCTGAAAAAATGCTACCGACAATGTCACTGAGGACACTGTCAACGACTTTATTACTTATTTTACAAATGTTGGTCCTTCGCTAGCCAAAATGCTGCCTATTCCTAACAAAACGCTGTATGAACCAACGTCCTTACCAAATAGCTTCGTTATAAACAACATAGAGAATAAAGAAATTCTGCTTATTGTGAGTAAACTAGTAATTAGCAAAGCGCCGGGTCATGACTAGGTTCCAGCGCGCGTTAAAAAAGAGAACATTGATTTAATTGGAGATGTATTATGTAACCTATTCAACCACTCATTATATGCCGGTCAATACCCATCAATACTCAAGATAGCCAAAGTCACCCCTGTTTACAAAGAGGGAGATAGGTCCGATCCTTCTTGCTACCGCCCGATCTCTGTACTGAGTGTACTTAACAATATCTTTGAAAAAATAATTTCGAAACGTATGCTTTCTTTTTTGAACAAATATCATGTGTTATGTCCGCAACAACATGGCTTCCGGCCAATGCGCTCTACAAGTACAGCAGTGCTCACACTAAGCCAAGTTTAAAATACTGCCCTACAAGATAACAAATTCGCCGCAGTGGTTTTTCTGGACCTCAGAAAAGCGTTCTACACAGTAGACCATGACATCCTACTTTACAAATTACGTAGATACAGCTTTCGCAACACTATGTCGAATTTTTTTCAGAGTTACCTTCAAGGTCGACAACAGGTGGTAGTTATCAGTAACATTACTTCTTCTCTCCAGTCCATTCAAACAGGTGTGCCACAAGGCTCCGTATTAGGTCCGTTACTTTACTTACTATACATAAATGACTTGTCTCTAGTACTAACAACTGCCGAGATGCTTATGTATGCTGACGACACTGCCCTAATTATTACCGGCAAAAATCTGTCAGACATAGAAGAACGGATGAATACTGAACTAGCAAAGCTTGCCGATTGGTTTCCAGCTAACAAGCCTACCATCAATGCCAAAAAAACGAAATATATGTTATTCCACTCCCGTACTAATCCAACTCCACATGATATACAACCCTACATCAATAATTGCTCCCTGGAATGTACTGATTCTGTTAATTACCTAGGTGTTGTTCTAGACAGCTGCTTAAGTTGGCAGAGTCAAATAGAAGCAGTCCGCTCGAAGCTAGCTTCGAGTGGTTACGTCCTTTTGCAAGCACGTGAATTTTTGACACTACAATTTTGCGCACTTTGTATTTTGCTTAAGTTAACTGCCACCTTCTGCACTGTGTAGAGTCCTGGGGTTCGACGTATGACTCTTATCTTGAGCTAATACGACGGCTGCAAAAACGGGCTATACGTAGGATTACTTTCTCACCTTACTACGAACATAGCAAACCACTTTTTTCTAGGTTAAAGATCTTACCATTTGATTTTGTGCGGGAACTAAAATTAGCTACATGTATTAACAGTGTCGTTAGGAACAATGAAACATTCCCAATTTCATTACTGTGTATTCCCCGACGCCAAACGAGGAACCAAACTTTTAACAACTTCAATATACCCCCCATAAAAAACGCCTATAGCAAACGTCTACTACAATATACCGGTGTGAAAATTTGGAATGGCATACCGCGTTATATAAAGAATACCCAGAACGTTTCCAGATCATTGAAAAAATACTACTTTGAAGCAATTTTCTCTGCTTGAGTTGACTGATACTTTAGGTTGTAATTTTTTATATGTATAAATATTGCCTTTTATGTGTTTAGTGTTTTCTTTGAAAGATGTTGTCTTTGAAAGATATTTCAATACCCTTGTTCTCTATATTAAGCCATATAAGAGAACTACTATTGATACTTGCAACTACAAGTATCATTCTTGAGTTCTGTACGCCACTAATCACCAAATATTTGTGTTTACTACAAGTTATGTACTTTGCCTTTTTCTATGTTCAATCAAATTCATGTGACTGTTCTTAGCAGATAAACATTACTTCTTGTATACCAAATTTGAATTGTTTACTTCTGTTTATTTTTAAGTAGAACTATTACAGTTTCACACATATATATATATATATATACATACATATATATATATATATATATATATATATATATATATATATATATATATATATATATATAAAGAACACAAGCGAGTACACGTACGAAAGAGCAATACTTTTATGCCAACGTTTCAGCCGTGGCACGGCCTTCGTCAGGAAATAAAGAGTAGACAAGCAGATGCCCCTTTTAAGGGCCGTTGAAATCACACAATTGATCAGAATAGTGATTAGAAAGTGCGAAAGCAATACCAAAACAACATTGTCAGTATAATTTGATACGAGTATTGAGCAACAATATCGCTGTGGATAACTCAAGATATGAGCGCATAGCTTCAGCGTAGGGCAAATTTTTATGCGTAGGGCAAATTTTTAAAGCAATAAAGCACTTCATAAGCCAAGCGAATATCATGAGCACATGTCACGCACACTGTAAGATACCCGAGGGACAGTAAACAAAATTCAACTGGTAACTGAAGCGTCAAGTTTGATGCCAAACTACTGCATGCGCACATATAATAAATGGAAGCACACACAAAAAATATATATAATCAAACAAATGAGAGAAGAAACGATGGCATGGGTTGGGGGGCATTTAACGCATTCCTGTGATGGACAATGCTACATAGAAAGGAAAGTAACGCGTCCAACGCTTTCGTTGATGCCTGAGTGCAAAGTGTTGAACTTGTTAATGAGATAGGACTCGCGAACTTCTCGGTCATGATGAGTTTTAAACCCGGATTGTAATATTGTGGCTTTGATGTTTTCGAAAGAGTGCCCTGGCATCTGGACATGTTTTGACAGTGGAAGATGAGGAAGGTTAGAAGCATGGGCTCTGTGGTTGTTAAAACGTAACCTGAATGATGTTTCGGTATGCCCAATGTATTGCATACGGCAAGTGGAGCACTCAAGCATGTAGATAACATTAGCGCTGTCGCAAGTGAAGTCTCCGTTGATTTTTAAGGAAAAGTTTGATGCGGTGCTAGTTGCGGTATGGGTACTTGACATGTGCGGGCAAACCTTGCAGCGGGGCTTATTGCAAGGATGGCAACCACTGTAGTTGGACCGATTAATTAATCGGTCCAACTACAGTGGTTGCCATCGTGGTTGCCATCGGATAATTAATCGGTCCAACTACAGTGGTTGCCATCCTTGCAATAAGCCCCGCTGCAAGGTTTGCCCGCACATGTCAAGTACCCATACCGCAACTAGCACCGCATCAAACTTTTCCTTAAAAATCAACGGAGACTTCACTTGCGACAGCGCTAATGTTATCTACATGCTTGAGTGCTCCACTTGCCGTATGCAATACATTGGGCATACCGAAACATCATTCAGGTTACGTTTTAACAACCACAGAGCCCATGCTTCTAACCTTCCTCATCTTCCACTGTCAAAACATGTCCAGATGCCAGGGCACTCTTTCGAAAACATCAAAGCCACAATATTACAATCCGGGTTTAAAACTCATCATGACCGAGAAGTTCGCGAGTCCTATCTCATTAACAAGTTCAACACTTTGCACTCAGGCATCAACGAAAGCGTTGGACGCGTTACTTTCCTTTCTATGTAGCATTGTCCATCACAGGAATGCGTTAAATGCCCCCCAACCCATGCCATCGTTTCTTCTCTCATTTGTTTGATTATATATATTTTTTGTGTGTGCTTCCATTTATTATATGTGCGCATGCAGTAGTTTGGCATCAAACTTGACGCTTCAGTTACCAGTTGAATTTTGTTTACTGTCCCTCGGGTATCTTACAGTGTGCGTGACATGTGCTCATGATATTCGCTTGGCTTATGAAGTGCTTTATTGCTTTAAAAATTTGCCCTACGCATAAAAATTTGCCCTACGCTGAAGCTATGCGCTCATATCTTGAGTTATCCACAGCGATATTGTTGCTCAATACTCGTATCAAATTATACTGACAATGTTGTTTTGGTATTGCTTTCGCACTTTCTAATCACTATTCTGATCAATTGTGTGATTTCAACGGCCCTTAAAAGGGGCATCTGCTTGTCTACTCTTTATTTCCTGACGAAGGCCGTGCCACGGCTGAAACGTTGGCATAAAAGTATTGCTCTTTCGTACGTGTACTCGCTTGTGTTCTTTATACGTACCAGACCCCTTGAACTTCCTGCTGAATATATATATATATATATATATATATATATATATATATATATATATATATATATATATACTTTCAATGAGAACCGCACTAGCTTTTGGCTATGGGACCATACAGTTTGTGCTTATTTTGTATAAGATATGAGTGCAATAAAGATCATTCATTCATTCATTCATTCATTCATTCATTCATTCATTCATTTGGTATGCCATCTGGGCCGAGAGATGTTTTAGTGTCTAATTCGAGTAGCGCCAAAAAATGCTGCTTTCGTTGATTTCTATATCCGGGATAGCATAACTAGTTTTCAGATATGACGAGGGCTGAGCGGTGGCGCGAGAAAACGCAGACTAAAAGTAGTCATTAAATGTATTGGCTATACAGTTACTGTCATCGGTGATAGTGTCATCAAGTTTCATTTTGTTAATAGCCTCATTCTTATTCGTTAGGTGCAACCAGAACTTTCTTGGGTCATTTGCCAAAAAATGATGCGTTTTGACGTTGACGAAATGGAACTTGGATAGCTTTATCTTTGTGCGCAATTCATCTCGGAGTAACTGTAGGGACACCGCCCCTCTGTTCCCAGCCGAGTGATGTACTCGCTTGACACGGCGTTTCAACTGTAATATTTCGCGAGTGACCCAGGAATTCCGCCGACTACGCTTTTTTTGTTTAGTAGGGACATAATTGCTAATGCATTTATTAACAACAGCCTTTAAATGACTCCACAAATCTTGGACAGTAGAATTTCCAGTAGCATAAATATGCTGAAAAATATCAAAATCTTCTTTCAGAAGGTCTAGTACACTCTCATCTTGAGCACAGTTAAAATCAGAGAATTTTTTAGTGACGTTTTCGCCCTTTATCCTCGAGACTCGCATACGACCAGCAAAAAGGAAGATGTCGTGATCGGATAGCCCAGGCAAATACGACATGTCAGAGCCTACAGCACTAATATTTTCCGAAACGAAAAAAAGATCAAGAACTGTGCTAGAAGTAGCTAATACACGCGTAGGCTGATCCACAAGCTGCTTTAGACGAAACGAGAAAGCAATATCAAGCATCAACTCGGAATGCTGACATGATGACGGAACACACAGTAGGTCCCAGTTAATTTTTGGAAGGTTGAGAACACCGCACAAGATGACATTAGCATTGCTTTTACAGTGCTCATACATGAAATCATGCAGTTTTTCTAGAATTGAAAGATCTGCATCCGGCGGTCAAAATCGCACCAACGAAAACACTGTATTGGCACAGGCGAACAAATCCATAACATTTATACGTTGGTATTGTGAGATATCACTGTGTACTCAATGTTTTTCTTCAGCACAACTGCGACGCCACCGCCCCTTGCCCCCCGGTCGTGGCGAATAATCTCATGCGACCTTGGCACGATATCCTCATCAGAAACGTTATCGTGAAGCCACGTCTCAGTTATTACCATCATGTCAGGGTTATACGGTAGAAGAAGGCCCTCCAAATCAGCAGATTTAGGTAAAATGCTTCTTGCATCAATATTCATAATGGAAAACGTATTCTGGGTGGCGCATGGTGGCAGTGGCGTTGTGTCGTTTTTTTGGGATGCCCGTTCATTACGCAGGGAAGAATAGAGTCATTCCGAGTGTAATGGAACCATCATGTTGGTTCCTTCATCCAATCTGAACAGTTTTGTGTTGATTTTTATTTTTAAAACAAAAGAGCAACCTTTTCACCTCTCTCTCTATTTTCCTTCGTAACTTCCCACAGTTTTTTCCGAATTGGCTGAATTCGAGGGGAAAAATCCTCGGAAATACTATAGTTGGTACCTTTAGGTTTCCTACAATTTTTCAGTATTCTCGGCTTGTCTCTCCCGTCCACCAACTTGAAAATTACCGGACGGTCCTTGCTTGGATTCGGCTTCCGCAGTCGGTGGATACGTTCAATTTTAATGTCATGAACACTCAAGGTATCACGAAGTATTTTTTGAGTAACTTCTACCAACGACTCGATTTGTTCTCCCCGAGGCTCCGTAATACCATATATAATAGGGTTGTTCCTTCTACTTCTATTCTCTAAATCGTCTACCTTGAAAATTAGTTGATCAACCGTCTTCTACAGGTCGTCAACTCAAGATGTGTAATCGCACACAGTGGACGAAAGGCCGTCCAGTTTCGTTTCAATTGATGTCAGCTTTTGCGTTGTTTCGTTCAACTTCAGGCTACTGGTACTGATGGTCGATTTAATTTCCTTCATATTCTTCATTTAGGATCGGAGCATTTTTTCCATGTTAGGACCCGGGTTTTCCTCTACGTCACTGCAACAGGTCAACAAGTCAACGAAACAATGATATACGGCAAGCATATTTGAAAGCAGTGACCGTGGGCACGGTAGAAGCAAAAGACACACGTTATTGCTTTTGTAGCAGGAAACTGAACGGTTGGTTCTCACCTGTACAAAGAACAAAAAGGGGTTTGATGAATGTGCGTCCATCGTGCCTTTACCGTGCCCACTGGCCCAGTCAGCTACGGCGACTGTTCTTATACCAGATGGACATGATGACGTCGACGAGAGTGGCGCCAGTAGTTATCCGAATGGTGCAGTACAGATGCGCATGTCCAGGGCAGCTGCGTTATCCCTCTGTGTATCGATGTGCCAGTCGAAGATACGTTATGTCGCATCCGGCCCAGTGCGGTTGACACGTGTGTCGCCTGACGAGGGGATCAAGGTGATGGCAAGAATGGTCTGTACAAAGAACAAAAAGGGGTTTGATGAATGTGCGTCCATCGTGCCTTCACCGTGCCCACTGTTGTTGTGACTCGGTCCTCTCTAATGATCGCATGATGTGGCATGTAATAGCAAAGTGCATTTGGCTGTTCTGATGACTCTTGGACCTCCTCTGTGACGCCTAATGCCATATACTCTGATATAGCTTTGTTGTAGCGATACAACATGTCTTCATTTTTCTGCAGCCTTTTAGTCAGATGCTGTAGTCTTTTTATTGTATTTTCCTTGTTGCTTTCCAAGTTTACGTCCTGTTTTCATGGCAAGCTGACTTGATAGCGACTGTTTTGTTGTACAATTTTGCACTCAAATTCTTCAATCACTTCATTTCCGGTGTTATCCAAACTATTTCTTGTGATCCCCATTGACTCCAGGCTCCAGAACTACTGTAGCTCTTGCTGGAGTTCTGTCTCCGCAGCTTCGACCTTCAGAACCATGACTGCTTGATTATGTGTTAGTTTTGCCTTGCTTTGCTCTCACGGCCCTTGAAGTACCCATCCCAGTATAGTTTCTACTGCCACCAGTCTGTCCTCGATTCTTTTAGTTCTACCAGTAAATAATTCCCAATAATAGTCTGAGCCGATAAGTAGTTCTACAGAATCTGTTGCAGTCGTTTTGGTCCTATGATCAGCCACTTGCATCTTTAGCTGTTTCATTTTCTCGCTGAGTTTCTTAGTTTGAGTGGGTTATCTCGCAACTGTGCGAGATAACGTCGACTTGTAACGCGACAATCACTCTTGTCGTGCTTGTTTCTCGTGATCCTACAGTCACTTGCACCACGTTCATTAGTTTGACCTTTTGGTCTCCTCCAAATGAACCAATCGTCAGCCTTTCCTTTCGCAACACCTTCGCACCTATTTCTTTCGCTAATCCCGCTTCAATAAATGAACGTTGACTTCCGCTGTCTAATAACAAACGGCAATGTCGGCCACATGTTTTTCCTTCTACGCATGCTACAGCCGTCTGCAAAAGGACAAACTTATGCTTGATATTATTGGTTGCGTGTAGCGTACACGTCGTCGCTTCGGCTTGCGCTGTTGAGACCAGCTATGCCCTTGTTTTCTGCATCACCATTCTACACACTGACGTGGTATGTAGTCCCTTGCAATGCTTGCATTTTACTTGGGCTTTGCAAATGCGTGCAGTGTGGTTCGGTCGCGTGCATATGAAGCATGCTCTATTTTCGGTAAGCATAGCTTTCCTTTCATCCATTGGAATGCTCCTACGACAGTTTTCGGTTGCGTGGGTTTTCTGCTTGCAGGATAAGCATATTCTGTCCACTGAGCTATAGAAGCTTGAAGTTGTGCGCATCTATCCGCGGTTCTCTCTTGGTTTTGCAGTTATCCTCTCTTGTTCACGTTGTGTTTCTTCACGAAAAGCCGCTTGCTTTCTTAAGAATAACATAAGCATGTCCAGCTTTTCCTCGCACGCTTTTCCCGTTGCGTTGTTTTGCTCACCGTTTTCTGAAGGTGAGCTGTTTCTCATAGCCTCTTTTGACTTGAACTACACTGATAATTCTGGAGGACTTGCTCTTTTCAACACCGGTAAGAACATCGGCGCATAGCTCTCGGTTTCCACTTTTAGGGTCTCGAGTGCCAATATGTTAACTTGCACTCTCTGTACTAGCCTATTTAAGTCATCGGTATCTTGAACAGACCTCACTTTCTCCAAAATCAATAGCTCATTCATGTGCATTCCAATGGAATGTTCTCGATTGCCGAATGTTTTTTGCAGTATTTTGATTGCGTCATCATAATTTTCCTCTGCCGAGTACTGAAGTCCTTCAATAGCAGCCGCCGCTTTTCCGGTTAGTGATGCTAACAAGTAATGGAACTTCTGTTCCTTGCTCATGTTCGGTCTCAGGTGAACTGCCGACTCGTACTGAGACCAAAAGCGGTCCCACTCCAAAGCTTTTCCGCCAAACTTTATCATTTAAAGCTTTCGTAGTTTAACTAGTTCTGTTGCTTCTTGTCCTGTACTTGAGGGCGTCACCTGCCTTGTCCTATCGCTTGAATTCGATTGTGCAGGCTGTCGAAGTCTGAATTCTATTGCAGATAAGGTTGTCGTTAATTTCATGTCGTACTCTATGACGCTTTCGAATTCAGCTTCGGCATTGTCTTCTGTCAGAAACTTTTCCATTTGCTTGTTCACGCTCTTGAGACTGTCGCTTATTGCTTTAATCTGCGCCTGCGTTGTAAGCAGCTGCTCCCGGTTAGCTCCATTATTAATTTGCTGCTCGGCTGCGTTAATCAGTCGCGTGATCTAGGAGCGAAGCGCTTTCCTAGTCTTCGTTATCACTTTTTTGCTCATATTGAGGCGGTTAACAATGACTCTTTACTTGTCAATCGTTCGTTCTGATGCTCATACTGTCCGCCGTGGTCTCGTCGCTCGATCCAGGTCGATCCTCTGCTCCTCCGCCGTTTTCTTCTTTGCTGCTCGTGGCAGATTGACCTTTCTTGCCGGCGAGGAGGTAGTATCCTGGTTCACGGCACCATTATTAAAACGATCGAGACCAGGGACTGCTTAGAACGAATACGGTTTATTAGAAAAAGCGAAGTAGCACGCGCTCGCTCAAGGCAGCAGTTTTCTTTTTTCTTCTTCCGGCGTTTGATAATGATATTTTATACTTAGTGAATACATCATGTTTTTGCCTATCCCAAGTTTTCTCTTCACTGCTTTGACGCTTCTTTCATTCTTCAGGGCGTGTTCATATCTCCATGCTAAACCTTCTTACATCGAATACCTTACTCTTGTTAATCAACTTCTAAAGCTCTACGAACTCTACTTTGTCTGTTGTACTTGAGGCTTTCGTGCTTTGACGCTTGTGAATGAGATTATTTGTATCCTGGGACAGCTTGCCAGTGTCCTGTACAACTACAGTACCTCCTACGCCCACTGCACACTCCATAATGATATTCGTCAGATTATCAGTCTTTGCGTCAACGCTAAGGCTTTTTTCTTCGATAAGAGCTGAGTACCTATTGTGAAGCGAGACTGAATTCCTGTACTTTCCCTCTCAGTGCTGGCTCATTGATTGGCTTCTTGCGTATCAGTTTCTGTCCCTCCTTCTTTAAGTCTAGGCGAATTCGAGACCGTACCACTCTATGGTCATTGCTTCGCACTTTGCTAACCACTTCCACATCCTGCATGCACGATGCCTGAGTGTGCACTCATTATGAAGTCTATTTCGTTCCTATTTTCGCCATTAGGGCTCCTCCATGTCCACTTACGGTTCCCTCGCTTTTGGTAGAATGTATGCGAAATCCGTAAATAATTGCGTTCTACGAATTTTACTAGTAGCTCCCCTCTGGCATTTCTAGTACCAATGCCATTATCTCCTACTGTATGGGCTCCAGCCTGTTTCTTCCCTACTTTTGCATTGAAGTCTCCCATAAGTATAATATAGTGCGTTTTTACCTTACTCATTGACGACTTAACGTCATCAGAGATGCTTTCAACTGACGCGTCATCACGGCTGGACGTAGGTGCATAAGCCTGGACCACCTTCAACTTGTACCTCTTATTGAGTTTAATTACGATACCTACCACCCTTTCATTAATGCTATAGTAGACATAGCTATAGTAAACATAGCTGGCTACATATATAATATATGTTGCCAGCTATGTTTCTGTGAATAAGGAACCCCACTCCTAATTTTCTTCTTTCAGCCAAGCCCCGATAGCAAAGGACGTGCCCGTTCTGTAGAACTGTATAGGCCTCATCTGTCCTCCTAACCTCACTGAGCCCTGTTACATCCCATTTAATGCCCTCTAGGTCCTCTAATACTAATGCTAGACTTGCCTTACTAGATAAGGTTTTAGCGTGAAGCGTTTTCAAGTTCAGGTTCCAATGGCGGCCTGTCCGGATCCAAAGATTCTTGGCACCTTCTGATGCGTTGCAGATCTGACCGCAGCCATGGTCAGTTGCCTCGCAGCCACTGGGGACTGAGGGCCATGATTTGATTGACGTATACATGTGAGAGGTAGTGGCCAGATGCACTGCACCGGGGTGGCCAATCCGTCTCTGGTGACTATATATATATATTGTCATGGGCTAAGTAGATTTATTTATTTTTGTTTATTTATTTAATCATTTTTATTTTATTTTCACCAAAACAGATACAATGGCGGAAAATGCGGAGACGGCAAAAAAGCTGCAGTTATTGCAGCTTGACTAAGCACCGTCCACCCCACGTCAGCAATGACAGGGTAAAAACAAAATACGATGAAATAAAAAAACAAATATAAAGCAAGAAACAATACAAGCAGAAGGGAAAGTAAGAGAAATAAATGACAGGCTATGGTATACAAACAAAAAAGAATATTTCATAAACACGTGAGCACAGTAATTCGTAGAGTATGTAACATCGTTTTCGTACATAAGAAAAATACAGAATGAGGTTACACAAAAGAAATAATAAAGAAAAAATATATAAAGCTACACAATAAATGATGCAAAGCAATACATAGTGACCTATGTAAACAATACAAATCTACAAGAATGATGTTTGCACATCAATATTGTTTAATGTGTCAATATTTATGTCTTGCTGGTCGTATGAGTTCAGTATAGTAGGTAGCATGTGGCTAAGCGTTTGGGTGCCGTAATTGGTGCGAGATAACGGAATTTTCCACGGGGGTTTATATCGATGGAAGTAAATGGTTCGTGTATGTTCAAGATTTGCAAGTGTCAGGAATGCGTCGAGTTTCCCTCCGTTTGCGCTAACACAGGATTGTAACAACCTCAATTTGTATATGCCATTTGTCTTAACAATTTTATGTTTAACAAAGAGTTGTCCTGTGTGTTCAAGCTATGATATGTTTTCTATTGCCCCGATTGGTCTTTTCTGAAGTATGTTCCGCCTATTTTCCTGAGGATGCCTGAGGATGACGATGAAGATGTGCTGAGGGGAACGTGCTCGGACTGCAGCAGCATTGTACCCATTTGCTCGCCAGTATATTCATCGTGTATACTTTATTCCCCGTAACCTCATTGGTGAAAGGTGCGGGGTACAACTCGATGTACAGCCCCAGGAGCTGGATCTTCGCAGCGGACGGCGCATTGCAGCTACCACGATGACCGACCAGGCTACTCAATGTCAACAAGATCCGTCAGCCCCGCAACCGATCGTTGTGGTGCAACCTCGCGACTTAGGCCCACTCAACGGCACAAGTGGCATAGACGTCAATGACTGGCTGGTTCTATATGAGCGCGTCAGGAGCAGCAACCATTGGGATCCGACGCTTATGTTGGCGAACATCATCTTCCACTTGCATGGCACGGCAAAACTCTGCTACGAGACACATCAAGAAGAGTTGACCAGCTGGGACGTCTGTAAGCAGAAATTGCGCTATATATTTGGGAAACTGTCGTGTTCCAGGGCTTCCGGGTACGAAGACGCCGCCAGTACTCAAACGTGCTTTATTCGCATGCCAGCAACATAGCGATAACCAAGAGTGCCGAAGAAAAGTGCCCCCGGCCCACCGCGCGCCAAGCGCTTTTATTCACATCGTGGGCGAGGGTGTTGCGATATGGGCCTCGTGACAGTGTATCGCACAAGCGCGCGTGTACAGATATGCGACATCCCCCCACACTTATTTGGATCCCAAAGCATTGTCCTAGAAGTTTACGGCACAAAGCGATCAGGTGGGCGACGCTGTCTCTGCGGGTAGCGACGTTCGCTAGGAGCGTTTGCAGTGTCCGCCGGTTCACTTTGTGCGGTGAGCGAGCTGTCGACATCATGTGATGAGTCACAGGTCGGGACCTGTGTGGCAACTTCTTGCTGCCTTTCACTGAAGGGTAGTTCGAAATCCGTGGCGATGCCGGTGTTATCGTTGCGGATGTGATTTTGGTGACGCACCCACTGGAACACACCACGAGGAGTCACTACACTTAACCGATATGACACTGGTCCCGTACGGGCAAGAACTGTTGCACAAAGCCACTTTGGTCCCGATCGGACATTGTGCACACGAACGGCATCATTAACAGCGATGACGTTGTTGCGACATGGGTGACGCCTTGTCTGGTCGAACTGGCGCTGGCGCACTCTGTTCTCGACCGCTGGTCGTAACAGGTCTAGTCTGGTCCGCAGGCGTCTCCCCAGGAGCAAAGTGGAAGGGGCCTCCCCTGTCGTAGCATGAGGCGTATTACGATACGCCAGAAGGAAGTCGGCTAACTCCTCACTGGCGCTCCTTGGACTGGTCTTGTGGAGCGCTGACTTCAAAGTCTGAACAAAACGTTCAGCCAGTCCGTTGCTACTTGGGTGATACGGTGCGGTTCTTACGTGCCGGATGCCCCTGTGCTTGAGGTAGGCTTGGAACTCTGCAGAAATGAACTGGCTTCCGTTGTCAGACACGAGTGTTTCTGGAAATCCAAATCTGCAGTAAAGTTCATGAATGCAAGAAACGGTTGCTTCTGAAATAGTGGTGGTCATGGAACATACTTCTGGCCACTTGGAATGGGCGTCAACTACTACTGAGTATGATATACCCTTTATTTGACCTGCAAAGTCCATGTGTAGGCGTTGCCAAGGACGCGTCAGCCAGGACCATGCATGGAGCGGCGCTTTCACTGGCAAACTGCGCGTCTCTGCGCACGCGTGACGAGAGCCGACACATATCTCTATGTCATGATCAATATTTGGCTACCACACATAGCTTCTTGCAAGCTCTTTTGTGCGCACCACTCCCGGATGCCCCTCATGTAATTCATCTAGGACAAATTTACGAAATTTTTCTGGTACCACCACACGCATTCCCAGCGTGACACAACTTTGATATAAAGAAAGCTCTAGTTTCCTGCAGAAAAAAGGTTTCAGGTTCGCAGATACGTTAGCAGGCCAGCCTGACAAGATGTACTGCACTACTTGACGGAACACTAGATCCCGAGCAGTTTCCTCTGCGATCTGTTTACTGCAGACGGGAATGCTGTCCAAACGCAAAACCAGAAAATTTTCTTTTGCCCCGTCTGTTCCCGGTTGCTGGATTGGAAGGCGCGATAAGCAATCAGCGCGATAAGCAATCAACGAAAAAGAATATGCAGAAAGCGTGACTGCCCAGCGTTGCAGTCTGGCAGCTGCGATAGCAGAAATGCCTGTTTTCGGGCCAAAGATCGTCTCAAGTGGCTTGTGATCTGTGAGCAATACAAACTTCCGTGCGTAAACGTAGTAAAGAAACTTCTTGACTCCAAAAACAAGCGCTAATGCTTCTTTCTCCAATTGACTGTAACCTTGTTCTGCTTTTGTTAACGTTCCTGAAGCATAGGCTACTGGATGAACTTGGCCTTGAAAAACGTGTGACAAAACTGCGCCTATTCCTTAGGAAGAAGCATCGAATGACAACTGCAATGGCAAACTGGGATCATAGTGAATCAGAATAGGTTTTGACGACAGCAGTTTTTTCACTTGCGCAAACGCACTTTGACAAGGGGCGTTCCACTGCCAAGGTTCGTCCTTACTCAAGAGCTTGTTCAAAGGAAAGAGTATGGATGACAGATTCGGAACAAACTTTCCATAGTAATTTATGAGTCGTAACACTGACTGCAGCTGCGGTTTGTCTGTTGTAGCTGGTGCATTTGCAATTGCGACCAACTTTTCATCCATCGGGCGAACACCGTCTTTTGTGATGACGCGACCCAAGTACTGCAGTTCATTGCGAAAAAAATCGCATTTCGAAGGTTTGACGAGAAATCGGCGTTCTGATAGCCTCTTCAGCACAGCTTCCAGGTTGAGCAAGTGTTCTGCTTCTGTGTGGCCTGTGATCAGTATGTCATCGAGATAACAAGTTACGCCGTTTAGTCCTTTCAGCGCGTTATCCATAATACGCTGAAATATTGAGGGAGCTGATGAAATGCCAAACGGTAGATGGTTGACCAGAAACAGACCCTTGTGCGTGTTCAGCGAAAGGTTTTGTTTGGATTCGTCGTCCATTTCGACCTGCTGATATGTTCTGCTTAGGTCAATCTTTGAAAAATATTGTCTGCCTGCCAGCACGGCAAATAGCTCGTCCGCTTTCGGTAGCGGATACCTTTTGATGTCCAGTATCGGGTTTAGCGTGACTTTGTAATCACCGCAGTCTGACTGAACCATCGCGTTTAACAACTGGCACGACAGGCGTTGCGTACGGGTTTGTGATTACGGGTGTAATTATCCCTAGCTCTTGGAGCTTTGACAATTCCTGCTCGACAGTAGCTCTTAGCGCGAAAGGCACGCTTCTGGCTTTGAAAAATCTTGGCTTCGCGTCACCCCTTAAGAAAAGAGTAGCCTTTTCTCCCTTTACTGTGCCAAGTTTGTCCTTGAACAGGTCCTAATAGCGGTTTAGCAAGGACTCTAGTTTAGGCGATCTGTCAAAGCCATTTGTGTTTCCCACCTGCAAGTGGTGAAGACCTTGTATTTGCGTCCAGTCCAGCTTGAGGTGTTGTAGCCAACTGCGCCCCAACAGTGGATGGCCGTCCTGGCGGAGCACGTACAAAGGCAACTGTTGGAGCTGCGCGTTGTACTGGACTGCAACAAATGCTACTCCGCAGTGCTTCACGGGTTCATTTGTGTAGGTTCTCAAGGTGAGACTTGTCCTGCACAAGTGAGCTCCGGGAAAAAGAGAACGGAACTGTGAGATAGACATCACGGATACAGCAGCTCCTGTATCGAGTTCCATGTTCTTTGGTACGCCGTCAATAGCGACCTCGACCATAATTTGTTTTTGTCTTGCCTCTGCAGCAGGTTTTACACTCTTGAAATTGTTTCGTGGCCGTTTCAAGGTACTAACATGCCGTTTATTTTTACTTTTCGATTCTTTCAGCTGTTTCCTCCGGCAAGCATTCTTGATGCGGCCCTTTTTGTTGCAATGAAAACATAGGGCATTCGCATACGGACAAGAGCTGGCGGTGTGTTTCACCGATCCACAGCGATAACATGAGGTAGAAGCTTCCCCAGTGCTTTTAACTTTGTGCACTAAAAATTCTTGCTGTGCTGTTGAGCGCGTAGCAGATGCACTTCGAATCGCAGCTTCAATGGCTATCGCGCGATCAACTGCTGTCTGAAACTTTAACTAATTGTCTTTTGCAAATAAACTTCGTTGTATGTCAGCCCGGAGCAAGCCACCAACAAATCTGTCCCTTAACGCTTGATCAAGAAAAGTACCGAACTCACAAGTTTGCGCGAGTCTACGCAGCTCTGCGGCATACTGAGTAATAGTCTCTTGCGGCAGTTGTGAGCGGCGATGAAATGTGGCCCTTTCGCCGATAATGGACAGTTTAGGAAGAAAGTGGTTTCGCAGTAAGCTTAGAAATTCTTCAAAAGACTTCTTTGCGGGAGTCTCAGGAGACGTTAACGACTTCAACGATGCGTACGTCTTCGGTCCTACCAGGCATATCAAGGTATCAGCCTTCTGATCCTCCGAGACTGTCAGCACGCAAAAATGCTTGGAGGCGTTATTCATAACTAGCCCAATCTGCTGAAGAGCCATCGAATGGTTCTACTTGCCCCACGTGCGCCGACATCGTTTCGCGGACTTGTCTTCTTGTGGCAGTCCACCAGGGTCCCAAGATCCTCGTCGCCAAGAACTATGTCGTGTTCCAGGGCTTCTGGGTATGAAGACGCCGCCAGTACTCAAACATGCTTAATTCGCGTGCCAGCAACATAGCGATAACCAAGAGTGCCGAAGGAAAGTGCCCGCGGCCCACCGCGCACCAAGCGCTTTTATTCACATCGTGGGCGAGGGTGTTGCGATATGGGCCGCGTGACAGTGTATCGCACAAGCGCGCGTGTACAGATATGCGACAGAAACCCATAGGACGTCAAGTGGCCGCAAAGAAAGAGCTTGCGACTCTTGTCCAGACATCCACAGAGCCGTTACATCGCGTACATCCAGGACGTGTTGGCTTTGTGCCGCAAGGTCGACAAGGACATGCTCGACGAGGACAAAGTCGGACACGTCCTGAAAGGAATTGCCGATGACGCCTTCAATTTTCTGCTGTGCAAGGACTGCTCGACGGTGGATTCGGTCATCGAAGCAGGTCGTCGCTTCGAACAGGCAAAAAGTAGGCGCATAGTTCACCAATTTGACCGCCTTCCCGACATGGCGGCTACGTCCTCTTGCGAAGATTTGCCCACACTACATCAACCACCAGCTCCGGAAAACGTCACCAGAATAGTCCGTCCGGAACTCGAGGCTATGGCACCCGCTATGTCTAGCGTCAGCGCGCCAGGACACAACCTCGATGCTGTTTCAATGATACAGGCCATGGTTCGCCAAGAGATCGCGAATATGGGCATTTCGCCACCTCATCAAAATGCCCCTGCTACTTGCAGCTCGGATCCAGTTGTTGCGGCTGCCACTCCAAACAGCACCTTCGCGCCACGACGAAACCCAGCTGAATGGCGCACTCATGATGATCGGCCCATATGTTTCACGTGCCATCGAATAGGACACATCGCTCGCCATTGCCGCAGCCGTTGGACCTCACCACCTCGACCGAGCTTCTATGATTGGGGACCTCGCTCCGAACGTGCACCTTATGCCCCATCCTACCGTGCGGAGACAGGTGCAGAGCATAATTCAGAACGTCGGACCAGCCGCTCGCCATCGCCCGTGCATCGTCAGTCCCGCTCACCCCAACCCCGCCGTTCTCGGTCTCCCTACGACCGTTGCTCAAAAAACTAGCCGGTGCAGCCCCCGGAGGTGACGCTGCATACACGACTCGGCCTGCAAATCCTCTGATTACTCCCGACCAGCGGTGCAACTTTCTTACAATTCTCGTTGATGGTTTACCTGTAACTGCTCTTATTGATACCGGTGCACAAATATCTGTGATGAGCTCAGACCTCCGCCGCCGCCTTCAATCTGACGCCTGCGATTGCACCAACCGTTCGTACTGCGGATGGGTGTACTCCTGCTGTGCTTGGAATGTGCACTGCGCAATTAACGATTTCTGAGCATCAAACTTAAGTTCTGTTTGCTGTACTAGAAAATTGCCCTCATGACCTCATCGTTGGACTCGACCTTCTGACTTCACACGCTGCGCTCATTGACTGCTCCAAAGGTCTTCTTCGGCTCGAACTACCATGCTTTTCGGATGCCGTCTCTACCAGCCCACCTCGTCTACACTCTGTAGATTTCTTAACACTTCCGCCGCAAGCCGCAGTCCAAGTCCAACTCTCGCCATATCCTCCAGTACCCGATGTTGATTATGTTGCTGCCCCAATTTCTGACGTGGCCATGACACGTAATGCTGCACTCCCCAACACGGTGGTTACCGTTAAAGACCACCGAACTTCATTTCCCGTCCTCAATTTTGGCTTCTCAGCGCAAGTTATTCCTCGCGGCATGTCACTTGCGCATCTGACACCACTGGTCGACCAGACAGTTTCCGCCCTAACCACCGATTCGCCACCCGATTTTTCATCAACGTCGCTCTCGTCACGTTCCTATTCCGACCTTTTCAAGCCAATGCTATCTGACAAGCTCACCTCTGAACAAGTCTCTGCTCTCTGCCGTGTGCTTGCTTCTTATTAGAACATCTTTGACTTCGGTGACCGTAATTTGGGCAAGACATCCGTGGTAACCCATTGTATCGACACCGGTGACTCTCGACCGATTCGCCGACGGCCCTACCGTGTGTCAGCCTCGGAGCGTGCTATTATACAGCGAAAAGTCGATAAAATGCTTCATAAGGGCATAATCGAACCCTAATCTAGTCCCTGGTCCTCACCCGTTGTACTTGTTAAAAAGAAGGACAATAGCTGGAGATTCTGTCTTGACTACCGTCATCTCAACCATATTACCAAGAAATATGTCTATTCTCTACCGCGCATAGATGATGCACTCGATTGCTTACATGGTGCCAAATATTTTTCTTCAATAGAACTTCGCTCAGGCTACTGGCAGATCGCTGTGGACGACAAAGACAGAGAGAAGACGGCCTTCGTGACTCCTGATGGACTTTATCAATTCAAGATGATGCCTTTTGGATTATGCAATGCCCCTCGACTTTTGAGCGCATGATCGACTCTCTCCTTCGAGGCATGAAGTGGACCATCTGCCTCTGCTATCCTGACAACGTTATTGTTTTTTCGACTACTTTCGACGACCATCTTACCCGTCTGTCCACAGTGCTTGATGGTTTTCTACGTGCCAACTTAGAACTTAACTCGTCCAAATGTCGCTTTGGGCAACGCCAAATCTGCGTACTCAGTTATCTTGTTGACGCTGCGGGCGTTCAACCAGATCCTGTGAAAGTCCGAGCAGTTCGTGACTTCCCCACACCCCGCTCAGCCAAGGACGTCCGAAGTTTTTTGGGACTGTGCTCCTATTTCCGTCGTTTTGTCGAGAAGTTTGCTGAAGTAGTCTGTCCTCTAACCTGCCTCCTCAAAACGGATGTCGCATTCACCTGCGGCTAACAGCAAGCAAACGCCTTTTCGTTGCTCGTTGAAATTCTCACCAATCTACCAGTCCTAGCACACTTCGACCCATCTGCCGCCACGGAGCTTTGTAATGACGCCAGTGGCCACGGCATAGTAGGCGCAGTGCTGGCACTGCGGCAACAAGGAATGCACCGCGTCGTCGCGTACGCAAGCCGACTGTTGTCGTGCTCGGAACAAAATTATTTGATCGCAGAACGCAAATGCTAAACTCTCGTGTGGGTCATTGCGAAATTCCAACCGTACCTGTATGGCCGACCATTCTCAGTTATTACGGACCACCATGCGCTCTGCTGGCTCTCCTCACTCAAGGACCCTAAGGGACGCCTTGGTCGCTGTGCGCTCCGCTTACAAGAGTACACTATCTCCGTATCCTATAAATCCGGACAACTACACAAGGATGCCGACTGCTTGTCCCGTTACCCAGTCGATCCCCCTTACATGATGGAAGATGAACAAGAGGCCTAGAAGTAACTTAGAAGTACTTGTTGTTGGGCTAGTTGGTTTGTCAAACTGAGGTGTAATTCTAGACGTCTAAAGCACCACAGGAAGAAATAATCACAGAGAAAGAGCGTCAACACTCGCAACTGATTTATTTGCAGGAGAAACGCAGGAAATATATAGCCGCTACTACTAGTCGCACACATCGCCTCTGCTACGTGTCACGCAAGATATTCGGCTTTCTGCATCAACAGTGGAATAGTTCCTTTTGAAGTGCAAGCCTTGTTCGGAACAGTCAAGCCTTCATTGGGCCATTCGAAGAGGGTAGGCCGGATCTGGAAATCTGAAGTTTGGAGGCGAATCAGGTTTCTGCAAGACTGTCTACGAGCAAAGTGCTTAGAGGTGGACACGGGGTGGTACGCTCATCACAAGTTAAAAAGATATCATCGAGTAATCGCCCAGACAACGGAGTTTTGGTGGTGATGCACACTAAACTTTTTGCGGAAGAAACCCAGGAGGGTACCTGCCGATCCAGCCGAGCTTCATTTGCCAGACAACGTGGAGCTGCCTGAACGAATTTCTAGCATGTTGAAGAAAGGAACGAAGTTTTCGGTACCACCGAACCTCCGGGTTCACGAACTACTGGCTACTAATGAGAGGATAGCCAAGTGTGCGCCCGGAGAGGACGGAGAAAGGCGCCTATTGGATAGAGTGGACGTTCTTTTGAAGAACGTTCAGCGAACGCATCATTATAATCATCATCATCAGCATCATCATCAGCAGCAGCAGCCTGACTACGTCCACTGCAGAACAAAGGCCTCTCCCATGTTCCGCCAGTTAACCCGGTCCTGTGCTTGCTGCTGCCAATTTATACCCGCAAACTTCTTAATCTCATCTTCCCACCTAACCTTCTGTCTCCCCCTAACCCGCTTCCCTTCTCTGGGGATCCAGTTAGTTACCCTTAATGACCAGCGTTTATCCTGTCTACGCGCCACATGCCCGGTCCATGTCCATTTCCTCTTCTTTATTTCAACTATGATATCCTTAACCCCCGTTTGTCCCCTAATTCACTCTGCTCTCTTCTTGTCTTTTAAGGTTACACCTACCATTTTTCTTTCCATTGCTCGCTGCGTCATCCTCAATTTAAGCTGAACCCTCTTTGTAAGTCTCCAGGTTTCTGCTCCGTAGCTAAGTACTGGCAAGATACAGCTGTTATATACTGTCACGGGGTCGTGACGTGGCCGAAGACAGGAGACTTCTTGTTGGGATTTAACTGTTTATTTGGGCGAACCTGTGCCCGGTAAACCGAAAGTCCAATTACAGCAGCAGTCTCGCACAGATAGCAGTCTCAGACTGATAGCGGCGAACGGAGCGTCGGCCTTCGATCAACAACTGACAAGCGGCGAAGCGCGTCGGCATTTATACTCCCGCCGTCGAATGTTCTAGCGCTATTGCTGGCGGCGGCGTACGTTCCAGAACAATCTGTACCATTCGCACAGTGGGCGTGATCTTATCGAAATGATCTACTACAGTCCGGAACCCTCTCGAAAACTGCAGGCGCGGTTTGCGCTGAGAATCGTGTGGTGTTTTGGGACGATAACAAAAACTTGGGAAATGGAACGTGGCATTGCCCCCCTCTGAAAAAGGCATCGTCTCGATGCTTTAACTAAAGATGAAGGTACAATAATAATGCAAGAAAGTACAATGAATAAATTACGATACAACAATAATACAAAAAACCCTGTTTCAGTTTGTTAACGCGCATGAAACGGCTTGAGGCGTGCGACATGGACGACTTCAGGTCGCGATCGGCGTCGTTGAGAGTTCGTGATGCCGTCGGGGACAACCTCGTAATCAAGTGGGCCGAGACGTCGAACCACCCTGTACGGTCCGAAGTACCGTCGCAGAAGCTTTTCACTTAGTCCACGTCGGCGTATCGGCGTCCACACCCAAACACGTTCACCGGGCTGGTAATCCACGAAGCGTCGTCGAAGGTTGTAACGGTGGCTGTCGGTCGTCTGCTGATTCTTGATACGGAGCCATGCAAGTTGTCGGGCTTCTTCGGCGCGATGAAGGTACTCGCTCACATCGAGGTTTTCTTCGTCGGTGACTTTGGGTAACATGGCATCGAGCGTCGTTGCCGGGCTCCTTCCGTAGACCAATTTGTATGGAGATATCTGCGTCGTCTCCTGCACCGCCGTGTTGTATGCGAAGGTCACATACGGAAGAATGGCATCCCACGTCTTGTGTTCGACATCGACGTACATTGACAGCATGTCGGCGATCGTCTTGTTAAGCCGCTCGGTGAGGCCGTTGGTCTGTGGGTGGTACGCTGTCGTCCGGCGGTGGTTTGTTTGGCTGTATGCCAAGATCGCTTGAGTTAAGTCGGCAGTGAATGCCGTTCCTGTGTCGGTGATAAGGACCTCCGGGGCGCCGTGACGTAGGACGATATTTTCGACGAAGAACTTAGCTACCTCGGATGCACTGCCTTTTGGCAGGGCTTTTGTCTCGGCGTAGCGGGTGAGGTAGTCGGTAGCTACCACGATCCACTTGTTTCCGAAAGCCGACGTCGGGAACGGCACCAGTAGGTCCATACCAATCTGCTGGAAAGGTCGGCAAGGTGGATAAATTGGCTGCAGAAGGCCCGCTGGCCTTGTCGGCGGTGTCTTGCGTCGCTGACAGTCCCGGCATGTCCTCACATAACGAGTGACGTCGGTGGTAAGACGCGGCCAGTAGTACCTTTCTTGTATCCTCGCGAGCGTGCGAGAAACACCGAGGTGCCCTGCCGTCGGATCGTCGTGCAAGGCCTGCAGGAGTTCTGGTCGCAGAGCTGAAGGCACCACAAGGAGATACTTAGCCCGAAGCGGTGAAAAGTTTTTCTTTTGTAGAAGACTGTTTCGTAGAAAAAACGACGCAAGTGCGCGCTTGAATACCTTCGGGACTTCGGCGGTCCTGCCTTCGAGGTATTCAATTAGGGCCTTAAGTTCCGGGTTGGCCCGCTGTCGTTCAGCGAAGTCGTCGGTAGTTATCGTTCCAAAGAAGTAGTCGTCATCCGGGTCGTCGGGTAGCGGTTGGTCGACAGGCGCACGAGAGAGACAGTCGGCGTCGGAGTGTTTTTTTGCCTGACTTGTAAATGACAGTAATGTCATATTCTTGAAGTCTCAGGCTCCATCGTGTGAGGCGACCTGAAGGGTCCTTCAATGTGGCTAGCCAACACAAGGCGTGGTGGTCGCTCTCAACTTTGAAGGGCCTGCCGTAGAGGTAGGGGCGAAATTTCGACGTAGCCCAGATGATGGCGAGGCACTCCTTTTCTGTTGTGGAATAATTTGCTTCTGCTTTGGATAGCGATCGGCTGGCGTAACTAATAACCCTTTCAAGTCCGTCAGCCCTCTGCACAAGAACGGCGCCAAGACCTACGCTGCTTGCGTCAGTATGTATTTCTGTCTCGGCGAATCCGTCGAAATGGGCAAGTAACGGAGGCGTCTGGAGGCAATGTTTAAGCTCCTGGAAAGCGTGTTCCTGTGGCGTTTCCCACTTGAACTCCACGTCGGCCTTGGTAAGGTTAGTGAGAGGATCGGCGATGCGGGCGAAGTTTTTCACGAACCGCCTATAATAGGCGCACAGGCCCAGAAATCGGCGCACGGCTTTCTTGTCAGTGGGCGGCGGGAATTCGGCGATGGCGGCTGTTTTCCGTGGATCAGGACGAACTCCAGACTTGCTGATAACGTGCCCCAGAAACAAGAGCTCTTCATACGCAAATCTGCACTTTTCTGGTTTCAGTGTGAGTCCGGAAGTCTTGATGGCTTGAAGTACAGCTTCAAGGCGCCGAAGATGCTCGTCGAAACTCGAGGAAAACACGACGACGTCGTCCAAGTACACAAGGCAAGTCTGCCACTTCAATGCTGCCTATACTGTATCCATAACGCGTTAAAAGTTGCAGGCGCTGAGCAAAGGCCGAAGGGCATCACCTTAAACTCGAAGAGGCCGTCCGGTGTTATAAACGCCGTCTTCTCTCGGTCTCTTTCGTCGACTTCGATTTGCCAATAGCCAGTCTTGAGGTCCATTGACGAAAAGTACTTGGCGTTATGGAGCCGATCAAGTGCGTCGTCTATTCGTGGGAGAGGATACACGTCCTTTCTTGTGATTTTGTTCAGGCGGCGATAATCGACGCAGAAACGTAGGGTTCCATCTTTTTTCTTCACTAACACCACGGGGGATGCCCATGGGCTCTTGGACGGCTGGATAATGTCATCCCGCAGCATTTCATCAACTTGTCTCTTGATGGCCTCACGTTTTCGCGTCGAAACCCTGTACGGACTCTGTCGGAGTGGCCTGGCATTTTCTTCGGTTATGATGCGATGCTTTGTGATTGGGGTCTGCCGAATTTTCGATGACGACGAAAAGCAATCTTCGAATTGCAGGAGCAGGGCGTTGAGCTTTTCTTGCTTATCGTTCGGAAGTCTGGGATTGACGTCGAAAGCTATGGGAGGGGCTTGGTTCCTCTGAGCAGGTTCCGCAGAATCGGCGAGGGCGAAAGCACTGGTGGCTTCGACAATTTCTTCGATGTATGCGACCGTTGTTCCTTTATTCACATGTTTGTACTCATTGCTGAAATTTGTGAGCATAACCGTTGCTTTGCCTCCCCGCAACTCTGCAATTCCTCTTGCGACGCAAATATTTCGGGTGACCAACAGATGCTAACTGCCTTCAGTGACGCCTTCGAAGTCAGGTGATTCAGGAGCGCCGACTGAAATAATGACGCTTGAGCGAGGCGGAATGGTGACTTGTTCTTCCAGCACATTCAAGGCATGGTGTCCAGACGGCGTGCACGGCGGTAGTGCTTCTTCTGTGGATAACGTTATCGACTTTGTTTTTAGGTTGATGACAGCACCATGGAGGCATAAGAAGTCCATGCCAAGGATGACATCTCTCGAGCAACGCTGTAGGACTACGAAGTCTGTAGGATAAATACGGCCGTTAATGGTGACTCTTGCTGTGCAGATTCCTGCAGGCGTTACGAGATGACCTCCGGCTGTGCGGATTTCAGGGCCTTTCCAAGCTGTCCTAACTTTCTTTAACTTCGCGGCGAATGACCCACTGATGACAGAATAGTCGGCTCCAGTATCGACGAGAGCGGTCACACTGCGGCCGTCGATAAGAACGTCGTTGACCTCGCCGCGTCTCTCTGGGCGCGTTATCCCAAGCATTTGGCGGCGCGCCCGTTTTTAGCGCTCGTTCTGTGACATCGTCGTCGTCGGAGGATCTTCGGTAGTTCGTCGCACAGCAACCGCACCTCCACCGGTTGCTGCCCTTAGTTTCCCGGATACGGGCTAGGAGACCGGCCCCGCATTGGGCCAGAGTACTGTCGGTGGTGCGGTGACGTGTGGCGGCTGGGCGACGGCGAGCGCGAAGGGCTTCGTGGTGTCCACCAAGTTCCTGTCAGGTAGTCGGCGATGTCACGTGGTCGTTCTCCTGGCTGTGGGCGCGGTGCATTGACGGCGAAGCCACGCAATCCCATCTGTCGGTACTGGCAACGGCGGTATGTGTGTCCGGCCTCGCCGCAGTGGTAGCAGAGCGGGCGATGG
Organism: Rhipicephalus microplus; assembly: GCF_043290135.1. Classification (NCBI taxonomy): domain Eukaryota; kingdom Metazoa; phylum Arthropoda; class Arachnida; order Ixodida; family Ixodidae; genus Rhipicephalus; species Rhipicephalus microplus. The sequence continues at coordinate 11,696,793 of NC_134701.1, read as the reverse complement.
TCAGGGGTGCGCCAGACGTCAGTCTTCCTCGGTGCACTGCGCTGGGCCGCTGGTGAACGGTATGACGTTGGTGGGAGTGGTGGCGGCGGTGGTGTCTGTCGACGAAAGTGCGATGGGGCGGCGTTTTGGCGTGGACGGGGAGGAGCGTTGTGGCGCAGTGCAGCGGCGTAGCTCATAGCTTCCGGCTCAGGCAGTGGTGCGTGGGGAATTTGAAGCGATTGCCGAACTTCTTCTCGCACAATGTCGGCGATCGAATCCACTTGAGGCTGCGCCGAAGGCAACAGCTTGCGCAGCTCTTCCCGCACGATCGCTCGGATCGTTTCACGCAGGTCTCCGGAGTTACTGGCTTGAGCAGCAGCGCAGTCTGCAGTCAGGCGACGATTATACTGTCTGGTGCGCATGTCCAGGGTCTTTTCAATAGTGGTCGCTTCGGCTACAAATTCTTGGCCGGTTTTCGGTGGGTTTCTCACCAGCCCCGCGAAGAGCTCCTGTTTGACCCCTCGAATGAGGAAACGAACTTTTTTCTCCTCAGGCATGGCTGGGTCAGCGTGACGGAATAGTCGGGTCATTTCTTCTGTGAAAATGGCGACATTTTCATTTGGTAGCTGAACCCGGGTCTCTAATAAAGCAGCAGCCCTCTCTTTTCGAGCGACGCTCGCGAACGTTTGCAGGAATGCGCCGCAGAAAACATCCCACGTTCGGAGCGTGGACTCCCGATTTTCGAGCCAGGTCCTTGCGGTGTCTTCTAAATAGAAGAACACACGACGCAGCTTTTCGTCATGGTCCCAGTGGTTGAGGGCGGCCACACGGTCGTATGTCTCTAGCCAGGACTCCGGGTCTTCGAACGATGACCCATGGAAAATTGGTGGTTCCCTGGGTTGATGCATGACCATCGTGGGCTGGGACGCTGCGGTTGTCATTGTCGCTGCAGTCGCAGTCATGGCCTTGGTCTTCCGCGGCTTGTCGTGTAGAAGCCCGTACTCCGGTGGTAGCCCTTGCTGTCGGCGGCTTTTTCGCTGCTCCTGGTTGGCGTCGGTGTCTTCTCCGCGGCGTGGGCTGGGTTCACGGCTTGACGGGGGCGTCCGGTACATAAACGAAGCAGCACCTCCACCAAATGTCACGGGGTCGTGACGTGGCCGAAGACAGGAGACTTCTTGTTGGGATTTAACTGTTTATTTGGGCGAACCTGTGCCCGGTAAACAGAAAGTCCAATTACAGCAGCAGTCTCGCACAGATAGCAGTCTCAGACTGATAGCGGCGAACGGAGCGTCGGCCTTCGATCAACAACTGACAAGCGGCGAAGCGCGTCGGCATTTATACTCCCGCCGTCGAATGTTCTAGCGCTATTGCTGGCGGCGGCGTACGTTCCAGAACAATCTGTACCATTCGCACAGTGGGCGTGATCTTATCGAAATGATCTACTACAGTCCGGAACCCTCTCGAAAACTGCAGGCGCGGTTTGCGCTGAGAATCGTGTGGTGTTTTGGGACGATAACAAAAACTTGGGAAATGGAACGTGGCAATACTTTCCTCTTGAGGGATAGTGGCAATATACCTGTCATAATTTGAGAGTGCTTGCCGAATGTGCTCCATTCCATTGTTATTCTTCTAGTTACTTCAGTCTCGTGGTTAGGCTCTGCGGTTATTACCTGCCCTAAGTAGACATAGTCTTTTACAACTTCAAGTGCACTATTACCTATCTTGAAGCGCTGCTCTTTTCCGAGGTGGTTGTAGATTACTTTCGTTTTCTGCGGATTCATTTTAAGACCCACCTTTCTGCTCTCCTTGTTTAACTCCATAATCATGAGTTGCAATTCGTCCCCTGAGTTACTCAGCAATGCAATGTCATCGGCGAAGTGCAGGTTACTAAGGTACTCTCTATTAAGTCTTATCCCTAACTGTTCCCATTCTAGGCTTCTGAAAACCTCCTGTAAGAACGCGGTAAATAGCATTGGGGATATTGTGTCCCCCTGCCTTACACCATTCTTGATTGGTATTCTGTTGCTTTCTTTATAAAGCAATATGGTAGCAGTTGATCCCCTGTAGATTTCTTCGAGGATGTTTATATATACTTCATCGACGCCCTGATTCCGCAGTGTCTGCATGATGGCTGATATTTCTACTGAATCAAACGCCTTCTCGTAATCTATGAAGGCTATGTACAGTGGCTGGTTATATTCTGAGCATTTCTCTATTACGTGATTGATAGTATGAATGCGGTCGATTGTTGAGTAGCCTGTTCGAAATCCTGCTTGTTCCTTTTGTTGATTGAATTCTAATGTTTTCTTTACTTTGTTAGAAATTACCTTTGTAAATAGCTTGTATACTACAGAGAGCAAGCTAATCGGCCTGTAATTCTTCAAGCCCTTGTCATCTCCTTTCTTATGTATTAAGATGATGTTAGCGTTCTTCCAAGACTGTGGTACTCTTCCCGTGAGGAGACAACTCGTAAACAGGGTGGCTAGTTTTTCCAACACAATCTGTCCTCCATCTTTCAGCAGATCTGATGTTACCTGATCCTCACTAGCAGCTTTGCCTCTTTGCATGCTCTCCAAAGCTTTTCTGACTTCTTCTATCATTACTGGTGGGGTGTCATCTGGGTTAATGCTAGTTCTTATAGTATTAAGGTCGTGGTTGTCTCGGCTATTGTACAGATCTCTGTAAAACTCCTCCGCTATTTTAACTATCATATTCATATTGGTAGTTATTTTGCCTTCTTTGTCCCTTAGCGCATACATCCGACTTTTGCCTATCCCAAGTTTCCTATTCACTGCTTTGACGCTTCCTCCGTTTTTCAGAGCGTGTTAAATTCTCTCCATGTTATACCTTCTTACATCGCATACTTTACGCCTATAATTCAACTTCGAAAGCTCTGCCAGTTATATTTTGTCTGTTGTACTTGAAACTTTCATGATTTGACGCTTCTTAATTAGGTTCTTCGTTTCCTGGGAAAGCTTGCCAGTATCCTGTCTAACTACCCTGCCTCCAACTTCCACTGCACACTCCGTAATGATACTCGTTAGATTATCATTCATTGTATCTACGCTAAGGTTGGTTTCCTCACTAAGAGCTGAGTACCTGTTCTGCAGCGACACTCTGAATTCCTGTACTTTCCCTCTCAGTGATAGCTCATTAATTGGCTTCTTGCGTATCAGTTTCTGTCGTTCCTTCTTCAAGTCTAGGCGAATTCGAGACCGTACCATTCTATGGTCACTGCATCGTACCTTGCTAACCACTTCCACATCCTGCACTATTCCTGGGTGTGCAGTCATTATAAAGTCTATTTCGTTCTTATTTTCGCCATTAGGGCTCCTCCATGTCCACTTGCGGTTTTCTCGTTTTCGGTAGAAAGTATTCAAAATCCGCAAATTATTGCGTTCTGCGAATTCTACTAGTAGCTCTCCTCTTCCGTTTCTAGTGCCGATGCCATAATCTCCTACTGCCTGGTCTCCATCCTGCTTCTTCCCTACCTTTGCATTAAAGTCACCCATCACTATAGTATGCTGTGTTTTTACCTTACTCATTGCCGATTCCACGTCTTCATAGAAGCTTTCAACTGAAGCGTCATCATGGCTGGATGTAGGCGTGTAAGCTTGTACTACCTTCATCTTGTATCTTTTGTTCAGTTTAATTACGATACCTACCACCCTTTCATTTATGGTATAGTATTCCTCTATGTTGCCAGCTATGTTTCTGTGAATTAGGAACCACACTCCCAGTTCTCTTCTGTCTGCCAAGCCCCGATAGCAAAGGACGTGCCCATTCTGTAGCACAGTATAGGCCTCATCTGTCCTCCTTACCTCACTGAGCCCTATTATATCCCATTTAACACCCTCTAGCTCCTCGAATAGTACAGCTAGACTTCCCTCACTGGGTAAGGTTCTAGCGTTAAACGTTGCCAAGTTCAGGTTCCAATGGCGGCCGGTCCGGATCCAGAGATTCTTAGCACCCTCTGCTGCGTTGCAGATCTGACCGCTGCCGTGGTCAGTTGCTTCGCAGCTGCTGGGGACTGAGGGCCGTGAGTTATCTGACGTATGCATCATGAAGGTAGTGGCCAGATACTGCACCCGGGTGGCCAATCCTTCTCTGGTGAGGGAGTGCGTTCCCTGCGGTGGTTACCGGTGAGACCGCACCCGAGGCCTCTTAATGCAGTCCCATCAACACGCGGATTTTTTAAAATCCGGTTGGGAACTGCGCGGCACCGGGATTTGAACCACGGACCTCTTGCATGCGAGGCGGATGCTCTAACCATCGAACGCATCTTCACCCTAAGGACCCTACGAAGGCTGTTGTCACGCACTTTCGGAGGAAGCATCCGAAAGTGCGTGACGTTGTTTATGACGTTGCTCATGCAAGCCGACAAGGAAGGTGGTTTCGTGGTACTGACAGCCAAAGCCTTTGGTTAAAAGGCTATTCAAGCTCTACAGAAGAACTTCGTACCAACGACGTCACAAACAAGCAAGGTGAAGACTAAAGCTATTCTGCTATGTCAAGATCTTGAACTTTTAAAACTTTCTAAGGCTATTAGCACCTCCAGGCAAGCAACCCTGTCAGTGTTCTTCAGTGCAAACACACTCAAGGTTGACATGCCTTTCAGGTGCATTGTGAGTGAACGTGACTCGCGGCAGTTGCATGTCAGTAAATTTTTACTCAAGCACTTTAGCACGGTTGAAGTCAGAGACCCGTTTGCAGTGAAGAACTCGAATGACGTTACGCAGACTCTGCACTGCCTCCAGGGTGGTGCGTATGGCTTTTCAGTCGATGTTGAAGATCTTTTCTATTCTGTGCCGCACTCGGAGCTATTCAATATCGTTAGAACCTGTATTGAAACGAACGGAGTTCTAGCGTTCGAGAGGGCCGCAGGCGTATCTCTAGATAACTTTATGCCGTTGTTGGAATTTTATCTTACCTCAACCTTTCTATCACATGATGGCAATCTTTACGTTCAGCGACAAATATCTGCATTGGCTCGTGTGTCGCTCCAGCGCTGTGTAACACGTTCTTATCCTCCTAAGACACTGCTTTAGCTCAAGCAATTCACTATGCAAAGGTGCTGAAAGTCTTGTGGTACGTGGACGACTTTTTAGTCATTTTAAACGCTAACCCTCTGACGACCACCACTAGTTCAGTGGATGATATTTTAGCACTTTTCAGACAACACGCTAACGGCCTTTCGTTTACGCATGAGCTTCCCACTGACAATAAATTGCAGTTTTTAGACTTGAGCATCATGTTCTAGGAGCGACACGTGTGCTGGGCGTATCATGCACGTTCGCGCAAAGAGCTTTTACCTTTGATGCAGCTCATTCTAAACTTGTAAAAAGAGCCATTGCAACCACGTGTCTCGAGGGAGCGCTAGTGAAATCTTGCCATCACAGAATGCAGGATAGCTACTTGAATCAGGTTAGGCGGCTGCATTCAGCTGGCTATGCTAACTCTGTCATTGTATCCGTTTCGGAAACCCTCAATCAAAAGTTCAAGGGCAAACGAAAATGCAGGCAGCCGAGGGATAAACGACCTATGGTTGTTCCATATGTTCATAAGGTAGCGCACAACCTTAAGAACGAGGCGAGCAGGTACAATGTGCCTGTTGTTTTTTCTGCGCCACGAAAGCTGGCTGGCCTATGCCCACGTATTTCTAAAACACCGAGCACCTCCACCTGTGGAAAAATACACGCTTCGATGTATGTGGTTTGCGTAGTGGGTGTGGTGTACTTAATCCCACTTTGTTGCGGCCGGGTCTACATCGGCTAAACTGGAAGGTGTTTGAACGTGAGAATTAGGGAACATGAGCTTTCAATTCGAAATAATTCCGGAGCACCTTTGCCTGTGCACTGCCGTTCCTGTTCTTGTGAGGCGAGGCTTTCAAGCGTTTCGGTCCTCGCCAAAAGCCCAGATGCTCTGGCCCGTGAAATAATGGAAGCGTTCTGGATAAAGAAAAAAAGGTGACTTGCCCCGCCACGGTGGTCTAGTGGCTAAGGTACTCGGCTGCTGACCCGCAGGTCGCGGGTTCGAATCCCGGCTGCGGTGGCTGCATTTCCGATGGAGGCGGAAATGTTGTAGGCCCGTGAGCTCAGATTTGCGTGCACGTTAAAGAACCCCAGGTGGTCGAAATTTCCGGAGCCCTCCACTACGGCGTCTCTCATAATCATATGGTGGTTTCGGGACGTTAAACCCCACATATCAATCAAAAAAGGTGACTTGTGTATAAGTGACACGTCAGTCGTCTTGCGCAAGTCTGAGTTTGATTTTTGCGCTTTGTTGCTTAATTAGATATGCCGGTAGAACGTCCTCAGTTTATGTCTGTGGTCATGTGACTAGGTGAAGTAGTGTGCTCTGCACATGCGTGTGCGGCTATATATTTCCTGCGTTTCTCCTGCAAATAAATCAGTTGTGAGTGTAGACGCTCTTTCTCTGTGAATATTAGATGCGGAAGCATCTTATACTCGCGCCTTGTAGTGCGCCGTCTGCGCCGTCCGCGCCGTCCGCACCGCTTCTCGAACATTCGACAGCTGACGCGCGCGCATGCGCCGTCGTGCCGTCGCCCACTCTTCCCCCATCTGTGCATCCCTTCCTCCTCTACACACCGCGCGCGCTTCACTCCTCCACCATCTGTGCACCCTTCCTCCTCTACACACCGCGTTCGACATCTACAATTCTCCTGATTCTCCAGTGGACGCGCATGTGGCGTCGCGCTTCGAGAACATTCAACAGCTGACAGTGCAAGCGCCGTCGCGCTGTATATATACTCAAGGTCGGCGCTCGCTCGCTCAGTTGCCGCTCGTCGGTTGGTTTGTACGGCGCGTCGACGTCCAAGGTCGCGGTGAAATGAATTCCAACGAATCCACAAACACAATGATCGACGTCCCTTCGACCAGCGCCGCCCTTTCGCATACGTGTGCACGTGTTCACTCATTTAACACCCCCTCCTACAACCACGTTAACCAATTTAGCCATCGACCCAAGTAAGTCGCAATTTAACACCCCATTTCACAACCACGTTAACCAATTTAGCCATCGACCCAAGTAAGTCGCACTTTAACACCCCGTTAACCAATTATATGCTCCGCATCCTCCTCAGTGTTTCCCCGAGGGAAGCTGCGGGCAATTTTTTTCTTCCTGTGGTGCTTTAGGCGTCTAGAATTACCCCCCCCCCCCTCAGCAGGACAAGAGGCCCTAGTTCTTTCAATTACCGACTTCACCGATACAGCTGCTGAACAACGCCGCGACCCCTCTTTGCGTGGTATTATCAATGGTGCCCGCAGAGGCGCCTGCGCAAGTAGGCGTTTGGTGTGTAGCGACACCACGGACCCGAGCTAACGGGGGAGTTTCGGCTCCCTCCCACGCCTAGCCGTGCGTGGCTTTGCCGTGTCCGGAGAAAAGGGGATCCTGGGGGTTGAGCCAATGCTGGGTGATTGGACCTTTAAGGCCCCCCGGCAGAGGCAACACACCCCTTTGGCCCCGGCTTCACGTAGACGGCACCCCTGGGCTGACCCACCCAGGGGAAATCGGCAGTCGCCTTTTCCTATCTCTCTCTCCCTACATCTTCGTCTTTATCTCTCACTTTTTATCTATCCTGTCTTCTAGTCTCTTCCATTTACTTCCAAACTTCCTGGCGGCTAGGGTTAACCTTGTGTAGTTACCCAACCTTGGGTAGTTATATCTGGTTATAGCGGCGATGTATGACTGGCGCCCTCAAGTGTTCTACCTTGTAGCGTCCCCTTGTTGGGCTCGGTGGTGGGTGGTCACCATCGCCGCCGAACATGAAATGCACCACATGGCAAAATCTTTCCCCCCTCTCAATGATCGGTCCCTGAAAAGGAACCGCACCGATGAAATCTCCAAACGAACCGGAAGTGATTGTGACCACTTCTCACGATTTCTAGTCATACACTCTCTGGCAGATAACGTCTCTGTTGCAGGACTGTCGGTTTTCCTGATAGCTAAAACCCTTGCTAACCTAATAGGCAAAAAGTATGACGCAAAGAAATTGTCATCTGGTGATCTTCTTGTTGAAGTAAGCCAGAAACAGCATGCAAACACTCTCCTTAAACAAAAGCAGTTCGCCCACCTGGACGCGTCTATCACCCCCCACCACAGTCTTAACACTGTTCAAGGCGTTATTTCACAACGTGATCTGATGCGAGAAACTGAAGCTGACCTCCTTGAAGGCTTTCGAGAGCAAGGCGTAGTCGCCATCCGGCGGATAACCATCAGGCGAAACAATGAAGAAGTGGTGACGCTCATATAGTTTTAACATTTAACCGCTCCATCCTGCCAGAATCCATGAAAGCTGCATTCCTTCACTGCAAAGTCCGCCCCTACATACCCAATCCTAGAAGGTGTACAAATGCCAGAAATATGGACATGGGTCGAACACCTGTCGCGGAAAACAAACATGTGCAAAATGTGGTGATCATGAGGACCCTACCGAGAGCTTTACTTCCACGCAGACAGAGTGGAAGTAAAGCTTTAACTGTCACGGGCCGCACGCAGCATACTCGCGGACATGTGAAATTTTCAAGAAGGAAAAAGAAAATCATCCAGTTAAAAGTAACGAAAAACATATCATTCTCTGAAGCCCTAAAGAAGGTGTCGCTCTTCTCTGGAAGAACGTACGCTGACGCAGCGCGCTGGGGGGCCGGGCGGCGTTTAGTAACCGTGGGCACGCAGTACAGCTTTGCTGATGCGTGCACATCCCGGCCCCCCACCAAGCAGCCGCAGGCTGCACCAACGTTCGAAGTCTCGCAGGTCCACCTCCATCAGACCTCGGAGACAAAAGAGACAATCCAAACCCCGCAGGTCAACCTCCGTTGACCGGTCAACCTCGGGGATGACGCAGACAACTGAGAGGGCACCTGTCCCTCTTGAGAAACCTCCGTCAGCCTCCGAGTGTTCACAGAGGGCAATGAATGTGACACCGGCGTCGTCAGCGTCTCCGATGCTCACGGAATCCACCCTATTGAAGCAGAGCCCAACAGAACGCCTCAGAGAGAAGAAACACCCTCCAGTCCAGGCACGTGACAAACGCGGCAAAGTCTGAATAACCCTCCTACCTTTCTTCTTTCTCAAAAATGGCTGCTGAGAGTATCATCTACTGGAACTGCCGAGGTCTACTGAAGAACCTGGATGACATTTATGAAATACTTGCGCAACACCAACCTAACATACTTTGCCTGCAGGAGACACACTTAAACTCAACACACACTAACTTTCTAAGAAGATATGCGGTATACCGAAAGGACAGGCATGGCACTGCCCATTCATCCGGTGGTGTCGCTATCGTGGTGCAGAAAGCACTACCGTCCCAAAACCTCACTCTGGTCACTGACTTAGAGGCAGTGGCAATACGAACCCTTATCTTTGGACGAATGACAACTGTGTGCTCATTATATATCCCTCCAGATTACCGCCTGTCTACTAAAAAGTTTGAAACTCTAGTCGACCAGCTCCTGCATCCATTCCTCTTGGTTGGAGATTTTAATGCGCACAACCCCCTATGGGGATGCAGAAGAACAGATTCTCGAGGCTCCTTAATCGAAAACTTCCTCTTGTACTCCGGCTCCTGTATATTTAACAAAAAAGAACCAACGTACTTTAACGCAGCGCACAACTCATACACAGCCATAGATCTTGCTATCGGCTCTCCTTCACTCATGGTAACCATAGATTGGTCTGTTATTCATAACCTCTATGGAAGTGATCATTTTCCTGTCTGCCTAAAACACACAGGAAGTACAAGTAAGACGACTACAAATGTATTCAGGTTTAGAGAACAGGATGCTGACTGGACAAAATTTCGAGAACTTACAGAACTGTCGCGTTCTTCTATTGAAAACCTAAACATTGATGACTGTGAAGCATTGGTCGTACTTCATATCATACTGGCCGCAGAGCGATCGATCCCACAGACATCTGACAAGACGCGAAACAAACGACGGCCCTGGTGGAATGCGGAGTGCAAAAAAAAGCTCGCGAGAACCAAAACAAAGCTTGGTCGAAATTTCGCAGGTACCCGACAGCTGACAACCTGATGAACTTCAAGCGTGCAAAAGCAAATGGTAGGCGTATCCGACGACAATCAAAGAGGCAGAGCTGGCAGTCCTTTCTCTCGTCAGTTAACTCCTATACTGATACGCATAGGGTGTACAACAGAGTAAGAGCAGTTCAAGGGCACAACACTCATCCGGTCCCTCTCGTCAGTACTGCTGGTGATACGCTGGAACACCAGGCAGATGCCATAGGCCAACACTTTGAGTATATCTTCAGCTCAGCACATTATACAGAGTCCTTTAAACGACACAAGCTTGCTGAGGAACGTAAGCCCATCCGTGATAGAAGGCCATCTGCTGGAGGCTACAATACTCTGTTTACCATCGACGAATTGAAGGCAGTTCTGGCAACATGTGGCAACTCAGCTGCAGGCCAAGATAAGATTACATATGGCATGCTGAAACACTTACACGAACACACGCTTGATGTCATTCTCTTACTGTTCAACAGTGTATGGTCCTCCGGGCGTCTACCCAAGGCCTGGAAAGAGGCAGTTATAATACCCATCCTCAAACAAGGAAAGGAAGCCACACTTGTTGCTAGTTATAGGCCTATCGCCCTGACTAGCTGCTTGTGCAAGGTTTTTGAAAAAATGGTAAACCGCCGCCTCATGTATTATCTTGAATATAATGGCCTCCTTGACTGCCGTCAAGCTGGATTCAGATCAGGCCGGTCGACAGCTGACCAACTCGTAGCATTCGAATCCTACGTCAGGGATGCCTTCATTCACAAACAACACTGCCTTTCTGTATTTTTTGACTTGGAGAAGGCTTATGACACGACATGGCGTTATGGCATTCTCCGTGACTTGCGATTCCTTGGAGTGTCAGGGAACATGCTGAATATAATTCAAAGCTACCTCTCTGAACGTACGTTCGTGGTTCGTGTTGGAAATGTTCTTTCAAGGCGGTTTACTCAGGAAAATGGTGTCCCCCAAGGTGGCGTACTTAGTTGCACACTATTAATCGTAAAAATGAACTCCATAAACACTATACTGCCTAAAACAATTTCCTACTTTGTATATGTTGATGACATTCAGATCAGCTTCAAATCATGCAACCTAGCCATCTGCGAACGTCAGAATCAGTTGGCAGTAAATAAGCTCTCAAGCTGGGCAGACAAAAATGGTTTTAAGTTTAACTGTGACAAGACTGTCTGCCTACTCTTTTCAAAACTACGTGGTATAAGGCCGCCCCCCAACATTTCAATGAATGGACACACCATCGCTACTAAGAAGGATCATAAATTTTTAGGTGTTGTGATGGATGAAAAGCTCAGCTTTGTCCCACACATCAAGCAGCTGCGACTGAAATGCTTGAAAGCCTTGAACTTGCTCAAGATTCTCTCGCATCAGTCATGGTACAGATCGGGACTGTCTATTAAACCTTCTCAGTAGTGTAGTGCTCCACGTATTGATTATGGCTCGGTTGTGTACGAATCAGCATCGAGATCCACACTTAAGATGCTCGACCCAGTGCATCACCATGGGCTTCGTCTGGCTAGTGGCGCCTTCCGAACCAGCCCAATAGCCAGCCTGTATGTTGAGACAGATCGGTGGTCATTGGAACGACGACGGCACTTCACAAGCATCAAGTATGCAACCAAGGTGCTCTCTCATGTCGACCACCCATCTCGCGAGCTATTGCAGGATACATCAAACACCCACCTGTTCTTGAGGCGACCATCAGCCACGCCAACGTATCCCATTAGAGTGGCCTCACACTTTGAAAATCTTAATATACCTGTCTCCAATCTTCAACTAAGTTCCCACAAGGACACTGTGGCATCATGGGAAATGCGAGCTATCAATTGCGACTTGTCATTCCTAGAGGTAGGAAAGCATGGCCTCCCAATCGCAATCGATCAGCATTTCGTGTACTTGCAGGCAAAATACAGGTGTGCTGAGTACTACACTGATGCTTCCAAGTCCTCGGCCGTCGCATGTGCTGCATACGGCCCAGCGTATTCTGAATCTGCAACAATGAATGAACATACCAGCATATTTACTGCTGAGTGCTATGGCATACTGCTAGCTGTAAGGCACATCTTAAAGAAGAAAGAACCAGCCTCCATCATATACACAGATTCCCTCAGTGCAGTGACTGCGTTGTCTTCCGCAAAGACACATAAAAATCCAGTGATTAATACCCTTCTAAACTGCCTCATGTTAGCCTACAGATCCAACCTGAAAATCACGCTATGCTGGATTCCGGGACACTGCAACATAGCTGGCAATGATGCAGCGGACCAACTTGCGAAGTCCGCTGCACTCCACCCAACAGTAGACGTAGCCATCATCCCATATGAGGACTTGAGGCCGCTAATCAGAAACCGAATGCGTAAGCAATGGCAAGATGAATGGAACGCAGCAAATGCAAACAAACTGCACTTAAGTAAAGCCAAGAATAGGAAGATATGTGACTGAAAAACGTAACAGGCACCAAGAGGTTGCACTGTGCAGACTCAGGATCGGTCATACACATGCAACACACTCGCACCTTTCAAAGAACTCTCCAGCACCACATTGTGCAAAATGTGGTGATGAGCTGTCTGTCGTTCACGTTCTAATCACCTGTCCATACCTCGAACCAGAAAGACTGTGTCACTTTCCAAAGCTGTACAAATGTCACATTCCGCCTCATCCACAATTTTTTCTTGGAGACGATCCCTTGTTTCCCCCAAAAGTAGTCTTAAAGTTTTTAGCTAGTGTAGGCTTCCTACATTCCATAACATATTCTCACGAATCTTAGCCTCCTCTCAATCCTGAGGGGACGGCTGAGAGTTTTTTTTTATCAAATGTCATGCAGCAAGCACTCCTTGTCTTGACAAGGACTGTTGACGACACGGCATGACTTTGTAAAACCCAGAAGCATAGCCAGTTTTAAACCCATCACACATAGTCACTACACCTAAGTTTAAGTCCTATACACTACTCTTTCATTCTTGCCACCCTGAATAGAATTTTATAATCAAATCGACCAAAAACCGTGTGTTTGGCGCTCTTTGGCCTAAGTTGCCCTTGCGCCACTAAAATCTACCATCATCATCATCATCATCATCATCATCATCATCATCATCATCATCATCATCATCATCATCATCATCATCATCATTATCAATGGTCTGCACTCTCCCCACCCTGACCACTCCTTACAACTGTTCGTTCTCTGTGATATGTGACGGTGCGATGTTGTGTGTAATCTTGTCGTTGCGTTAGGGTGGTTTTGTATGCTTGCGCCGGTCTACATATTTGATGCAGTTTGACAATAAAGCTCAGTTGGAAGTTAGCGCTCTGTCCACTTGTGGCGGTCTGCTCGGCCGTTTCTTCCCCGTAATGTGCTATACCAGTTCAAGTTAGTTCTTCACAATGACATTTTGCACCGCTACAACGCCCGCCCAGATGGTGCTGAGCTTTTACTCGTTGTTCCTGCACATCTTCGCTCGGACGTTTTGGCCCAGCTCCATGATGCCCCCTCCGCTGGACACCTAGGGGTGTCACGCACGTATGGCCGCGTTCGCCGCCGATTGATTCTTTTGGCCTGGCCTCTACCGTTCTGTGGGACAGTACGTTGCGGCATGCGACCTCTGCCAGCGCCGCAAGACACCTGCTCTGGGACCTGCTGGTACCCTCCAGCGCATTGAAGTACCAGATGAGCCATTTTTCCGAGTTGGCCTTGATCTTCTAGGAGCTTTTCCCGTGTCGGCCACCGGTAATAAGCGGATTGCTATTGTTACCGACTACGCAATGCGGTATGCCGTTACACACGCCCTCCCCACCAGCTGCGTTACTGATGTAGCCGATTTCCTTTTTGACATCATTCTGCGTTATGGTGCTCCTCGTCAGTTTACCACCGACCACGGCCGCTGTTTTCTACCTAAAGTAGTCGACAAGCTCCTGCAATCCTGCTTTACCCACCACAAGTTCACTACGGCGTACCACCCACAAACCAACGGCCTCACGGAATGCCTCACTGACGAATATGTTAGCGATATACGTCTCCAAGGATCACAAAGATTGGGACATCCACTTACCTTTCGTTACCTTCGGATACAACAGTTCACGTCGTAATACAGCTGGTTTTTCAACTTTTTACCTACTGTTTGGTTATGACCCGCCTTTGCCCATGGACACCATGCTCCAATCTGACGGCCCCTCATCGACTGCTTATGCTCGTGATGCCCTGGCCCGAGCTGATATCGCCCGCCAAGTCACTCGGGATCGTTTATGTGCCTCGCAGCTCAAACAAAAGAGTGCTTACGATCACCGGCACCGCGACGTACAGTACTCCCCGGGGTCGCTCGTCTTGCTGTGGTTACCATCACGTCGTGTTGGTATCTGCGAAAAACTGATGTCCCGTTACGTTGGCCCCTACCGCGTCATACGCAAGGTCACCAGCGTGACCTATGATATAGCTCCACTCCCTACCACGTCAGTACCAGCTTCAGTCCCGACCGATATAGCGCACATCTCACGGCTTAAACCATACTACTCACGCCCCGAGAATTTATCGCACCAGGACGGTGCTTCTGCCGCCGGCGGGTAATGTCACGGGCTAAGTAGATGCCTGAGGATGACGACGACGAAGTGCTGAGGGGAACGTGCTCGGACTGCAGCAGCATTGTACGCATATATATATACATATATATATATATATATATATATATATATATATATATATATATATATATATATATATATATATATATATATATATATATATATATATATATATATATATATATATATATATGTGAGATGTAACAGACAGTAATGCCAAGGAATGTACAGGGGAAGTTATTAGAACCAATGGAATGTAAATAAGAAGAAAGAAGAAAGAAAAGTGGATGAAAAAATTCCTGCTCACAGCTGGTAATTTTTTCATCCACTTTTCTTTCTTCTTTCTTCTTATTTACATTTCATTGGTTCTAATAACTTCCCTTGTACATTCCTTGGCATTACTGTCTGTTACATCTCATTAATATTGTGTTAAAACACGGAAATACGAGCCCTTAGGTATACACTTCTCTCCCTTATATATATATATATATATATATATATATATATATATATATATATATATATATATATATATATATATATATATATATATATATATATATATATATATTGAAAGAAGAGAACATCGATGTGCTCGCAGTTTGGTATGAATTTGCATACACAGAGGGCACACGACTCTCGCTTTCTTAGGTTCCACGAAGTTCAATCACAGTTTAATTGAGGAATGGCGCCTTTAGCCTGATTTCCGCGTCAAAAACGATTCGTCACAATCATCGGCTCGCAACAGTTTCGACAAAGCAGTGGTGACGATATATGTTTTTTGAAGAAAATTGTTTTTTGGAATCTGGAAATGCTTTGACCGGTTTTTAAAAAGCTTGCTCGTTCCCATCCGTAACTTCATCAACAACTCACAGCAGAATAAAAGCATGAACAAGTGATGTAATACCATAGCGCCCCTGTTCAGCGCTTACCAGCTTTGAAATACTACAGCACAAGACGCGAAGGCATCGTATTGGCGACCTGCACCGCAAAGAGTCCACAGGAAAAATTATCACAGAGGAAATGTTGCGAAAATTTCACTATGTTGTAACATTGTCTCGTAACATTTTCAATCTCCCGTGAGAACATAATTGAGTGATTACTGTAGTGACGGAAAACTTCACCTTACTTGTTGGGTTCTCCAGCGCGCAGTGAGAGTAACCACTATCAAAAGTGGGGGGGGGGGGGGCTCAGCACCTCAACATTTCTCAGGGAAGGGGGGGCTGGCCCCCTTCTTGCCCCCTCCCCCCAGCTGATATGCCTATGGTTTCACAAAAATAAAAAAAAATGCCGCCATATCCACGAAGTGAATGATGATGAGTGGGCGAAGCTCCGGAGGTAAACCTGGTAAACCATGAATCCTCCGTACATTTTGCCCACTCGATTTTATTGCAACGCTCCCCCTAGCGTACGTCGCCGCACTATATCGAACGATGACACGCGCCATATGTGGCATCATTCCTATTTTATAACACCTCGCATCTTTCATAATCAACTAAACGTACCGCCGTCTAGTTTATAACATCTTGCATCTTTTGCACGGATGGATGGACGGACGGACGGACGGACGGATGCTACTAATCGAACGATTGCCTTCAACCAATGACACGCGCCATATGTGACATCATTCCTATTTTATAAGATCTCGCGTCTTTCATCAACTACAAGTACCGCTTTCTAGTTTATAACATCTTGCATATTTTCATCATCAGCTACAAGTACCACCATCTAGTAAACACTACAAGAACTAAACGAGAGGTGGCTACATACAGGAGACGGTACCGCCATCTAGTGAACACTGCAAGAACTAAACTAGAGGTGGCTACATACAGGGGACGGTACCGCCATCTAGTGAACACTGCAAGAACTAAACTAGAGGTGGCTACATACAGGCTACAGGGGACGCACAGCCCACGCCCTAAGGAGCTTCGACCCTAAAATGCAAGGATCGCAATGGCAGGGCAACACTTGCCTACCTACTATAGAGATACTCGAGATTTTGAATGAACAAATTTTATTTCGGGTGAGATTCAGAAAACGAAGTGAAGCTAAAGGCCATTCGGCCTGACGTGGCTTCGCTACGCGAAAGTTTAGATGACCGTACAGACAAAAGCCACAAAGAAGCAGTTTCGAATCTCAGGGCGCACCGCAGAGGACAACCTTTGACCGTAAAGTGAGCCGAGGAAGCAACCCGAGCTCGTGTGTAATGCCTAGGCTGGAGTTGAGGCCCGCTCAAAATCAATTTCGCTGGACATTATCAATAAAGCTCTTCTTCTTCACCCGTTACCATTAAACGTCAATGTAGAAACCTTCCTTAAGGTATCCCAGCCAAAGAGCATATAATTAGATCTGCAACTTTTTATAAAGTATGCCAATCATGCTCTACGGAAAAGCACTGAGATGAAGTCTGAGGACCTATTATCTAGATAGGGTTGTACTCCAGGGCTCCATCCTTGGTGCTTTTCTATTTATTCTAGCCTGTGGCAAAGAGGCTTGAGAAAGAAACCCGTTTTACTATCTGTGCAGATGACATCACAACTTGAAAAAATTGGCAGATTAATCCTATGCGCAAAGCAGGCAAACTTATTCTATCCTCGCCCTCGCCGATACTTTAGATAACCTCGAACTGGAGCTGTCGCCAGGAAAGACGGAATCGGTCAGCGCAGAATGGAAGGAAAGTGACTTATGCGAGCAAGAAAATCCCACAACTCATCGGCGAGAGCGCTATTACGTTTATGAACCGACAAATTAGGGTTCTTGGAGCACAGATAGCTAGTTGCAACAATCCGCAGCAATTGATCCGAGCCTGAAGACGCACGTGGAGCCCGATGTTGTTCATGGTCTGACGAATTTGCAATAAACACGGTGGAGCAATGCAGAAAACGCGCCAAGCACTTGCCAGAGCGTTCGCTGTTGGAAGGGGACCTCCGTGACGTCGAAACGCTACACAGGGTGATCTGTCTTACGATAGCGAGGCTCCCGAAGCACACGAGGAACGATAAGCTCAAACTTGTGCGAGTACCTTCAACAAGAGACGTAATCAATGAAACAAGCGTTCGCATGCGATGCCAGCTTCAAAGCACGCCACAAGGCAAACAAAACATGACAAGGGGCAACCGACAACACACGCGGGTTTGGGCATGAGTAACGAAGCCAGCACCACTATGGAGCACCTAAACGGAAACAAGAACGTCCGATCGCCAGGAGCAACACAACAACCAGACTACTTTTTGAAAAAAAAAGCACGACTCCACAAACCTGATTACACCATCGACATCTACACTGACGCAACAATCCCAGACCAACAAGCTAGTATGACATAGGTCAGCCCATCCCGCTACAATGGTCATCACAGATGCCAGCTTCCAGGTGCAATGCCCTCACATGCAGAGTTGTTAGCCATATGTGGCTAACAACATTATTCCGATTAGGTCTTCACTATTCCGATTAGCGTAGGGAACACTGCAAACGAGAATCTTTGAAATAACTTTCCACTATCGACAGACTCATACCACGCAGTGGCTCACCCGACAGCAACAACTGAAAACGTCGTGAACAATGACATAAGAAAAACATTAAAGTGATTACTGGACTGCGGAATCAATACGGAAATTTCGTGGCCACCGGCACATACAGGCACGAACGGGGATATGAAGCCGCTCATGTGGTCGCCACGCAAGCGGTAGGGCTTGGCTTTTCATTCATTACCCCACAGCCCAGTTCGTCGCCAAACCTGGCGGACCTCCTTACTCCATACTTAAAATTATTGCGCGAACGATATTCTAGCAGATCATTTATGCACTACAAATTCGCGTAAAATTTAAGATGCGCAGTAAACGAATGCCATTACAAGCTACATCAGCACCTCTGTTTAGCGACAAGGGCACACTTGCTCGCCAGCAAGAGATGTTTCTGAACAATGTTATAGCTAATGCAGCATACACAGCACATGTACTTGACAAATGGATTGGAGCCAGACAAGCAGTGAAAAAGGCATCTCGTTGATGACCACATTGTCGAGAATTATGGAGAGCAGATTTGCACCAGCACGTTTGGGTTTCGCTTTCTCGCGAGACCACATACAACACTTGGAGCTTAGGCGTTCTGCTACAGTTTAATATTGAAGCACAAAAATCACTTGTGACCTATGCTAGTGTAATTGGCCTGTTTCGGGTGGTCTAAAGGAGGTCGACCAACTCGTGTGATAGCGACTTCGTGGAACTTCTACTGCAACGGTTGAGCACAAACTGATCGAACTGATGGTATTTTAATATGCTCACGCTGTGCACCCCATAACTCCTTCTTCACCTATTCCCAAACTGCGTCCGAGACCCGTCCTCCTCTTTGAAATAAAGGTTCAATTCATTCATTCCTTTAGATGTGTGCTACATAAGTAGTGCGTTTTGCCCCATTCTGTGTGGCAAAACGAGACAGTGTGAGGAAAAATTCATCTCTTCAGTTGCTCCAGTAGAAGCACTTGAAATTCACTCCGTGAGCTCTTACGAAGTCGCAGTTTTTGCACCCCACGCATTGAATCCAGACACATCTCACCACTCTGTTGCTCCATACTCCTTGCACGTCAAATGCCATCGATTTTTCTTTGTGCTAATGTTGTCTTTTTTTGAACGCTTGCAATTCGTCAGATTATTTACCCACTGTAATCTTGATATGTTCTGACACCTCCTTTTAACCTTTTCATGTCGTTTTGATGCAGAACTGCACGGACTTCTCTTGGCTTTCAACTTTGTCAGCTGGGCGTTGTGAGGTGATGAATTTCGGATATTCTATTGCTTGTCATTTTGTTTATTTTGGTATGAAAAAAATTAAAACTGAATTTCAAAAAGTGTTTGTGAACAGCTTGAGTTAGATATTCTTTCAACTTTTCATCCGTCGTTTGAGAAGATCCTTGGAAACACGGAACAACTTCAATGCGGCGCGAATAGAATGAGTCCAATCCTAAACAGCAATCAGTGCTTTATAATGCCATTTTCATGCCAAGAAGCTCTATATCAGAATCTCTTGTGTATTCGAACCCTCCCAGAACATTTAATTAAATAATAAAATATAAAATGAATGTAAACAAATAATTCACTCATTAAGACACTCTCAAGGTAACTTGATACCTTTTTTGTCACGTTTTGTGCCTATGACTTGGCCGAGTTAAAAAAAATCACTTTGGTCCCAGATACCAAGTGAAGTAAACTTTAGGCGGTAAATATCCAGAAGTACAAAGTAACAAAATAATTACCACGTTGTGCTGACGCCGGAGTAGCTTCATTCATGGATCCGAAAATTTAGGTGAGTGGCATTTCACCCCTTTTTGACGTGTCACTAGCCGCGTAATTTTTCCCGCACGAACGCTGCGAGCAATCACCAACTTTCATAATTGAAAAGGTAGGAAAGTACTAACACTTATTGTCGAAAAAGAGAAACAAAATTAGTGATTTTTGTATTAGCTACAGAGGCCGCCAAAGAGAAAACGACGCCTTTTGCACCGTGTCTCATTTTGCCCCACATACACCCTAACTAATTCTAGTGGCTAAGGTACTCGGCTGCTGACCCTCAGGTCGCAGGATCGAATTCCGGCTGTGGCGGCTGCATTTCCGATGGAGGCGGAAATGTTGTAGGCCCATGTACTCAGATTTGGGTGCACGTTAAAGAACCCCAGGTGGTCTAAATTTCCGGAGCCCTCCACTACGGCGTCTCTCATAATCTTATGGTGGTTTTGGGACGTTATACCCCACAAATCAATCAACCCTAACTAAGAAAGTATTCTGGACAAAAAAAAAAAAGCTCCCGCCTGGGCGTTATGGCACTTCCGCCTTCGAATCAATGCCGTGCTTCTCAGCGAGTTTCATTAAAAGCATCTTTTCTGACCTCCACCATCGTTGCAATTTTGAACGACCAGAATAAGCTTACTTTGGTATCGCCGCATGCTGTGCAAAATGACACGTCGCAGAGCTAGTGCATTTGCAAAGCCGAGTCCTCGTGGCCGAAAAAGAAAAGTGTGCAATGCTTGACGGACACAGATAATCGTGTAAATTGCTGGTATTAACAGTGCGCCACGCCCCATGAATCGTCAACAGGGCAGTGGACATTGAAGCTCGAGGTTGCGCCACTGCGGCCTCTCCCGTGGCCCCCAATTGTGCTGTCAGCGCTGAGCTTCACCCCGCCTTCGCGACCTTGCGTTCACTAAGGTGCGGGCGACCTTTCCAGGCGCGACCTCCTTGGGGGCTAATGGATTTTAAAGGCACACGCCGCTGTCATTTTGGCTTAAAAGCGCTTCTCAAAGTGCGATCGAGCATCCTATCTATACATTCGCAATGCTGCCGGCACGGCGAACAAGTTCCTCAGGTGAGCCAACTACGGAAATGTGATTTCCCAGCTGGGAAAATGAAAATTTTTTCTTATCAATTTCACCCACACTTTTTGGTGCATTTACTTATATATGTAATTCTGCAACATTTTGTAGAATGTCTTGCATTCTTATCGCGTGAGTCTCACCTATGTCACTATGCACAATAGCAGTGTGTTCCCTTCAGCCATGCGCATGTGTCCTTTGCGGCGTTGTTGCATCCGACGGGACGTTCTTAGCCAAAATAATCTTAGCGTGCGTATTGTTTTACCATTTCACACTGCTGTACTAGAGATCGCAAAAAGCTACGATTCCTCTAATGATATGAATTTTGTTTTCGCTACATGCAGTTACAACGTGCTGGCTTTTCTGATCTCTCTTAGGCAGGTGGGGATATTTTTCAGTACTCTCTGTCTAACCAGTGTCTTTTCGACGGCCACTTTAGTGCAGTGAAGCTTCAATTTGGGCTCGTTGTTCTATTATTGAACACATATTTGGGTTGTGCGAAAAGACATATGGACGAAGGAGAGAACACTGGACGGGCGCAGGTGTTCTTATTGTCTAATAATGAAACTTCACGGGACGTTTCTGTACCTCTCAAGCGAACTACCCATCTGCAAGTATGGATCGTTCAACTCATTTCTGAGTATCGTCACTGATGAAATGGAAAAACCAGCTTGGGGACACAAGAAGAGAAGACGACACACACTTATTTTCTTGTGTCCGCGTCCCCAAGCTGCTTTCCCCGTTTCGTCAAGTATGTGCCAACAGGCCCACCAACGGCTTCTCCTGCATCACTGATGTCATCTTAATCAACGCATCTTGTATCGTTCAGATGAAATGCAAGAATCAAGCAGAGTTTATTCAGGGAACTCCCCTAGTATATATAGAAGTCGATATCACAGGCACGTGCTGACTAATCTTCGCAGTCCGTCACTGGATGTCACATGCGACGCATGCGCAGCATACACGACACACATGTATTCTGGTTGTAAGAAACACCAGGACTATACGGGAAGTGCATCTCACTAGCAGCGAAAGCAGTTTTTAGAGCCCGTCGTAGACTATTTTAGGGCTACTAATGCAAACTTCCTGGCAAGGTACCCACTAAATCATGATTCATAATTTTTGACAAATGGAAAAACATGCACTACTCAATTCGTCATATTGCGGAGGAGTAAGGTACCCAATCCACATCTGCGAGGCATTATGTGCACTTCAATAAATGTGGTGTCTGACGACAATGAAGCATCATGGCTGAGCGCTTTATAGTGGGTTTGAAGTAGAATTTAGAAAATATTCTCAAATCTACATTAAGAAATCTACTATTATTATATTTGACCTGGCGGACGAATTTATTAGCACATACTACAGCAAAACCTGTTATGAGAACACAACAATGGTCGCGTGTGCCGAGTTGTCCACCACCACCACACGAAGTAAAAAAAAAACTTAAGTAAATTTGAACGCGGGTCCCCTGCGTCTCAGCCCAGTATTCCACCACTGAGCCACGCCGCCGGCAGGCGCTGGTAATTCTGGTGCAAACCGGCCTTAGGCACGCTACCCATGCAGCACGACGAAGCTTGACAGCCTCAATGAGGACGCATTCGTCGAGAGCCTGGTTCGCACTACGATGGCCGAGAACTCTAGAATAAGACAGGGCAACAGCAGCGAGTCGGCGAGCCCCAACGTGTTTCGCGTTTGTGTACAGGAGCACTCTGAATCCGCCACCACCGCCGCTGACGGGTGCGTTAGCTCGTGTCGTTTCTGCAGGCTCATCTTCCGAAACGTTTGGAAATGAGGAAGCTCGTTTCTTTTCACTACTTTGCGCGAATAACTAGAATTCGGTACGAAATTTAGTGCTCAAAAAGCAAGCAAAGTTGAAGTAATTCTCAAGCTTGCGAAGGCACGGGGCGGCGGCAGGAGCAGAATGAATGCGAACATTTTCGACGTGCGTGGTCATGGTTTTCCGGCCGATCTGGCGTTTTCCGTTTTCGCTTCACTTCTCAAGTGTGAGTGTGTCATAACGATAACAATATCCTGTCCCTAGTGCATGCTTCAACGACTTAGTGCACACTTTTATAGCATGATGTTACTACACTCCAAGGCAAAAGGGTGTGTGGTTCGTCCTTTTCGGGCCTAATGGGGCTGCCACAACCATTAATCCCTTTAGAGACTAACGGCACCGGGTCTAACAGTAAGGTAGTCCCCACAGACAAGCTCAAGGGACCAACATTATTCCTCACATTTAAACCTTAGGGAGTAACCGTTACTCCCGCAATTCACCTCAAATGACTAATATTTAGTCCTCACATTTACACCTTATAGGGCAACTGTTAGTCCCCACGTTTACACCTTACCGGCCAACCATTAGTCGTCACAGTAGCACCTCGCCGGACGAATGGTTGATCCACTCAAATACTCCAAATGGATGAACTTTATATCCCCAGTTCAAAAATTGTTTTTTTGTTTATTTTCCGCCAGGCCTAATACTTTTTTCGCCTGTTTTTCTGTGAAGTGAGCAACAAATAGCGCAAAAAAAAAACACGCGAAAAACTAGTTAGCGACCTACATGTAACTGCTTTCGCAGTCACGGCAACAACCAAAGAAAAAGTGAGACATCGAAATCTTTTATTTTTCTACATACACATGAAGTTTCTCCATTCTTTTAAGTGAATTCATGGTGAAGTGTACAAGTCCAGTCTTGTTGTCAAATCTTCTTCACTCCTTGTTGAGCTCCTTCAACGGAAGCGATAGATGGCAGGAATTGCAGACGCCAGCGCACGCAGCCTTCTGCCTGTTGTGTTCCCATGGCTGCACGTACAATAAGATAGTAAAAATAGTTAGACATGCGTGACAGAAGATGCAGATGCACGAATATGACAAGTACGTGCAGGGTAATATAAACACATGCGTGTAAAATATGACACACAAATAACTTTACCTTCACATCTCGCACAGTTCTTTTGAAGCTGCTCTGACCAAAGTGATGGATGACATGCATCGCAGACACATGCGCACACAGCCTTCAGCACGGTGTGTGCCCATGGCTGCACAATAAGTATGTAAAATGGTGAGTCACACGTGACAGAGGATGAATACAAATGCATAATAGAAATACGTGCAAGGTGAAATGAAAACCTACGTGAGATATGACATGCTAACAATTTCACCATGATGTCACACATCGTCAAAGACTCATTTCGATCCCCGTGGTGCAACAACTCCGCGAACCACCGTACCGCCAACAAGTCGGGGAGTTCTAAGCGAGCGACGTCGTTCAGCTCGAGCAAGCGAACACGAGATCAAACATGGCGCTGCACGCGGAGTGTTTGCCGCCAGCGAACTTCGAAAAGGAGAGCGAGCGTACGCTTGGCCGCCGCCACGAACAGCGCCGAAGAAATCAACGGCCTTTTCCACAAACTTGAGCGAGTGCAGCGCGCAAACGCGAGTCCGCCACCGCGGCCAACGGGTGTCACCGAGCTGCTTGCGACCGACTGAAGGGAAAGCCCAACTGTAATGGCGACCAATTTTCACTAAGTTCCAACGCTATAGCGAAAGCCCCCGCCAGCCCGTGCTGGTGCACTTACAGCACGCGACATACTACAACCAAGCTCATTACGAGAACCCGCAACGTGTTTTAGACGGCTCCCAACACATCGACGAGGTCTCAGCCCAATATCGTCAGCCCGGAGCTCATCGCAGTGGCGAAGACAGGCGAGCACTCGATAAGCGAGCGTACGGGAAGCGGATGGCAATGGCGGCCAATTTCCAGGTGGTCGCAAAGCACAGGCAAACTGCAGACGCCCAAGCTGACCGTCGTGGTGCATTTCGTGCGTGCATTACAATACGACCGAGGCCGTTGCCGGCTAGCGCGATCCGTATTGCACACGCGACAAGTAGAGTAGACTAAAGAATGATAACCTACTTGCGAAAGGATCCACCGCTGATTTCTGCCCTGAGTCGGATTGAAGTATATATCCTATAGGCCTGCTGTCTTCTCGGCCGCCATGTTGACCTTCCCAACTGTTGCTGTCGTGTGTTGGTCGTGACTATCTTGAAGCTAGAGATATACAGCGCGGCGTGGTGACGTGTCATGACTTGCTCCAAAATTCATGGGTGCAGCGAAACGTAAAAGAAGCAGCGCACGCTCATCCAAGCGTACACACAAGCACCACGTCGTAATTCCTAGACCGTCGAATCCAGGCGGCCGTGGTCGAGCACTCCGAGCGCGACGTAATGCGAACCGTCGCCAGCAAAATACGACGAAAGACTGAGCCAGGAGAGGAAGAGAATGGCTAGTGACCTTGGCAACTCTTTGTGCGCTGCCTGCAATCCCCAGGAGGTTCATCCCTTTGGAGCGTGTTTGTAGGCTAAATGGTTTGCACGCGGCATGCTTCCCTCTGTGGTTCCTCCTCAGCGGTCAATCCGTTCATCGCGCGCGCCTATTGGGCTCCGTTACTCCTTTTTCGGGTAATTTTGCCTCAGAGTGTCATCATCATCATCATCATCATCATCATCATCATCACCACAGCCTGACTACGTCCGCTGCAGGACAAAGGCCTCTCCCATGTTCCGCCAGTTAACCCGGTCCTGTGCTTGCTGCTGCCAATTTATACCCGCAAACTTCTTAATCTCATCTGCCCACCCAACCTTCTGTCTTCCCCTAACCCGCTTCCCTTCTCTGGGAATCCAGTTAGTTACCCTTAATGACCAGCGGTTATCCTGTCGACGCGCCACATGCCCGGCCCATGTCCATTTCCTCTTCTTTATTTCAACTATGATATCCTTACCCCCGTTTGTCCCCTAATCCACTCTGCTCTCTTCTTGTCTCTTAAGGTTACACCTACCATTTTTCTTTCCATTGCTCGCTGCGTCGTCCTCAATTTAAGCTGAACCCTCTTTGTAAGTCTCCAGGTTTCTGCTCCGTAGCTAAGTACCGGCAAGATACAGCTGTTATATACTTTCCTCTTGAGGGATAGTGGCAATATACCTGTCATAATTTGAGAGTGGTTGCCGAATGTGCTCCATTCCATTGTTATTCTTCTAGTTACTTCAATCTCGTGGTTAGGCTCTGCGGTTATTACCTGCCCTAAGTAGACATAGTCTTTTACAACTTCAAGTGCACTATTACCTATCTCGAAGCACTGCTCCTTTCCGAGGTTGTTTTACATTACTTTCGTTTTCTGCAGATTAATTTAAGACCCACCTTTCTGCTCTCCTTGTCTAACTCCGTAATCATGAGTTGCAATTCGTCCCTTGAGTTACTCAGCAATGCAATGTCATCGGCGAAGCGCAGGTTACTAAGGTATTCTGCATTAACTCTTATCCCTAACTGTTCCCATTCTAGGCTTCTGAAAACCTCCTGTAAGCACGCGGTAAATAGCATTGGGGATATTGTGTCCCCCTGCCTTACACCCTTCTTGATTGGTATTCTGTTGCTTTCTTTATGAAGCACTATGGTAGCAGTTTATCCCCTGTAGATGTTTTCCAGAATGTTTATATATACTTCATCTACGCCCTGATTCTGCAGTGTCTGCATGACGGCTGATATTTCTACTGAATCAAACGCTTTCTCGTAATCTATGAATGTTATGTATAGTGGTTTGCTATACTCTGAGCATTTCTCTATTACCTGATTGATAGTGTGATAGTGGTCCATTGTTGAGTAGCCTGCTTGAAATCCTGCGACGAAGGGTGGGCTGAAGGCCCACCCTTCGTCGAATCTGTGCCTACATTGCAGGGATTGCAAGTGTTCCCCTTTATTTCACGAAACAAGGGTGTTGTCACGGCACAGGGATAGGACAGCGAGAGAAGTTGCGGAGGCTTTTTATATACACAAGTATGGCGACACGTGTGTTGCGAGGCCTTCGGTGACTTTGCACCAACTAGAGATTGATTATCTCACTGCCAACTTCTAATCTTTCACGTCATAGTTTTTCTTTAGGTATATAAGTGTTTTCTTTCAATAAACTGTCAGTTGCTAGTCTGCGCTTGTGTGTGTGCCTTCTCTGTTTCTTGTCGATTTTTCGCGCAGTTTTGTAGTGTTGAAATCCTGCTTGTTTTTTTGGTTGATTGAATTCTAATATTTTCTTCACTCTGTTAGCAGATACCTTTGTATATAGCTTGTATACTACAGAGAGCAAGCTGATCGGCCTGTAATTCTTCAAATCCTTGTCATCGCCTTTCTTATGTATTAAGACGATGTTAGCGTTCTTCCAAGACTCTGGTACTCTTCCCGTCAGGAGACACCTCGTAAACAGGGTGGCTAGTTTTTCTAACACAATCTGTCCTCCATCTTTCAGCAGATCTGATGTTACCTGATCCTCACCAGCAGCTTTGCCTCTTTGCATGCTCTCCAAAGCTTTTCTGACTTCTATCATTACTGGTGGGGTGTCATCTGGGTTACTGCTAGTTCTTATAGTATTAAAGTCGTGGTTGTCGTGGCTACTGTACATATCTCTGTAAAACTCCTCCGCTATTTTAACTATCCTATCCATATTGGTAGTTATTTTGCCGTCTTTGTCCCTTAGTGCATACATCCGACTTTTGCCTATCCCAAGTTTCCTCTTTACTGCTTTGACGCTTCCTCCGTTTTTCAGAGCGTGTTCAATTCTCTCCATGTTATACCTTCTTACATCGCATACTTTACGTCTATTAGTCAACTTCGAAAGCTCTGCCAGTTCTATTTTGTCTGTTGTACTTTACAATTTCATGATTTGACGCTTCTTAATTAGGTTCTTCGTTTCCTGGGAAAGCTTGCCAGTATCCTGTCTAACTACCCTGCCTCCAACTTCCACTGCACACTCCGTAATGATACTTGTCAGATTATTATTCATTGTATCTACGCTAAGGTTGGTTTCCTCACTAAGAGATGAGTACCTGTTCTGCAGCGACACTCTGAATTCCTGTACCTTCCCTCTCAGTGCTAGCTCATTGATTGGCTTCTTGCGTATCAGTTTCTGTCGTTCCTTCTTCAAGTCTCGGCGAATTCGAGACAGTACCATTCTATGGTCACTGCATCGTACCTTGCCAACCACTTCTACATCCTGCACGATTCCTGGGTGTGCAGTCATTATAAAGTCTATTTCGTTCTTATTTTCGCCATTAGGGCTCCTCCATGTTCACTTGCGGTTTTCTCGTTTTCGGCAGAAAGTATTTAAAATCCGCAAATTATTGCGTTCTGCGAATTCTACTTGTAGCTCTCCTCTGGCGTTTCTAGTGCCGATGCCATAATTTCCCACTGCCTGGGCTCCAGCCTGCTTCTTCCCTACCTTTGCAATAAAGTCACCCAACACTATAGTATGCTGTGTTTTTACCTTACTCATTGCCGATTCCACGTCTTCATAGAAGCTTTCAACTGAAGCGTCATCATGGCTGGATGTAGGCGCGTAAGCCTGTACTACCATCATCTTGTATCTTTTATTCAGTTTAATTACGATGCCTACCACCTTTTCATTTATGCTATAGTATTCCTCTATGTTGCCAGCTATGTTTCTGTGAATTAGGAACCCCACTCCCAGTTCTCTTCTGTCTGTCAAGCCCCGATAGCAAAGGACGTGCCCATTCTGTAGCACAGTATAGGCCTCATTTGTCCTCCTAACCTCACTGAGCCCTATTATATCTCATTTAACACCCTCTAGCTCATCGAATAGTACAGCTAGACTTCCCTCACTAGATAAGGTTCTAGCTTTCAACGTTGCCAAGTTCAAGTTCCAATGGCGGCCTGTTCGGATCCAGAGATTCTTAGCTCCCTCTGCTGCGTTGCAGATCTGACCGCCGCCGTGGTCAGTTGCTTCGCAGCTGCTGGGGATTGAGGGCCGTGAGTTATTTGACGTATGCATGTAGGAGGTAGAGGCCACATACTGCACCTGGGTGGCCAATCCTTCTCTGGTGAGGGAGTGCGTTCCCGGCGGTGGTTACCAGTGAGGCCGCACCCCAGGCCTCAGAGTGTAGAGAGTTTTAAATTGTGGTGTAGTGCACGCAATATACTAATCCACACTAGTACTTTATACCTACACTGACACGAGTAGCTTGTGTCAGTGAAGCTTTCGCATATGGCTGTGTTCTGTGTAATGGGTAGCATGCTTTGAAGCACGAGCAATAGAGTGCGTGAAACCTTTTCGAACTTGCCATGAACCCACTACGTGGTCTTTAGGGAATACGCACCGTAACGTCGGTGCATTTTGTAGGGGGTGGCTGGCTTTAAAACATGAAGTCGTTGTGATATTGTCACGTAGAAGTGAAGGCAGCCCGAAGACGGGAGACTGGGAGGCTTGTACGAAATAATGTGAAACAGTTCTTTAGGTGAACTTGCACCACTAAAAAAATTGGCCCCGCATCTCCATGTTACACTGCAAATGCCTTCGAAAGACAATCTTGCGTCTGGAGAGAGTGAGAAAAGCGTTTATTTTATGTTCTGCGCAAGAAATTCGGTGAATGGTATTGTGCAGGCGCTGCGTTAGAGTGCCTCGAGCGTGCAGCGGAGGTGAACGAGCGCATTAAGTCATATTACACGTGAGACATGAGCGCTATCTGGCAGGTATCTTGGAAAACGAAGCGCGCGGCGTGTGCGCCCGTCTCGGAGGTGATATGGGGTAGAACGAAGGGAGACGAGTACGTGCCACCATCGTGTTTTCTTAGCAAAGCGTTGGAAACACTCGCCTTTTCATGGAAGCGTTGCATTGTCAGCGCAGCGTGATGAACGCTTAGAAATACTTATGTATGCCTTTTCTAGTAAAAAGACACACATACGGAATATTGACGTGTTGTTATGGTACCTCAGATATGCGCAATAGTTGGTTTTAATTGACAATCGCACAAGCATGAATGCTGAATCTTAAGCCATATTGGTGGGCGCTGCGGATGAAGTCGGCCATTCAGGAGTATCGTTTGGTGTTGTTTTCGCATCGTTAAAGGCAGACAAACAGACAGACCAAAATCTTTGCGTCACAGGTCCCCAAAAAAGGCTATCATCTTGAAAAAAAACTGTACACCTCTACTTCGGAGGTGGCGAACAATGTGCTCAATGGCCTCGGGGAACGAAATGCCCGCTGAATTGCAAGACAGCATCAAACATTCAAAATATGCCCCCCCACCCCCCCGAAATAGCTGCATGCCATGCGCGGGGCCGCGACCGTACCAGATAAAAGGCGACACGTTCCATATCACAGAGTTCAGCGGACCTGCATGCACAAAAATACAGGAAACTGCCTAGCGGTGATATTTGCATGCTCTGGCACCCTATCGCTATGTACGCCTGTACCATGCAATATCACTATGATATTACATGGTGTATTGTGACCCATGCATATAGGAAGCGTGTGTTTGTAAAGCATGAACGTTATTTTCACTGCATTTCCAAGCAATCTTTTCTCTGCATTTCCAAGCAGAAACATGGCTGTTCCGCAGAACACTTGCTTGGCACGCTAACAGCCCAGGTTTATGGTGGACTCTGAAATGTTCATATTTCAATTTTATTTGCATGTTTCTCACTTCTCAGTGAGACACTATATGATGATTTTCGCGAAATTAGATAGAATGTCTCGGTCCTGGGCTGGCTGCTGCCAATTTATACCTGCAAACTTCCTAATCTCAATCGCCCACCTAACTTGCTGTCTCCCGTCGACAAGCTTGCCTTCTCCGGCAATATAGTCATGCAGTTACTTTTGATGACGAGCGGTTATCCTGCTACGCCCGACCCATGCCCATTCATCCTTCTTGATTTCAACTGTGACATCAGAAACACTAGTTTGTTCCCAGACCCACTTTGCTCTCTTCTTTTCCCATAGGGTGACACCTATTATTTTCCTTTCCATTGCTCACTGCGTCGTCCTAAACCCAAATCTCCGGGTCTCTGCTCCGTAGCTAAGTATCGGCAAGACGCCGCTGTTATATACCTTCCTCTTGAGGAATAGTGGCAATCTACATGTCATGATTTAATAGTGCTTGCCAAATGTGCTCCACCCCATTCTTATTCTTCTAGTTACTTCAATCTCGTGGCTTGGCTCCGCGGTTATTACCTGCCTTAAGTAGACGTAGTCTTTTACAACTTCAAGTGCACTATTACCTATCTCGAAGCCCTGTTCTCTTCCGAGGCTGTTGTACATCACTCTCATCCTCTGCAGATTAAAAGCCTACCTTTCCGCTCTCTTCGTCTAATTCAGTATTATGAATTTCTATTCGTTTCCTGAGTTATTCAGCAATGCAATGTCATCGACTTGCTACGCAAACTTGAAGGAAAACGAGAAGGGAGACAGGAAAGAGCGCAGACTACCAACTGTTTATTGTCGTTTCATGAAGCCAATATATACAATGTACGCTGCGCTTCCACGATGCGCACCAAACCAAAGATGCCGCAAACAAAGCCATCCCAAAACAAATCAATCAGCGTACCATGTATATATTGGCTTCATGAAACGACTATAAACAGTTGGTAATCTGCGCTCTTTCCTTCCTCACTTCTCGTTTTCTTCAAGTTTGTGCAGCAAGTTGATTTTTAAAGTATGAACCGACTTGTCTGCAAAAAAGTATTGCTTCATCGGTGAAGCGCAGGCAACCAAGGTACTCTCTGTTACCTCGTACCCCTAACTGTTCCCACTCTAGGCCTCTCAAAACCTCCTGTAAGTACATGGTAAAAACATTGGGGAGATCGTATCTACTCGTCTTACACCCTTGTTTATTGGTATTTTGTATCTTTTTTCATGAAGCACTATGGTGGCAGTTGATCTGCTGTAGATTTCTTTCAGGACGTTTATATGGGCTTCCTCGACGCCCTGATTCTGCAGTGTCTGCATGATTGCTGATATCTGTGCTGAATGAAATGCCATCTCGTAATCTATGAGGGCTATGTATTGTGGTTGGGTGTATTGAGCCTTTCTCCATCACCCATTGATAGTACGAATGTGGTCGATCAGCCTGTACGAAATCATGCTTGATTCTTTGGTTGACTGAATTGTAATGTTGTCTTCATTCTATTACCAATTACTTTTGTGAATATCTTGTATACGAGGACAGCAAGCTGATGGGCCTGTAAATATTCAAGTCCACTATTCTTCAAGTAAACTTGGAGGACCCTTAATGGCGAAAGTAAGAACGAAATACTCTTTATACTGAAATCACACCCCGGCATCATGCATGATTCGGAAATTATTGGCAAGGTACGATGCAGTGACCATAAGGTAAGATCTCGAATGCGCCTATACTTGAAGGAGGAATGACAGAAACTGATACGCAAGAAGCCAATCAATGAGCCAGCGCTGAGAGAGAGTGCAGGAACTCAGAGTGTCATTTTAGAACAAATACTCGGCTCTCATCGAGGACACCGGCTTTTGCGTGGACGCATTGAATGATAATCTAACCAGTATCATTACGGAGTGTACAGTGTAAGTTGGAGATACGGTAGTCAGGACACTACCGAGCTGTTCCAGGTGATGAAGAATATCACCAGCCATCTGTGACAAAAGGGATATCAAAGGAAGAGGCTGGCTTTCTTCATCGCGTCCGAACGAGATCAGCGCGTACACCAGCATGGCTCCTCAAGGTCAGACTCTCCGCGACGCCATTGTGCCCCAATTTCAAGGAAAGTGGTGATATAGAACACTATTTGCTCAAGTGTTGTGAGCTTAAGAAGCAATGGCAGGGTTTATTTCAGGAGTTGCAATGTTTAGGCTAGACATATGCGACACAGTGATTATTATTGTGTTTCCGTGTGGTCACTAGATCTTCTGGAAGCCGGTGTTGCGATTTCTTTTCAAATTATCGAATGCTACAAATCTCGCATGTCATTGGTGATGAGTAACAATTATGTTTGGGGTATGATGCAATCAGATAGAGGTACCGGCACAATACTGCATGTGTAATAGTACAGAGGGCTGAGCACGGGCAGACTCTTAGAAATTCGCGCTGCGTGCGAACTTCTAAGAGTCAGCCCGAGCTCAGTTAAAAAAAACCAACAAAAAGAACTAGTTACAATTAGCAAAAAGGAAACCAAGTCGGTCGATTACATACAAAATATGCAAGGCTAGATCCACCGGCTACCTGCAATAACCTGATTCAATCATTAAGAAACGTCAAAGCATGAAAGCCCAAAACACGACAGACAAAATAGACTGTCAGAGGTTTCGAAGTTGAATAATAAGCGTAAAGTATCCGCTGTAAGAAGGTATAACATGGAGAGAATGGAACATGCTCTAAAGAACAGAGGAAGCGTCAAAGCGGTGAAGAGGAAGCTTAGGATAGGCAAAAACCAGATGTATGCACTAAGGGACAAGGAAGGCAAAGTAACTAAATATATATATATATATATATATATATATATATATATATATATATATATATATATAGTTATAAACTTCGAGAATAGTGCAGTATAGGAAACAAAACAATAAAATATTTATTTATTCCTAACAGTTTCGGTTGTTGGACCAGCTTTCTTCGGAGGATATAAGTTCACTTAGTTCCTCCGAAGAAAGCTGGTCCACCAGCCGAAACTGTTAGGATTAAATAAATAAATATTTTATTGTTTTGTTTCCTATACTGCACTATTCTCGAAGTTTATAACTTTTATTACGATAGCTGGAAGAAACTCTGATCATCTATTTCCTATATATATATATATATATATATATATATATATATATATATATATATATATATATATATATATATATATATATATATATATGTATATATATATATATTGTCACAGGTAATGGGTATGAGCCATCAACTGTAGGTGGAATCCCTTGGAAGTGAAGAAAGAAGAGGGCTTTTGCGTCCTGGTCTGAGGGCAAGCAAGACGTCGTTTCGTTTCGTCGCTGTCTGTTATTACGTTCGCGGCACTGGTGGAGGTGCTGGGTAAATGCGCCTCGGCTGCAGATTTTCAGCCGACACACCGAGCTACTTGGAGACAGCTACAGCTCCCACGGCAAGAAGCAGTCACCGCCTGCGAGGACTGTCTCCCGAGTATGGTCCCCTCTCCCAAGAAAAGATGGTAACTTCAACAAACAACCAGGCGAGTCAAACCAACGACGCCTATTTTTTTTCTTCCGCATGTTTTTCATGTGCCGCAAACACCACGCTCATTTCATGGAGACATTTATGAAGATGTTGACGACTGGCTTGACTACTTCAATCGAGTTGCCAACATCAACGAATGGAATGAAGCTCGCAAGCTGCGGAGAGTTTACTTTGCGTTAGAAGACTCTGCCAAAACGTGGTACGAGAATCACGAGGGTTCCTTTGCGACGTGGCATGACTTCAGCAGACAGTTTCGTGATTCGTACCGCAGCACTGAAAGGAAAGAGAGAGCGGAGCAGGCTCTCGCGTCTCGGAACCAACGACCCAACGAGAGAGTTTCGATGTTTGTCGAGGACACGCTTCGACTCTTCAAGCGTGCGGACCCTGCAATGTCCGAGGAAAAGAAGGTGCGGCATTTAATGCGTGGGGTAAAAGAGCAGCTCTTCGCCGGACTTGTGAGCAATCCACCGAAAACTGTGGCAGAGTTCATAAATGAGGCAACCACAATGGAGCGTACTCTCCGGTATAGGTCGTCACAGTATGAACGCCACGACGTGACCCCTGCTGCATGCTTTATCGGGGCTGACAGCGAGAGGCATGCCCTCGCTGAGTTCATAAGAAGCGTCGTGCGGGACGAGCTGCGCCAACTCCAAGCAGTGGGACCCCAACCACCCGTAAGTGCTCTCGCAGACTTCATCCGAAATGAGATCCGACAGGTGGTCACCCCACTCGCGCCAACAAGGCCTGAGGCCCCTGTGCTGACTTATGCGGCGGCTCTGCGATCTCCTGCACCACATGGCCCTGATCCCACCATGGGGAGAACGGATCAGGCTAGCCATCGATTGCAGGGCACCTCTTCGACTCCGCCACCCACCTCAAGGTTTCCGAGTGCACCAACTTATCGTCCGTCTAGATCGCGGCAGAACGCCACAAAGGCCAGCGTGTGGCGTACGTCTGATAACCGTCCACTCTGCTACCACTGCGGCGAAGCAAGTCACGTCTACCGTAACTACCAGTACCGCCAACTTGGTCTCCGTGGCTTTCACTTTGATGCTCGGTGCCCGCGTTACGGCGAGCATCCCCGCGACATCGAAGCGTACCTTACGGGCCAGCAAGCTCCTCGCCTTGGTCAACGCCCCCAATCACGATCACCACCACCTCGCCACCCCACGTCACCTAGCATTCCCTCGTCATCTTATGCTCCTTTCAGAGGCCGGTCACCGAGTCCCCACAGGGGAAACTAGAAACCGCGGCTCCTGGGGGTGAAGCCGCGTCCCAACGAACTGTCAAAGAGCCTCCTTCGACGCAAAGACCCGACGAAGACCGTTCTGACTTTCCAGTCGTTTCCGAAAGTCATAAGACTGTTTCTGCCGACATCACCGTACACGTCGATAATCACGTCGTCACTGCCCTCGTTGACACTGGCGCTGATTATTCGGTTATGAGCAGTACCCTAGCATCCCAACTGAGGAAGGTAACTACCCCTTGGCAAGGACCGCCGTGTCGCACGGCAGGGGGCCACCTCGTCACGCCAACTGGAATGTGCACAGCCCGTGTTCGAGTCCGTGCTTTACGTTCACAGGGTCTTTCCTCGTATTACCTGTGTGCTCCCGTCCACTCATTCTCGGGCTGGACTTTCTTCGCGAACACGGCGCAATTATTGACCTACGAGACTTGCAGGTGTCGTTCGAGGACCCGTTTCATCCTGAACCGGAAAACGCCCGCTCATCGAAGGCTGCCCTACGTGTATCCTCCGAATCTGTTACTCTGCCTCCCCGCAGCAGCCTTTTTATCAACGTTGAATGTGACCAAGACGTCCCGATGCTGTAATTGCAGAGGGAAATTTGTCCCTACTTTTTGCACAACAAATCTGCTTTGCCCGAGGTATTGTTCAGCCCAGTAGAAAGTAGGCTTGCCTATTAGTCACGAACTTTAGCGAGGAGTATCGCCATCTTACAAAACACACTGCGATCGCATACCTTGAGGATATTGCCGACGTCCCTGGTTCCTCAACGTTATCTGCTCTTTCGTCGTGCGACGATTCCGCCATGACATTTGCAAGCACTCTCGACGTAAACCAGGGTCTACCGCCTGCACAACGGGAACGTCTTTTAGAGCTACTCGGCTCATTTCGGGACTGCTTCGCTACGACTTCGAAAGTTAACCAAACACCGCTTGCCAAGCATCGTATCATCACCGAGCCTACCGAAAGACCCATTCGACAGCATGCCTACAGAGTGTCGCAAAAAGAACAAGACGTTATACGCCAACAGGTCCAGCAGATGCTTAAGGACGATGTCATCGAGCCATCGACCAGTCCCTGGGCGTCCCCTGCTGTGTTAGTAAGGAAAAAAGATGGTACTCTGCGATTTTGTGTCGACTACCGAAAGTTGAATAAGATCACGAAGAAAGACGTGTATCCTTTACCACGAATAGACAACTCGCTGGACCGCTTTCGCAATGCTCGTTACTTTTCTTCCATGGATCTACGCAGCGGCTATTGGCAAATATCTGTTGATGAGCGCGACCGTGAAAAGACCGCCTTCATTACTCCTGACGGACTCTACGAGTTCAAGGTCCCTCCCTTCGGCTTATGCTCGGCACCAGCTACTTTTCAAAGAATGATGGACACGGTTCTTTCTGGGCTAAAATGGCAATGGTGTCTTGTCTACCTTGACGATGAAGTCGTCTTCTCGGACACGTTTGAGCAGCACGTCAAGCGCTTACAGACAGTTCTTCAGGCGATTCGAACAGCTGGACTTTCTCTCAAACTTGAGAAATGCCACTTTGCATTTGAGGAATTGAAATTTCTTGGTCACGTCGTCAGCCACGCCGGTATACACCCGGACCCTGAGAAAACGAAAGCTGTTGCCGCATTTCCTGTCCCAACGAACAAGCGCGACCTCCGCCGATTTCTGGGACTCTGCGCATATCACAGACGCTTCGTCAAAGGCTTTTCTAAAATCGCTGAACCGCTAAATGAACTTACGAAAGACGGCGTACCATTTGTTTGGGCTCATGATCAGCATCACGCCTTTGACACGCTACAAAACCATCTCCAAGCCTCACCTGTACTCGGTCACTTTGACGATAACGCTGCCACAGAGCTACACACGGATGCCAGCAACGTCGAACCTGGAGCTGTACTGGTTCAATGGCAAAATGGCGTAGAGCGCGTGATTGCCTATGCAAGGCGAACACTATCAAATGCAGAGAAAAACTATTCTGCAACAGAAAAAGAATGCTTAGCCATTGTTTGGGCTATAACAAAGTTTCGTCCTTATTTATACGATCGACCATTCAGGGTAGTTAGCGACCACCATTGTTTATGCTGGCTCGCCAACCTCAAAGACCCTTCCGGTCGTCTAGCACGCTGGAGCCTTCGGCTGCAAGAATTTGACGTTACACTCATTCACAAGTCAGGACGCAAACACACTGATGCTGACTGTCTCTCACGTGCACCAATTCGAAGTACGAACGCAGACGTTGAAGAGGACGATACATTCCTTTCCTCTGTGTGAGCTACCGACTTGGCTCAACAACAACGCGACGACATGGAGCTAAGCCCGCTGATTGACTACTTCGAAGGCAGAAAACGCAGCCTTCCTCGAAACTTCGCACGTTCGCTGGCCTCGTTCTGCATCAGGGATGGAGTCCTCTATAAGAAAAACTTCGACCAAACCCAGGCTACTTACCTACTGGTTGCGCCGACCTCGTTTCGGGACAATATTTTACGTGCTTGTCACGACGAACCATCATCCGGACACCTTGGCTACACGCGCACATTGGAAAGAATTCACCGCTCATACTACTACAGGCCCCACCTCGCGAAGTCAGTCAAGCAGTACGTCCGCACATGCCGCGACTGCCAACGCCGTAAGACTCCACCTGTCCGACCAGCAGGACTATTACAGCCTATCGCCACGCCGAAGACACCATTCCATCAAATTGGCATTGACTTGCTCGGCTCATTTCCCACCTCTTCGTCTGGAAACCGGTGGATTGTGGCTGCCACCGATTATTTAACGCGTTACAGCGAAAAAAAGGCCCTGCCCAAAGCTACCGCAGCCGAAATCGCAGTTTTTTGTCACCAGCATCGTACTTCGTCACGGACGCCAGCTGTGATAATTACTGATCGTGGTACAGCTTTCACCACAGAGATGATTCAAGAAATGCTGAGACTAAGTGGTACAGTACATCGGAAAACCACGGGTTATCACCCCCAAACAAATGGACTCACTGAACGGTTGAACAAGACCATTGCAGATATGCTGTCAATGTATGTGGCCGTTGATCACAAGAACTGGGATGATATACTTCCTTACGTAACTTTTGCTTACAATACACCAGTCCAAGAGAGTACAGGTTTCACCCCATTTCACTTAGTTCATGGTCGAGAAGTCACTACAATGCTCGACGCAATGCTCCTTCCCAACAACTTGAGCACGTTCAACACGGACGCTGAATTGTTCGCTCAACGCGCCGAGGAGGCCCGTCAACTCGCCCAATGCCGTATTCAGGCTCGCCAAACTGCCGACGCACACCGCTACAACCTTACACACTGAGAGGTTACCTTCCAACCAGGCGATGAAGTTTGGGTGTGGACTCCCGTCCGACAGCGTGGTCACTCTGAGAAGTTGCTTGGGTGCTACTTCGGCCCTTACAAAGTTCTGCGCCGACTCAGTGACGTTACGTATGAAGTTCTCCCTGAGGGCGCCTCAAGACGTTCCCGTCGGTTTCCACAAAGTGATGTGGTGCACGTGTCAAGACTCAAGCCATATTTCTCGCGTCATCCATCGAACGTGGACTAGCTTACCATGCAATGACTATTTTTTTGTCACTTCGGTTTTTTTATTGTCTTGTGTACTTACTCCTTTCTTTATTGAGTACTTCTAGGACGCCAGCCCATTTTTTCCCTTTACGACGGAGTTGTTGGGTTCCATGGTAGCATCTTTTCTTTCTAATTTTTTTTCTCAACGCTCATTACCAGCATCGAGCCGATGCTTTTCGAGGAGAGGGAGTAATGTCACAGGTAATGGGTATGAGCCATCAAGTGTAGGTGGAATCCCTTGGAAGTGAAGAAAGAAGAGGGCTGTTGCGTCCTGGTCTGAGGGCAAGCAAGACGTCGTTTCGTTTCGTCGCTGTCTGTTATTACGTTGGCGGCAATATATATATATATATATATATATATATATATATATATATATATATATATTGTAACGATGTTGAAGGACTCGGGGTATAACAAAACGTATTTATTAAAGGGCGAACCTGTGCCCACAACTCAAAGGGACTATGGTCGTAGCACGTTACAGCAGAACGGCAAGATGTCTTCTTCTTCTACTTCTTCAAGAAGAGTCCCAAGCGCGTGGCACACATCAGCAGGGGCCAGCTGGGTTCTCGTGCTATCATCATCGTCTCTGCGCAACACTAGACGGCGCCCATGTATGTCTCTGTGCGCGTGGTGATGGGCGCGTTGTTTGAATGCAGGCACTATGTCGTGGCATAATCCCCCTCCTCACACGCATCGTCCAGATGCGTCAGGCAATGAATAGATTCGTGGTAGGCGTAGGCGTCACTGGTCTTCCGGTGATCTCTCATAGTACGGCTTCATCCGGACTACATGTACAACCTCTGTAGGGTTGCGGCGTTTTGAGCTCCCGTGTATAGCGGATCTGACTTGGTAAGTTACATCGCTTACACGATGGAGTACTTCGTAAGGCCCGAAGTAGTGGCTAAAAAGTTTTTCAGAAAGTCCGCGGCGACGCACTGGGGTCCATATCCATACTTTGTCACCTGGTTGAAAATGCGCTTCGGTACGACGCTGATTGTACCGATAGGAGTCGATACGTTGCTGGCGGCGTATTCTGTATCTCGCCATCTGTCGTGCTTCCTCGGCTCTTTGCAGGAAGTCGTCTAGGCCAGGTGGATTGCTGCTTTCATCATTCAGTGGTAACATGGCATCCAGTGGAGTGGTGACTCTTCGGCCGAATACAAGTTCAAATGGTGTCACTCGCGTTGTTTCTTGAACGGCTGTATTATATGCGAACGTGATGTAAGGCAATATTTCATCCCACAGTTTATGTTCGACGTCGATATACATTGAAAGCATATCAGTCAGAGTTCTGTTCAAGCGCTCCGTTAGGCCATTTGTTTGAGGATGGTATGCTGTAGTTCTTCTCTGGTCTGTGTGGGTCATTCGCATCAGACATTTCATTAGGTCTGCAGTAAAAGCTGGGCCACGATCTGTAATTACCACGCTGGGTGCACCATGTCTGAGGACTATGTTGTTGATGAAGAACTTGGCAACTTCAAGAGATGTTGCAGTGTACAGCGAGTCAGTCTCAGCATAGCGAGTGAGATAGTCTGTGGCTACGACTATCCACTTCTTGTGTGCAGTCGATGTCGGAAACGGGCCTAGGAGATCCATACCAACTTGTTGGAATGGGGCATGCGGTGGTTCTATTGGCTGGAGGAGGCCTGCAGGTTTCACGGATGGAGTTTTGCGTCTTTGACACTCACGGCAAGTTTTCACATAGCGCTGAACTGATGATAACAGTTTTGGCCAGTAGTATTTTAGGTGAATTCTGGCAAATGTACGGCTGACACCCATGTGCCCAGATGTTGGCTCATCATGACATGCGTGCAGAATCTCGTTTCGTAAAGGTGCAGGTACAACGAGTAAAAACTTGTCACCATGAGGCTTGAAGTTCCTCTTGTAAAGGACCCCTTCCCGAAGACAGAACGAAGGGAGCCCTCTGGATAAAGTGCGCGGGACTTTAACGTTGAGTCCTTGGAGACGCTGTATAAGCGGCAGCAAATCGGGGTCATTTTGTTGTTGTTCAGCGATTTCTGATGCCTGGACGACGCCTAGAAACGGGAAGTCTTCTTCCTCCGGCTCACTCGTCTCCACTGGTGCGCGTGACAGGCAGTCGGCATCGCTGTGCTTTTTCCCAGATTTGTATACCACAGTAACATCGTACTCTTGTAGCCTAAGGCTCCATCTTGCTAGTCGGCCAGAGGGATCCTTAAGATTCGCCAGCCAACACAGGCAATGGTGGTCACTTACTGCTCGGAATGGTCTACCGTAGAGGTTCGGCCGAAATTTACTTATGGCCGAAATGACCGCGAGACACTCTTTTTCGGTTGCAGAGTAATTTGTCTCAGCTTTCGAAAGCTTGCGGCTGGCATACGCTAGCACTTTTTCTTGGCCGTTTTGCCGCTGGACTAGAATGGCTCCGAGGCCGACGTTACTCGCATCAGTGTGAACTTCAGTTTCGGCAGTATCATCGAAGTGGGCGAGGATTGGAGAGGCTTGCAGGCGTGTTCTTAACTCATCAAATGCTTCCTGTTGTTCACTTTCCCACCTAAAGGGCACCTCGTCTTTTGTCAGATTAGTAAGTGGTTCAGCAATGTTCGAAAAATTTTCCACAAATCGCCGATAGTACGCGCATAAACCCAGGAAGCGACGTACTGACTTCTTGTCTTTGGGTGTCGGGAACTTCGCGATGGCAGCTGTCTTTTCGGTATCTGGCCGAACGCCGTCGGAGCTGACGACGTGTCCGAGGAATCGAAGCTCTTCAAAAGCGAAGTGGCATTTTTCTGGCTTGATGGTCAAGTCTGCAGAACGAATGGCTTCTAATACTGTGCGGAGTCGCTCTAGATGTTGGTCGAATGTAGCGGAAAATACGACAACGTCATCCAAGTACACCAAGCAGGACTGCCATTTCAGTCCCGCGAGGACAGCGTCCATCATTCTCTGAAACGTAGCTGGCGCTGTGCACAGGCCGAATGGAAGCGCTTTAAATTCGTAGAGTCCGTCTGGGGTTATGAATGCCGTCTTTTCACGGTCGCGCTCATCCACCTCGATTTGCCAATATCCGCTCTTGAGATCAAGGGAGGAGAAGTATTTCACACTCCGTAGTCGATCGAGTGTATCATCGATACGCGGCAGAGGGTATACATCCCGTTTCGTTACGCTGTTCAGTTTCCGATAGTCGACGCAGAATCTAAGGCTGTTATCTTTCTTTTTAACAAGCACTACGGGAGACGCCCATGGACTGCTAGAAGGCTGGATCACGTCATCTGAAAGCATCTCCTCCACTTGTTTCTTGATGACGTCTCTTTCCTTTTGCGATACTCGATATGGGTGTTGGTAAATCGGTCTCGTGGCTTCTTCTGTTATAATCCTGTGTTTTGCAATAGCCGTTCGTCGCACCTTAGAGGACGTTGAAAAGCAGTCCGAAAACTCTTTTATAAGGGCAAACAATCGTTTCTTTTGATATTTTGGGAGCCTATGGTTGACGTTAACTGATGCGTCGACGTTGCAGGTCTCTTGTGGAGTGGTTGGCGTTGTCGCTAAACTGCATAGTTCAGTCGCCATGCAGAACTCGTGGAAATAGGCGATAGCCATACCTTGCGCGATGTGCTGACATTCATTCCCAAAATTCGTAAGGAGGACAACTGAGCGGCCATTCGTTAAGTGAACAACACCCCTTGCCA
This sequence comes from Rhipicephalus microplus, assembly GCF_043290135.1. NCBI lineage: Eukaryota > Metazoa > Arthropoda > Arachnida > Ixodida > Ixodidae > Rhipicephalus > Rhipicephalus microplus. The sequence continues at coordinate 11,654,305 of NC_134701.1, read as the reverse complement.
CGCAAATTCCTTTGTTTAAAAATAGCTCTACGTTTCCATCCGCTATTCCTTCGTGGTCACAAAATGCCTTATTTTCAACAAGCACCATTACACTACAGCGAGGTGGCACTGTGACGTCATCATCAACAACGCGCAGAGCAGTAAGACGTCGCTTTTCCGATTCCTCCACCAACATAGCTTGTTCTGTCGAAAACGTTACACTGGATCTGCGCAGATTAATTATGGCTCCATTGGCTTGCAGAAAATCCATTCCTAGTATAAGCTCCCTTGAACAGTCCGGCAGCACGATGAAGTCAGCAACGTAAGTAAAGCCTCTTATTTCGAGCCTTGAGGTGCATCTGCCGAGCGGTGTAATAGTGTGGCCACCTGCCGTGCGTATCTTTGCCCCACTCCATTTTGTTACAACCTTTTTCAGTTTCTTTGCCAATTTGTGACTCATTACCGAATAATCAGCGCCGGTGTCAACTAAAGTATTCAGCTCGTATCCGTCTATTTTCAACCGCAAATCTGAAGTAATCTTCGCACTGCTGCGCTTATCCTCTGTAAACATAGCATCGTCACCTTGAAACCGCAATGGAGGATCTTCGCAACTGTCGTTATCAGCGGCCTCACCTCCACAGGTCGCTTGCTTCAGTTTTCCTGGTGTGGGCTTGTAGAACGGTGCCCAGAACGTGCGGAAGAAGCACGTGGGCTGGGTGATCGGTAACGCCTGGGCGACGGCGATCTTGGCTGATGTTGGCGTGGAGTGAGTGGGCTCTGGCGCGCGGACAAGTACTCTTCGATCTCGGTTGGCCGTTCACCGTTTCGAGGGCATGGTGCGTACAACGGAAAGCCCCTTAATCCTGCCTGTCGGTAAGGGCAGAACCTATACAGGTGACCTGCTTCCCCACAATGGAAACACAAAGGCCTGCGCTCATGGTCACGCCAGATGTCACTTTTCCGGGGCCTTTGATCCACGTAGCGAGCTACACCACGGGCTCGTGGCAGGTAGGTAGCCGTCGGTTCCAGTGGACGAGGTGCGCTGCGTACCGTTTGTGGGCAAGGAGAGGCCATCGTAACTGCTGCATTGGTGTGCGCCGCGGGTTGTCTGAGTACTTCAGAGTACGTTGGTATGCGTTGGATCGGCTGTGGCGCACGCTCCGGCTCACGTATCATCTGCCTCAGTTCATCTCGTACTACGTCAACTACAGACAGTGTTGCTGTAGTGTGAGGTGCTTGCAACTTGCTGAGCTCTTCCCTGATCACCGACCTGATGAGTTCTCGCAGAGCGTCCATGTCACTTCGCTGGCGTCCAGAGAAGACATTGGCAGATGCATAGTTTATGTCTCGATTGTACTGTCGAGCCCGCTGTTCTAGCGTTTTCTCTATGGCTGTCGCTTCCGTATGAAACTCCGCAACTGTTCGTGGTGGGTTGCGGACGAGAACAGCGAATAGCTCTTGCTTCACCCCACGCATGAGGTGGCGTAGCTTCTTGTCTTCGGTCATATGGGTATCTGCGCGCTTGAACAGGCGGATCATGTCCTCGATATACATTGCGACACTTTCGTTGGTGAGTTGGTTCCTGGATTCGAGCGCAGCTTGCGCCTTTTCTTTGCGATCCGCGCTGGCATAAGTCGCCAGAGCTTGTCGCCGAAATTCATCCCAGGTCGTAAAGGAGGTTTCATGGTTTTCATACCACGTCTTTGCGAAGTCCTCCAAAGCAAAGTATACGCGGCGGAGCTTCTCTCTCTCGTCCCAACCGTTCAAACGTGCCACTCTCTCAGATAGGTTCAGCCAATCTTCTACGTCTTCATACGAGTCGCCATGAAATACTGGTGGCTGGTGAGGCTGATTTATCACCACTTGGGCTGGTGTTACATGACTTGTCATGGTGGCGGCGTCCATTGACTGAGTTCCCCTTGGCGTAAAGTGGAGTGGGCTGAATTCTGGTGAATCACCTCGAAGACGGCGACTGGTCCTCTGATGCACAGGTGTCGGCTCCGCAGTATCAACTGGCTGGTGGTCGGGGCTACGCTGTCTTGCGTTCGTAGGGCTTTGATTCATTACCCAGCATCTCCACCAGAAATGTAACGATGTTGAAGGACTCGGGGTATAACAAAACGTATTTATTAAAGGGCGAACCTGTGCCCACAACTCAAAGGGACTATGGTCGTAGCACGTTACAGCAGAACGGCAAGATGTCTTCTTCTTCTACTTCTTCAAGAAGAGTCCCAAGCGCGTGGCACACATCAGCAGGGGCCAGCTGGGTTCTCGTGCTATCATCATCGTCTCTGCGCAACACTAGACGGCGCCCATGTATGTCTCTGTGCGCGTGGTGATGGGCGCGTTGTTTGAATGCAGGCACTATGTCGTGGCAATATATATATATATATATATATATATATATATATATATATATATATATATATATATATATATATATATATATATATATATATATATAAGGGAAAGAAGTGTATACCTAAGGGCTCGTTTTTTCGTATTTTAACAAAATAATAATAAGATCTAACAGACAGTAATACAAATGAATGTACAGGGGAAGTTATTAGAACCATTGGAATGTAAATAAGAAGAAAGAAAAGTGGATGAAATATATATATATATATATATATATATATATATATATATATTTCATCCACTTTTCTTTCTTCTTATTTACATTCCAATGGTTCTAATAACTTCCCCTGTACATTCATTTGTATTACTGTCTGTTAGATATATATATATATATATATATATATATATATATATAGGTATTACTTGTCATCTGCAACTCGTATAGTTTACATATTGTGCTATCTTTGTAAGAAAAGTATGCCCTTTGTAATCCCGCGATTTACACGTGTATCCCGTAAAGCCGTATCACTTGCCAATGACTGACACAGGGTGATATCACACAGGGCTGTATGAATATAGTTTTAATCACTGAGAACCGTTTTGTGCTGATACAGAATAGCCTTGTTCGTTATACCATGGTCGTGTTTTTTTGGGAGCCTCGATCATCGACATATATAAGTACGTGATTTCTATGCTCTGTAAACCCAGACGAAGTCCAGTCCCCGGCCGAAACGTCAGAATAAACTGTGCTGAAACGTTTGTTGTGTGTGCATTACGCTTCTTTCAATATATATATATATATATATATATATATATATATATATATATATATATATATATATATATATATATATATATATATATATATATATTATTCGAAGGTCGTAGGCTCGATTCCTTCTCACGGCAGGTTATTTTTTCACCCATTTTTTTCTTTCTTCTTATTTACATTACATTTGTTCTAATAACTTCCCCTATACATTCCTTGGCATTATTTTCTGTTAGATGTCATTAATATTGTGTCAAAACACGGAAAAACGAGCCCTTAGGTATATACTTCTTTCCCATATATATATATATATATATATATATATGTATATATATATATATATATATATATATATATATATATATATATATATAACTTGGGATAGGCGAAAATCGGATGTATGCACTAAGGGCCAAAGGAAAAATAACTACCAATATGGATAGGATAGTTAAAATAGCAGAGGAGTTTTAAAGAGATATGTACAGTAGCCACGACAACCACGACTTTAATACTATAAGAACTAGCAGTAACCCAGATGACACCCCACCAGTAATGATAGAAGAAGTCAGAAAAGCATTGGAGAGCATGCAAAGAGGCAAAGCTGCTGGTGAGCATCAGGTAACATCAGATCTGCTGAAAGATGGAGGACAGATTGTGTTGGAAAAACTAGCCACCCTGTTTACGAGTTGTCTCCTCACGGGAAGAGTACCACAGTCTTGGAAGAACGCTAACATCATCTTAATACATAAGAAAGGAGATGACAAGGACCTTAAGAATTACAGGCCGATTAGCTTGCTCTCTGTAGTATACAAGCTATTTACAAAGGTAATTGCTAACAAAGTAAAGAAAACATTAGAATTCAATCAACAAAAGGAACAAGCAGGATTTCGAACAGGCTACTCAACAATCGACCACATTCATACTATCAATCAGGTAATAGAGAAATGCTCAGAGTATAGCAAACCACTATACATAACATTCATAGATTACGAGAAAGCGTTTGATTCAGTAGAAATATCAGCCGTCATGCAGACACTGCAGAATCAGGGCGTAAATGAAGTATATATAAACATTCTGGAAAACATCTACAGGGGATCAACTGCAACCATAGTGCTTCATAAAGAAAGCAACAGAATACCAATCAAGAAGGGTGTAAGGCAGGGGGACACAATATCCCCAATGCTATTTACCGCGTGCTTACAGGAGGTTTTCAGAAGCCTAGAATGGGAACAGTTAGGGATAAGAGTTAATGCAGAATACCTTAGTAACCTGCGCTTCGCCGATGACATTGCATTGCTGAGTAACTCAAGGGACGAATTGCAACTCATGATTACGGAGTTAAACAAGGAGAGCAGAAAGGTGTGTCTTAAAATGAATCCGCAGAAAACGAAAGTAATGTACAACAACATCGGAAAAGAGCAGCGCTTCGAGATGGGTAATAGAGCACTTCAAGTTGTAAAAGACTATGTCTACTTAGGGCAGGTAATAACCGTGGATCCGAACCACGACATTGAAGTAAATAGAAGAATAAGAATGGGGTGGAGCATATTTGGCAAGCACTCTCAAATTATGACAGGTAGATTGCCACTAGCCCTCAAGAGGAAGGTATATAACAGCTGTATCTTGCCGGTACTTAGCTACGGAGCAGAAACCTGGAGACCTACAAAGAGGGTTCATCTTAAATTGAGGACGACGCAGCGAGCAATGGAAAGAAAAGTGGTAGGTGTAACCTTAAGAGACAAGAAGAGAGCGCAGTGGATTAGGGAACAAACCGGGGTTAAGGATATCTTTGCTGATATCAAGAAGAAGAAATGGACATGGGCCGGGCATGTAGCGCATAGACAGGATAACCGCTGGTCGTTAAGGGTAACTAACTGGATTCTCAGAGAAGGCAAGCGGGTTAGGGAGACGGAAGGTTAGGTGGGCAGATGAGACTAAGAAGTTTGCGGGTATAAATTGGCAGCAGCAAGCACAGGACCGGGTTAACTGGCGGAACATGGGAGACGCCTTTATCCTGCAGTGGACGTAGTCAAGCTGATGATGATGATGATGATGATGATGATGATATATTGCCACCATTGATGAATGAGCCGCTGTGGCTCATACTCGTTTTGGGCTGCGAAGAGAAAGAGAATATTTTCGTTGCTCGGGTTCAGGTGAACTCCTGGCTGCAGGTCTTGTTTTGCTCGTGACCTTACTGATGGAGACGCTCGGTACGTGTACTTCGGCTGTGTCGGCCATCGTGGATACAGCTACATCTCCCAGAGCAAGGTTCAGCCGCCGCCTGCATGGTTTACCCCTTGAATTCGGTCCCTTGGCATCGACACCCAGAAAGATAGCAACTACGATGACAAGCCAGGCGTTCCAAACCAGCGATGCCCATGGTTCTCTTCTCGCCCATGTTTTTCATGTGCCACAGACACCAAAGCCGTTCCATAAGACACCTTCGAGGATGTTGATGACTGGCTTGACCAATTTGATCGGGTTGCCAGTATCAACGAATGGGACGATGTTCACAAGCTGCGCCGAGTTTACTTCTACTTGGAGGATTCTGCGAAGACGTGTTACGAGAACCACGAGGGCTCCTTTGCAACCTGGCAAGAGCTTAGCCGTCAGCTCCGTGACGCCTATCGAAACACCGAGAGGAAGGAGAGGGCTGAACAAGCCATATCCTGCAGAAATCAGCGGCCGAACGAACGAGTATCCATGTTTGTCGAGGACATGCTTCGGCTCTTCAAGCGCGCGGACCCTGCCATGCCCGAGGAAAGGAAGGTGCGGCATTTGATGCGCGGAGTAAAAGAACAGCTTTTCGCTGGACTCGTGCGCAATCCACCGACGACAGTCGCCCAGTTCATCAGTGAAGCGACAACTATGGAACGTATGCTGCGGCAGCGGTCATCACAATACGAACACCAGACCCCGGCCACCGCATGCTCTATCGGCTCTGACAGCGAGAGACAGGGCCTTGCAGACTTCATTCGAAGTATTGTTCGGGACGAACTGCGACAGCTTCAGGCTGTGGGATCCCATCAACCTGTGTCAGCCCTCGCGGATGTAATCAGACAAGAAGTCCGGCAGGCTGTCACACCCCTGGCCCCAATCGCAGTACCGATTCCCGAGGCCCCAGTCGTGACATACGCAGCGGCATTGCGATCCCCTGCGCCACCGGCTACAGATCTTAGTACGGGGCCAAGGTACCAGGCTATGCAGTCATTCCATGACACTGCTTTGAGCCCGCCTCTCGGCTCAAGGATTCCGAGCACAACCGCCTATCTGCCGTGTACGTCAAGACAAAGTGGTAGCAAGGCAAGCACGTGGCGCACCACGGATAACCGTCTGCTCTGCTATCACTGCGGCGAAGCGGATCACGTATACAAGAACTTTCAATACCGGCAACTAGGTCTCCGCGGCTTCCACCCTGATGCTCGATGCCCGCGCTAAGGTGAGCGCCCCCGCGAAATCGAAGCCTATCTCACGGGCCAGCGAACTCCTTCGACAATTCAGCACCACCAATCGAGATCACCGTCGCCTCGCCAGTGTACGTCACCCAGTTTGCCCTCAACGTCGTACGCTCCATTCAGGGGCCGGTCACTAAGTCTCCGCAGGGGAAGCTAGTAACGGCAAGTTCTGGGGGTGAAGTCGTGGCCCGGCGAACTGTAAAAGACCCTCCTTCGACGCAACGACCAGACGAGGACCATTCCAGTTTTGCAGTGTTCTCTGACAGCAGGAAGATTGTTTCGGCTGAAATCGCCATCTTCGTCTACAATCATGCTGTCAACGCTCTCGTTGACACCGGTGCCGACTAGTCCGTAATGAGTGCCACACTGGCATCTGAACTGAAGAAGGTTACCACATCATGGCAAGGACCCCTGTTGCGCACGGCAGGTGGCCATCTGGTGATGCCTAGTGGTATGGTGCAGGGCACGCTTTCGTATACGTACGTCGAAATTTGCGGGCTCTTTTCTCGTATTGCGCGTGTGCTCTCGGCCAGTAATAATAGGAATGGACTTCCTTCGTGAATACGGTGCCGTCATCAACCTCCCTGAATTACTTGTGCCGTTAGAGGATCCTTTTTGCGCTGCAGCTGACAGTACCCAATTCCGGAAAAGAGCGCTCCGTGTTACCGACGATTCTCTGACTCTCCCACCTCGAAGCAGCCTCTTTGTCGAAGTAGAATTTGGACAGGACGTGTCTGACGAGGTAATTGCAGAGGCCAATTTGTCTCTCCTTATTTCACGACAAATCTGTGTTGCCCGAGGAATCATTCAGCCTAGCAATAGGCATGTTCACCTGCTGGTCACGAGCTTCAGCGACGAATGTCGCCACCTAACGAGACACACTGCCATTGCATATTGTGAAGAACTTGGCGCGCCGATGGTTCGGCTGCGTTAGCTTCATTTTCATCGAATGGCCACCCTGACGACGCCTTCGCGAGCACTCTCGACGTAAATGAGAGATTATCTTCGGCTCAACGAGAAAGCCTTTTGGGTTTACTCGGCTCATTTCAAGACTGTTTTGCCACTACGTCAAAGATTAAACAGACGCCACTTGCTCAGCATCGTATCATCACGGAAACCACCGAGTGACCCATCCGACAACACGCCTATAGGGTGTCGCAAAAAGAGCGAGACGCTATACGTGACCAAGTCCAGCAGATGCTTCAGGACGACGTCACCCAGTCATCGACCAGTCCCTGGGTTTCGCCAGTTGTGCTAGTAAAGAAGAAGGACGGTACGTTGCGTTTTTGCGTTGATTACTGTAAACTGAGCAGATCACAAAAAGGACGTTTATCTTCTATCTCGGATAGATGACTCGTTGGACCGTATACGCAACGCTAAATATTTTTTCTCCATGGATTTGCGTAGCGGCTACTGGCAAATTAGAGTGGATGAGCGCTACTACGAAAAGACGGCGGTTATTACTTTCGACGGCTTGTACGAGGTTAAAGTGTTGCCTCTCGGTCTATGCTCAGCACCAGCTACTTTCCAAGGAATGATGGATGCGGTTCTCACGGGGATCAAAGGGCAATCATGTCTTTTTTACCTTGATGACGTCGTGGTCTTTGCAGACACGTTTGAACAACACGTCCAACGCCTTCATGCAGTACTTCAGGCAATCAGAACAGCGGGGCTTTCTGTCAAACCCGAGAAATGTCATTTTGGATATAAAGAACTGAAGTTCCTTGGTCACGTTGTGAGCCATGCCGACATCCGCCCAGATCCGGAGAAAACCCGCGCTGTTGCCGCCTTTCCCATGCCTGAAAATAAGCGCGACTTGCGCCGATTTCTGGGGCTCTGTGCGTACTACAGGCGCTTTGTCAAAAACTTTTCGATAATTGCTGAACCACTCAACAAGCTTACAAAAGACGGTGTCTCATTTGTTGGGGGTCCCGATCAGTGTCAGGCGTTCAACACCCTCTGAAACCTCCTCCAGGCTCCGCCTTTACTGGGTTATTTCGTCGAAAGCGCTGACACAAAATGACACACTGACGCCAGCAATGTTGGACTAGGAGCGGTATTAGTTCAGGGGCATAGTGGCGTAGAGCACGTGATTGCCTATGCGAGCAGAACGTTATCCCCAGCGGAGCAAAACTATTCTGCAACTGAAAAGGAACGCCTCGTTGTTGTCTGGGCCATAACAAAGTTCCGCCCATACTTGTATGGCCGCCCATTCAGGGTAGTTAGCGACCACCATTACCTTTGTTGGCTCGCAAATCTCAAAGATCCCTTAGGTCATCAGCACGATGGAGCCTTCGGCTTCAAGATTTCGATGTCGCCATCGTCCACAAATCTGGACGGAAACACACCGACGCTGACTGTCTCTCACGTGCACCGGTCGAAAATGCCAACACTGACCTCGAAGACGACGACACTTTTCTTTCTGCCGTATCAGCAACCCGCTTAACTGAGCAACAGCGTCACGACTCGGAGCTCATTCCGCTCGTTGACTACCTGGAAGGATGCAATTCCCACTTTCCTCAAAGCTCTGCACGCTCGCTATCCTCCTTTTGTTTCCGCGATGGAGTGCTTTACAAAAAGAACTTTCATCCTACACAAGCTATGTATCTGCTTGTTGTGCAAACTACGCATCGTGGTGACACTTTACGTGCGTGTCATGATGAGCCATCGTCCGGACACCTCGGCTATACGCGCACGCTGCAAGGGATTCAACGCTCCTACTACTGGCCACGTCTCGCAAAGACTGTGAAGCACTACGTTCGCACATGTCGCGGCTGTCAGCGACGTAAGATTCCACCTTTACGACCAGCGGGACTACTGCAACCAATAGGCCCACCAAAGGCGCCCTTTCATCAGATTGGCATGGACTTGCTGGTGTCAATCCCTGCGTCTTCGTCTGGAAACCGGTGGATTGTGGTCGGTACCGACTACCTAACACGCTACTGTGAATCCAAGGCACTTCCTAAAGCAACCGCTGCAGATGCCACCAAATTTTTTGTTAACAGCATCGTCTTACGTAACGGTGCTCCAGCTGTCGTCATAACTGATCGTGGGACAGCTTTCACCGCAGAGATGCTGCAGGAAGTCTTGCGATTAAGTGGCACCGAACATTGTAAAACAACGGCTTACCACCCGCAAACAAACGGGCTGACTGAACGACTCAATAAGACAATAGCAGACATGCTGTCAATGTATGTGGACATCAATCACAAGAACTGCGACGCCACACTTTCCTACGTGACTTTTGTGTATAACACTGCTGTTCAAGAAAGTACCGGTTTCACACCTTTTCGGTTAGTCCACGGTCGCGAGGTCACGACGATGCTCGACGCCATGCTCCTGCCCGACGACTGAGGAATATACCACACCGATGCCGCCAAATTCGCGCAGTGTGCAGAAGGAACCCGTCAACTTGCTCGTCACCGTATTTAACATAATCAAACCGCCGACGCGCACCGCTACAATCTTTGTCACCGTGAAGTTAATTTCAAGCCCGGTGATGAAGTCTGGGTGTGGACCCCTATCCGACAACGTGGCCGTTCAGAAAAGCTTCTTCGCCGTTACTTCGGCCCTCGCAAGGTAGTACGACGTGTCAGCGACGTCTCTTACGAGGTTCTCTCAGAAGGCACTTCGAGGTGTTCCTGTTTCACCCCGCAGACTGGAGTCGTTCACGTTTCACGGATCAAGCCATACTTTTCGCGCGGTGAATTGCCAGTGAGTTACTCACTTTAATGGTAACTTCGCGTCTTTCTCTTTGTTTCGCCTTTTCCTTACATTTTTCCTATTTTTCTTATTTCTCATTTAACTCTTGGCTCCACAACCAACTATGTTATTGCGCCTTACGCCATTCATTTTGCTCGTGACAATATATATATATATATATATATATATATATATATATATATATATATATATATATATATATATATATATATATATATATATATTTATATATATATATAATATATGCAGAAGAATAACTTCGGTAGCCGCAAGGTTATAAATATGAAAGTAGATGCGCTTTCACATAACCACTGTTTATTGTGCCGACGTTTCGACGGGAACCCCGTCTTTTTCAAGGCATCATACTATTTACACATGTTCCGTGTCTTCTTATAGCCTGTAGAGACAGGAGGGAAGGGGTCAAAAGAAAAGTAAAAAAAGAAAAAAAGAAAGAAAAGAGAGAGAAAAGAAGAAAAAAGAGCGAAACGCGAGGACAAACATTAAAAAAATATAGAAAATCTAGGAGAAGAAGCAAGACCGACACGGCATAATTAGAAAGGGGCAGCATTTCAACAGAGTAGGGCAGAGGTAGATGAGCAATGTCATCATTGTCAACAATACCTCCCCCGCACCCACTCTTCCCCAAGTGGGCAGTGAGCCGCCGTTCTTGTATTTCGCCTTTCCGTGTAGTCCGCTGGCGCCTTGTTCCTCTTTGAAATTTAGGACAAGTTAATGGGGAGGGCTTAAGCGCTTCGAGTGCGTGCTGGTGGCGTCGGGAGGAACGAAAAAGCCGGTGATTGAGGCACCGCCATCGATATTCATTATATGCAATGGCTCCTTGTCAGTGAAGGAACAGAATGTGCGTTAAAATTTAAAGAAGGAAAAAAAAGAAGAAGAAGAACAGGGGGGGGGGAAGACTGTAGGGCATCCGGGACAGTCACCACACAGTTGCCGCTCACTGGGAAGACATGCGCGCATGTATGAAAAAGTTAACGAAACCCCCTAGCTGTCAGCTACTTGTCATTGAAGAAACAGAATGTGCGTTAAAACTTAAAGAAGAAAAAAAAGAAAAGGGGGGGGGCGTACGACATCCGGGACCGCTTATCTGTGCGTTCCGGCTGTGCTTGATGAGGCAAATCATTTCTATGTTGTCAGATGCATAGGCCAAAAGCTTTGTTAGCGGGTATTATTATTGTCGTAATGAAACCGGACTGATTAGAGAGAAGCGTTTGCGTCCTTTAGCGGTCGTAACGCTGACAGAGCGCCTGGGTGTTCATTTATTCTGTATTTTATCGTGTTAAATTTTGTAGATAAAACAAGATTCCCGTTGTTCCCGTTCTCTGATTGTTCGAAAGTTGTTTTCTAGAAGTGTAACCCTGATGTCATCAAAGCTGTGGTCTTTTAATGTGCAGTGTTTTGAAAGTGGAAGGCCTGGCAGAGATCGTACATGTGCCCGATGGTTGTTGAATCTAATTCTAAACGGAGTGTCTGTCTGGCCCACGTATTGCTTGTTACATACCCCACATTCCAGGCGGTATATGACGTTGTCTGAGTCACAGCCTAGTGCACTTCTTATCCGGTGCTTATAATCCGAGTGGGTGCTTTTCGCCACTGTCGCTGTCTGCGTGTGTTTGCATACCTTGCATCTGCTTTTTCCGCAAGGGTGACGCCCAATTTGAGGTTTCACACCTATCTTTGAATTTATTAAATGATCCTTTATATTTTTTGGCCGTCTGTATACAACAAAAGGAGGAGAAGTGAAAATTTTGGATAGTCGCACGCTCTGTTCCAATATGTTAAAGTGTTTTCTTAGGACCTTGTCTATGTTCGGTGGGTTGCTCGTGAAAGTTAATAGCAAGTTTTTGTTGCGGTGTTGGTCGGAGTTTTTCTGGTGGTTGAGAGGAATCTGGCGGTCCAGATTTCCAGCTTTTTTGATGGCGTCATCGATGATACCTTTCGGGTATGCTTGATTAAGGAGTACTTCGAGCATATGTGTGCTGTTTTTGTGGAAGTCCTCAGTGCGGGAGCAGATTCGTCGGAATCTGTGTGCTTGGGAATAGGGAATGCTGGTCTTGCAATGTCGCGGGTGGCAGCTTTTGAAGTGCAGGTATTGTTGCCTGTCCGTAGGTTTTCTGTATACGTTAGTTACCAACGCACCATCGTCAACTCGAATGAGTACATCAAGAAAGTTTATTTCAGTGTTAGAGTAGGAGTGTGTAAAATAAATGCTGGGGTGTACCTGGTTGAATGCCTTTATGAATTTGAGGAGCTCGTTTTCCGAATGTGTCCAAATTATGAATATATCATCTAGGTACCGTTTATAGAGTAATGGTTTGATATTACAAGATGAAAGAAAATTGGACTCTGTGTGGTGCATGAATATGTTAGCGTAGTTTGGGGCCATTCTTTTACCCACTGCCGTACGGCTGATTTGAAGATAGTACTGGTTGTTAAATTCAAAGCTGTTCAAATCGAGTACAAGTCTTGTGAATATTTCAATTACTTTTTTGCTTGGATAAGTGACAGGGTTTGGTGTGCCATACGATTCAACAAGCGCCCTTACACCATCGTCATATATCCCACATGACGTGACATAACATAAGGTAACAGGAATGCAGTGGTGATGAAAAACAGGGCACTGTGTAGTTACAATAGATATGAGGTTGTAAGAGGAATATGGAAAAGGGTCATGGTTCCTCGTCTGACGTTCGGTAATGCGGTCTTGTGCATGAGATCAGAAGTTCAAGCAAGATTAAAAATTAAGCAACGTTGAATAGGTTGGCTTGCCTCAGGAGCTCACGGGAATACACCAAATCAGGGAGCACAAGGTGATATGGGGTGGACATCATTTTAGGACAGGAAAGCTAGCAGCAAGATAAAATTTGAAAAGCGATTGAGAGACATGGGCGAGGAGCGTTGGGCTAGGAACACATTCAGGTGCTTGTACATGAAGAATGTCGATACAAAATGGAGGAAGTGAACAAGAAAGTTGACTGGTAAATGCTTAGAAAACGGCAAGGGGCCAAATCAAATAGAATTATCGGTTGAGAAGAAGGTAAAGTAAGCTGAAACCAATATGTGGAGAATTGGCATGATTAAGAAGTCGGCACTAGAGATCTATCAAATTTTTAAACAGGAAATTGGCAAGGAAAGGATCTATGATAATAATCGGGGTAGTTCTCTACTGTTTGAGGCCAGAACGGAAGTATTCCGAACCAAGACATACTGGGCCAAATACGAAGGTGTAGACACGGTACGCAGTGTGTGTGGAGAGGAAGAGGACACTGCCAAACACTTGATTATGTTCTGTAAAAGGCTTCACCTTATAGTTTAGGATGATGGCGCAGAGTTTTTCAAAGCACTGGGGTTTGGGGACTGGGAGGGCAAAATAGACTTTAAGCGGGAAGAATTAACTAGAAGGAGGTTATCTGATTGGTGGCTAAAGTCAAGGCACGAGTGAAAAATAAACCCTTCACTTGCAATGTACGAGTCCTCAACCTCACTATTTAAAGGGAAAAAATAAATCTAGTTTTTGGTTCACTAAGTATTACTGCTCGGTGGCGTTAGCCACCACCCAATCTACAGTGTGCAGCCACATCCATCCATCCATCCATCCATCCATCCATCCATCCATCCATCCATCCATCCATCCATCCATCCATCCATCCATCCATCCATCCATCCATCCATCCATCCGTCCGTCCGTCCGTCCGTCCGTCCGTCCGTCCGTCCGTCCGTCCGTCCATCCATCCGTCCATCCATCCATCCATCCATCCATCCATCCATCCATCCATCCATCCATCCATTCATCTATCCATCCGTCCGTCCGTCCGTCCATCCGTCCGTCCGTCCGTCCGTCCATCCATCCATCCATCCATCCATCCATCCATCCATCCATCCATCCATCCATCAGAGTGCCAGTTCAGACTGGCACTGTGAATGGACGTGTTTTTGAGCGCTCCAGATCGACAGCGCAGATAAATGGTTTTACACATTTTGAGCTTGCCTTTATAGTTAATAGGGCAGCAGTTAAACATTTGTAGCACCTATTACATTGTACGGCTTTTCAGGGGTCAGTCACCAGGTATTTATTAGTTTGTGTGTGTGTGTGTTTGTTTCTTTGTGTTTTTTCTCTTGCCACCCCGTGGGCGAAGTGCACGTACACTGAACATTCAATATTTTGTAGTAAAGCTTACGTTTTCTCTTCTTCATAGGGCAGGGTTTGTCCTACGCTGTGTTTGGTGATTATCGAGTGGGACAATTCATAAGGACAATTGGTGTCAGAAAGACATGGTTAAAAAGTCAGTAAATTGTTCTGGCTGCAAAATGGGTTTGAAAATGAACCCAAGTGCAAAAGCGAATAGAGAGGAGGTTGACACCAAGTGTAGGTAACGTGTCGTCGAGGAAAAAACTGAAAAAATCATGGTTGCGCACAATCAACTACTGAAGACAATCACCGAGCTGGAGACTGCTTTGGCGATAGCGCAAGAGAATATGAGGGCTATGGGAGAAAGGCTGAAGTCCGCTGAAGTGGCACTAGCGAAGTTGACCAAAGGAGTGGGCAACGTACAGAACAGTAGGGCACAGGCAACCAGCACGGCGGCGAAGAAAGAGCAAGCAAGTTTGGAAAAAACAGGTTCAGCCAGTTCAATGGTCGCAAGACCCAGCTTCCGCGAAATAGTGGTGGGGTTGGAAGGGGACAAAGCAGCTGGCGTCACAGGTGCAAGTAACCCTCAGGTGCACGACGCTCCAGCTGAAAAGTCACAGCACGTGATAATTGCCGGAGACTTGAATCTTAATCGATGCACAGAAGCAATCAAAGATAGCGTAAGAGGTGACAAAAGGGTTGCAGTAGGGAATTTCTCAGGACGCCAGCTGGAAGCAGTCATGATGGAAGCGTGCGCAAAACTCAAAATTACAGCTGATGGACGAAACCTCGCTATAATTTTCAGTGGTTTTAGACGATGTCCTATATAAAGATACTGCAGGACTAGTGACCACACTGGCGAAAGGGGTCGATGACGTGTTCGCCACTTCACCTCAGGTACAGGTAGTGATATGCACAATACCGGAGGTACCGGTGCGTGACGGCAACCTGCAAAGAGCAGTTGTCAACGCACACCAAGAGATATGGCGTACGAGTGGAGAAAAAGGCTTCGAGGTGGTAGAAATAAACAGAGAGGTGCATAGGTGGGATGGTTTTCAACGCGACAAAATTCACTTCGATGGGCGGCTAGGTCAGGAGGTGGGTTGGTGACTTGCAGGACGCACAGTAGCTTTTTTAGGGAGCATGCGGTCCTTTCGGTGTGCAGGATAGCTAGTAACGAGGAAAACGACCAGGAAGACTCTTTGACAGGTGGTATGGCTAGATACGATTCCGAAGTGGCACCAATGTCTAAGACAGGTTGAATCCGGGGCAGAAATAGACGTAGCCACGCGGGCCGAGCCAATTCAGACGTAGGGTGTATTAACATGCAGCGTGGCAGGAACAGGCTCAAGTGGGAAGAGATAGAAGAACAGTTAAGGGAGGAGAGGCCGATGGTATACTGTTTCGAAGAAACACATTTTAGGGACCTGGAACAACCTCCTAACAATCCGGACTACGCGTGGGAACATTGTAATAGAACAGAAGACAGCAGAAAGGGGGTGGCATTGGGGCAATCACTCATAAAAGTACAGACTGACAAAGGGCCAATCAGCAATGCAAGGAACATTTATGGCTAAAAGGAAAAGTGGCGGGGCATGCGACACTCCTTGGTTTGGTGTACTTGTGGACGGGAGCGAAGGCCCTGGAGGAAAGCCAGGCAATGGTAGACTTTATATCAGAAGACACTGAGAATTTAGGAGGAGAGTGCGAGATAATTATACTAGGAGATATGAAAGTGCACATAAAACATATAGATGGGTATACCGACCCAACCGGCAAAATGATCATGGATATGTGTGTAAGGCATGACTTGATCATTTCCAACAGTACTGAAAAGTGTTAAGGACAAATACTTTGGGAAAAAGGAAGGCTGCAGTCGACGATAGATTACGCACTGATGTCACATAGGATGTGAGATAAGCTCAGGGGAACACACATATATAAATGCGGCTCCAGAAGTCTGTTGGAAGAGCAGTGAAAGTGGGAAGAAAACAAATTGAGAAACAGAAAAATTTGTATTCAGAAAGGCAATTAGTAATAGCTACTAAACAAATCGAGAAAGTAATCACTGAGGATAATAAAACAATGTGTACAAACACGAATATAATTAGACTGTCTGAGCTAGAGCTTGCTAAGGCACGTGACAAGTCAGCCTGGAAAAGAAGACACAAACCCAAGAGTTGGTGGGATGAGGAAGTTAAGATAGCCACAGCAAATCGTCAGGAAGCCTCTAGGGATCACAGACATGCTAAGCAGCGGGGTGAACCGACAGATGATGTTGAAAGAAATTGGAACATCTTTTCAAGCTATAGAAGGTAAGCATCCCTTCTAATCAATGAAAAGATTACTAGAAATGGGGGCCCAGTGGCAGGAAGAAGTACATAAAACTGATAGAAAGGTAGCTGCGAAATTTTGGGACGATCTAAACTCCATAAGAAATGAGACGAGCCTAGAGCAGAGGTTTATAACTACAGCTCAAGGTGCTAGGCTAGAAGGGGACAAAGTTATTGAATATATAAAAACAAGGGTGACACAAAAATTTCAACAAAGAAGTGCTTTATGCACCACAATAGACAAGGATGAATCAAGTGGCGCAATGGCTCCATTTTCACAACGAGTAGGAAAGGGCTGAGAAAAGGGTTTTTAGTAGTACATCAACAGGCACAGATGGCATTCCATATATGCTGATAAAGACAATGGGTCCAAAGATTAAGCATGCTTTGAGAGACGCAGTGAACAAAATAAAAATCGATGGAGAAGTTCCCGATGGATGGAAACTTAGCAGGATGAGCATGATCTATAAAGGAAAGGGGGACAAAGCTGACGTAAACAACTACCGTCCTATAATAGTGACATCAGTGGTCTACAGGTTGGCGATGCAGATTATAAGGGAAAAACTGCAGGCATGGATAGAGGATGAGGGGTTGCTTGGGGAACTGCAGAATGGGTTTCCGAAACACAGGAAGTTGGAAGACAATCTGTTCTCACTGACGCAGTGCATCGAAATAGCAGAAAAGGAACACAGACCCCTGTGGCTAGCATTTTTGGATATCAAGGGAGCGTACGATAGCGTCGTTCAAGAGGGCTTGTTGGGAATACGGGACACACTAGGTGTAGAAGATGGAGTGACTAATATTTTAAAAGATATCCATAAAGGTAACAAGGTAGTTATAAATTGGGGAAAACAGGTATCGAAGCCCACAGAGGTAACACAGGGGCTTAGGCAGGGGTGTCCTTTGTCACCCTTGTTACTCATGATGTACCTACAAAGATTAGAGGCCAAATTAGAGCGAAGTAGACTTGGCTTCATCCTCTCTTCTGTGAAACAAGTAAAACTCATTGAACAGGCACTACTAGCATTGATGTACGCAGATGATATAGTGCTAATGGCTGACAGCAAGGAAGATTTGCAGAGATTGATGGACATCTGCGATAATGAGGGAGATAGGTTAGATTTCAGATTCTGCAAGGAAAAATCAGCAGTCATTATTTTCAATAATAATGAAGGTAGTGAGCTCAGAATAGAGGAGGCCACGCTAGAGATAACATAATAATAGATATATCTGGGCGTATGGATAAGCAATGGGACAGAGTATCTAATAGAACACAAAATAAACGTGACGACTAAAGGTAACAGGAATGCAGCAGTGATGAAAAATAGGGCACTGTGAAAAAAAATAGGTATGATGTTGTGAGAGGAACATGGAAAGGGGTCATGGTTCCTGTTCTGACTTCCGGCAATGCGGTATTGTGCATGAGATCAGAAATTCAAGCAAGATTAGAAAGTAAGCAACGTAGATTAGGTAGGCTTGCCTTAGGAGCTCACGGGAATACACCAAATGAGGGAGTACAAGCTGATATGGGATGGACATCACATGAGGGCAGGGAAGCTAGCAGCAAGATAAAATTTGATAAGCGATTGAGAGAAATGGGAGAGGAGCGTTGAGCTAGCAAGGTTTTCAGCTGTACTTGTAAAGGAAGAATGTCGATACAAAATGTATGAAGCGAACCAGATAATCGACGGGTAAATACCTAGAAAACAGCAGGGGGTCAAACAAAAAAAATATCGGTTAAGAAAAAAGTGAAAGAAACTGAGACCGATATGTGGAGATTGGGCATGATAGAGAAGTCCGCACTAAAGATATATTGAAATTTTCAGCAAGGAATCGCCAAGGAAAGGATCTATCATAATACTCGGGGCACTTCTCCACTGTTTGAGGCCAGGACGGGAGTATTGCGAACCAAGACATATCCGGCTAAATACGAAGGGGTAGACACGGTATGCAGTACGTGTGGAGAGGAGGAGGAAACTGCCGAACACTAGATAATGTTCTGTAAAGGGCTTCAAGCTATAGTTCAGGGTGATGGCGCACAGTTTTTCAAAGCACATAGGTTTAGAGACAGCGAGGGCGAAGTACACCTTAAGCGGGTAGAATTAACTAGGAGGAGGTTATTTGATTGGTGGCTAAAGTCGAGGCACGAGTGAAAATAAACCGTTCACTGCAAAGTACCAATCCTCAATCTCCCTGTTTAAAGAAAAAAATATAAATGTAGTTTGTGGTTAACTAAGTATTACGGCTTTGTGGTGTTAGCCACCGCCCGATATAAAGGGTACAGGCATATCAATCCATCCAATCCATTCATCCAGAGGTTGGAACGAGCAGACGACATTATTTCGGTAGTTTTCGAAGGTGCGATAATTACTTGAGGATAAAAAGGAAATCGTATTTTTGTTGGGCGATGTGGGGGGTGTGAGAATTATGCGAGTGGGAGGATTACGCGAGTAAATACGGTATTGGTGTGGAATGGGGAATATCTTGAGCAATGACGCTGACGGTAATATGTCTCAACTATTGAAAGAAAATCAAGAAATTGCAGAAATAAACTCAAACTATATTTATTTATGCGTGCAATAAAGAGACCCCAGATTCTTTTTCATATATTTACGGCCGGGTCAAGTGATAACCACGTTTTTATATTTACACATCGCAAAACCACGGCTGCTGTAGGGCAGTCGTGTACGCGTGCCTTTGTTTGAGCGAGCAAAAGTGCCAATTTTTCGATGATTAGTACAACAAATAACAATAATAACAACAATGAATGACAGAAATGCATGACGGAGACTTCCAAAGGACAAGCCTGTTGGAGTGCTATCAGGATTCGCTAGTGAGCGTGGAAAGGCTAACATGAAAATGCCGAACGAATGGTTTTATTGTCAATAGACAGATAAGTGAAAAATAGGTACACAAGTTGGAGATATAACAAAACAACAACAAATAACGTGAAAATAAACAGATAGGAGTACAGCAGAGCGTTTGTGCCATTTCTTTTTCCTACGGCAGTCCTTTTGAAAAGGACTCTCCTCGAATTCTTCCGGTTTCAGGCTCTCAATGTGTGTTTCAGCTGTCATGTATATATTTGTTTCAAATATAAACTCTTGTCGGTCACCAGCTGCTTTTCTGCACCTTTTTGCCTCCGCATGTTTTGCGGATGTAAGATTGACTCTGTGTGCTGTTCCACAAATCACCACAGACAGCCGAACTTCTTCAATGGAAAGGATGCCCGATCCGTGTTACGAAAACGAACTTCAGTGCCATATGGCATTGTGGGAAAATGCATGACACCGCAACGCGATAGCGTACGGAAATAAGCTGGGAATTATTAAAAATCTACAGATAAGAGAAAACGGGAAGGTGGCGTCAAGACTTCTGGATGCAACAACGTTTGTAGCCGCGGCTGTGGGTGTGTGAACGTAAACACATGCTTATCGGCTGCGGAATGGGGCACTTTTTAGGTGTGTGTGTGTGTATGTGTGTGTGTGTGTGTGCGAGTGTCGCCAACTAATGTGCACTCACTCGGATATTCAACCTGAAAAACCATGGAAGAAATTTACTAGAAGAGGGTATTGCCTCATGAATTCAACGCCACAAGAATTTTAAGAATCCGTCCAGTGCGAGTGGAGTTACAAAGGCTTGTCGCATGCTGCAATTGCATTATTTTTTCTCTCGTCCCGACGAAAGCGCTGGAAGCTAAACAGAGAGGGGTGCCAGGGCAAAGAACTACCATGCCTCGTGACCTTTTCTTGGTGACCTTCGACGCAAAAATTTTGATTTGTCTGTCTGTCTGTCTGTCTGTCTGTCTGTCTGTCTGTCTGTCTGTCTGTCTGTCTGTCTGTCTGTATGCCCTTAATGGAACCCTAAAAACACTAAAGTGACCATATGATACTCCAAACGGCCGAGTCCATCCACAGCGCCCACCAATATTGCTCAATGTTCAGCGTTCGGACTTGCACGATTGTCAATTAACAAGCAATTATTACGCATATCTGATCTAAGGCACCATAACAACACGCCAATAATATTTATGTGTATTGTTACTAAAAAAGCACACAAGTAATTTTAAGGACCATAGCATTTATCACGCTGCGCTGACCATGCAAGGCTCGCGCGAAAAGGCGAGGGTTTCCAACGCCTTGCTAAGACAGGTAGGTGGTGGTACCCACCCGTCGCCTTGCGTTCTACACGTTATCACCTTGAGGACGGGCGCGCACGCCACCCACTTCGTTTTCCAGGATAACGGCCAGATAGCCTTCATGTCTCACATGTTAGGTGACTTAATGCGCTTTTTCGCCTCCAATTCACGCTCGAGGAACTCTAACACAGCGCCTCCAGAATACCATTCTCAAATTTTCTGGCGCAGAACATCCATTAAACGTTTGCTCACTATCTACAGACGCAAGACTATCTTCTTTCGACGACATTTGCACTATAACATGCAGATACGGGGTCATTTTTCTTTCTTCGAACGCACGGCTTTTTCAGTGTGATCCCATGCGCACGCATGGACAAGTTGCGGCCTCCTGCGGCTATCTCGGTAACCTTATTTTTCAGTCACAGACGCACAGACGATTTTTCGCTCACAGCCAACAGGGCCGACGCCGGCGGCACGTTTTCAGCGACACGAGCTTTTTAAGGCTATCGCATTAAAATATTGCCTATGATGCTGTGAAGCAATAACCAACTTGTTTTATTATGCAAAGGTGTAAAGATGTAAAAGCTATGATGTCAGTGTCAGCCATCGATTGAGAATAAATAAAATGTTCTCATGCAATTTGTTTCGATTATGTGTTCACTGTTGAATGTAAGGTTGAATTAGTTGCATTATCATAAGAACGTCAAGATAGAAGGAGACGGAAAAAATAAGAAGCACAGAAACGCAAACAGCCATGTTCGAATTTTTTCAGCCTTTCATCACTCGTTTCACTTCACTGTTTTCATAATATTCACTTCATAACTGCTTGCTCATTTGCCAGCACTGAAGTTACAATCACTGGAATTTTAGAGTGGCTCCAGTCCACTGTTACGAGATCACACACATGCTAAGTACAGTTCGTGGCTGTTGCATTTGATACTGTTTTGTATGCACTACAGACGTGTTTGGCGGAACTAAAAAAGTATATTATTTTGTGTTAAATGAACAGTTGATACATATGAGGGGTTGAACGTCCCAAAACCACGACATGATTATGAGAGACGCCGTAGTGGAGAGCTACGGAAATTTCGACCACCTGAGATTCTTTAACGAGCACACAAAGCTAAGCATGTGACGTATCAAGTGACGGTTAGTAGAGGTAGAGGAAGAAGAAGTCACAGTAGAATAAAGATGGCGTATGAGCCAAGCCACGTCACCCAGTCATCATAGCGTCACACAAGTCGACAGGATGAAGACCTGGCCACCACTCATCAACCTCACATCATTCACGAAGCCACCTGCAGTACGCCTCAACTGAATATCGACCACAGAAGAGGTGATCTCAGGCGCATACAGTTACCGGCACCATGACAGAACCATCGACTGAGCTCGACATCCCCAAGTACACCGGATCAGCGGACGACGGACCCGTACAGGACTGGTTCAACCTATTCGAGGTCCACGCCGCCGCTGCATCCTGGTCGGAACGGGACATGATCATCAACTTCACTGACTACATCTCCGGTGAGGCATTCAAGTTTTACCTGACACACATATTCGAAAACGACGAATCATGGCAAAAGATCAGGGAAGAGATGATTACCCGCTTCAAAGAATACGATGAAGACATGTTCATACCTCATCAGCGGAAGGCTTTTCAACTGACCCATCACAGTTACGCGAAGTCTTCCCGCAGTAAGCCTATTTTTCAAACGAGATCTCAGAGAAAATATACCACCATTGTACCATCATATGGCTCTTCCGAAAAAACGTCACGCATTCGAACACCGACTGGTAACGTGCACGTCACAACAGACAAGGTAAAGCGTCCGTATACTGAAAGGAATCTAGAAAATTTCACCAAAAAACTGAACCTAAACCCGCCTTTCCCAAGTGCAATGAAATCGGCATTTTCAACGTGTTCACAGAACCACAACACTTCAGATTTTACAGAACCACCCAAATGCCTTAATGCATCGTGTCACACACAAGGCCCAAATGGTTTCGAGCGTGTGACGAAATTTACATGTGACGAGCTGGTGAATCCTCGCAATACCAGCCCCCACCCTGACGTTCCCGACCAGGGTCGTTCGACAGACACTGTCAGCCTGACTACGCTGCAAAAAGAAAAACATACGCCATCAGAACCACCTGAAACCATGTCTGTTGTGCTCTCATCGTCAAGTGACAACACACATGTGAGTCAAAGCACTGCAGGAATTCCGAATCCACCAACGCCGGCGCATTTTCAACTGACAGAAGCATTTACAATCAAGGATGACTCACAACCATCTTGGGAGCGTTCTCATCAGCCTGTCACGCTGCTTTCATCGCAGGACAAGCCTGGCAGTACAGTGTCGACTACCGACAATCTACTGATCACATCACCATCTAAAGAAAAGCAGACTCATGTTCCTGAAAGAGGCCCATCTGACGAACTTTCACAAGAAGACGAGCAATTTCAACAAAGGCAACTCCACGAACTCCAAGAACTGCAACGGCTACTCGAACAAGAAGAACGATCAAGTGAAACCTCCTCACGAGTACACTTGTGGCTGAAAGATCACCAGAGACAACATCAATCATCTTGAGGTGCTGCGTTAGAGTGCCTCGAGCGTGAAGCGGAGGTGAAAAAGACGCATCAAGTCACGTCACACGTGAGACATGAGCGCTATCTGCAGTTATCCTGGAAAACGAAGCGGGCGACGTGCCCGCCCGTCTCTGAGGTGATGATGTGTAGAACGCAATGATTGATTGATATGTGGGGTTTAACGCTCCAAAACCACCATATTAATATGAGAGACGCCGTAGTAGAGGGCTTCGGAAATTTCGACCACCTGGGGTTCTTTAACATGCACCCAGATCTGAGCACACGGGCCTACAACAATTCTGCCTCCATCGGAAATGAAGCCGCCACAGCCGGGATTCGATCCCGCAACCTGCGGGTCAGCAGCCTAGAGTAGCTTAGCCACTAGACCACCATGGCAGGGCATGTGTAGAACACAAGGCGACGGGTAAATGCCACCACCGTGCCGTCTTAGCAAAGCGTTGGAAACACTCGCCTTTCCGCGCAAATGTTGCATGGTAATCGCAGCGTGATAAACGCTACGGTCCTTAGAATTACTTATGTATGCCTTTTCTAGGGAAAAAATGCACAAAAATAACATTGACGGCTTGTTATGATGCCCCAGATATGCGCAATAATTGCTTTTTAATTGACAATCGCACAAGTATGAACGCTGAACCTTGAGCAATATTGATGGGTGCTGCGGATGGGGTCGGCCGTTTGGTGTATCGTTTGGTCACTTTGGTGCTTTTACAGTACCTTAAAAGGCGGACAAACAGACAAACGTACAGACAGACAGATCAAACTATTTGCGTCGAAGAACACCAAGAAAGACTATCATCCTCAAAATTTCATTCAAGCCGCCACCCGCCGCATAGAGCAACATAGGATACAAAAACCCCAATCAGCGTTAATTGGCAGCCCTCTGAAACGCGTACTGGTCCCATACGTTGAGGGAACCAGCGAGATGTTGGCGCACATCTTCGAGAAGGAATGGGTTCGCATCGAGCACGTCTTGTACGATGGGCCGCTTCCTCCCCCACCCGAAAGACCGGCCAACAATGAACAGGACCACTGGTGTCGTTTGCAAGATCCCGTGCGCCGAGTGCTCTTCTTTGTGTATCGGCAAGACGAAAAAC
Organism: Rhipicephalus microplus; assembly: GCF_043290135.1. NCBI lineage: Eukaryota > Metazoa > Arthropoda > Arachnida > Ixodida > Ixodidae > Rhipicephalus > Rhipicephalus microplus. Next base: position 11,629,695 of record NC_134701.1, on the reverse strand, counting down.
GTAACGGTACGCCTCAAGCAACACACCAATTTGCGGAAGCTCTACAGTGACCGCAGTGCAGTCGCCGAGCAAGCTGAGACGTTGGACCACCGGATAAATTTCGAAGCAAAGAACATCCTTGAAAGCGAGACGAACTAGAGGAGAAGGTTTCTACTCGAGTTGTGGCATGTACAGCACACAGCCCAAAACATCAACCACTTTCTCGGAGCGCTTCCCCCAATGTAAACACATGGACTGCGCTCCACTGTAAAACGAGACAGAGAGGGGGGGGGGGGTCATTATCTGCCCCGCGAGTGCTTTGAAGACGCCGCTGCAACGTAGTCCTGCAGTCTCCTCTGAGGAAAGAACCAAGTCGGTTCCGAAACGTCGGGTTTCTTCAAAAACTTTTGGTTGGAGTTTAAATCATCTCCCAGTTTTCTTACCCAACCAGACAGACTTCTATCGAATGTTTACAATCAAGAACAGCGCTTGCGCGTACCCTCTCAGCAGATCGGCTAAAACTTCACCAGCTAGGTCGACCTTTGTCAGTGCGAATGACACCATGCCCGAAGCTGACAAAATAACAAATCTTGAAAGGCATTGAGCACGGTGCATTTCAAATGGTCTTGGCTAGGAAACCGAGCACACTTTCGTAAGTCGTCAGCATGTGTCAAACCTACGACGAGTTGAAAAGCAACGCACCATGAATTGGCATGGTGGTGAGTCGCTGTCCAGCTTCGACACCGTGCCTGAGCATTTAACGTTGCTTCACGAAATACACGAAGCCTCCGTCCGGGAGGATGTCGCCCACCAACTTTCCCCGGTACCTCCACTAAATGTGAAGGCGTTTTTAGTCGTGAGACATTATCGTTGATAGTGGCGAGGCAGCGAGCGGAACCATCCACAGACCAGCCCAGCAGCGAACCCAAACACGAGCCGAGCGAGCCGGGCGTTGGTGATGCTGCTCGCTGCACGCACAACTTCTTCGTCACAAATTAATTCATTTAGGTGGAAATGATTGAAAAGGTAACTCATTCGAAATAACGCCGCTGCACGGTTTTTACATCAAACGTACGATGCACAATGTTTCAGAAATAATAGTTTTGAGATGGCTCGGCACATTTCGACCCTGCTAGATGGCGCCGTCTATCTAGTATGTCGGGGGCTAACACGTTTGCGGCTTCAATGATCTGGCCATTCTAGCTTCGGTAATCCAGCTTGAACAGTCTAATCGCTATTGGTGCTCGGACTTGTGCTATTTTGACTGGATGTCTGGAGTCCCGCAGTGCGGATACCGCGAGTTGCTTCGAACGAAGGTGAACTTGCGACATAGCGCCGCAAATATAATGCCTATTTGGCGGGCAGTTTGCGGTGCGTAAAGGTTTACATTCTGTAAAGACCCGAACATGCACAGGTTATACCTGGTGACAAGGTAACGTTACGAAGTATACGTACAAGCAAAAGCCCCTAAAGGCAATCACGGTGAAGTCTGCACGGTCAGAAAACGTGCGGGCATCGCACCACCGTGCACGTAAAGTTGGCTTCGACGTGCAAATTTTCAACCTTTGACGTCACTTTGCACCACACTACAGCGCTCGCCGAATAGCTGAGTGAGCAGCGAAAAAAAAAGGTATGCACAACTCTGCTACCTAAAGTAGCATATACACTAACTTTAGGTTCGGGTACAGTGCACTAGAAGGGGGCGGTGGATGGATGGATGGATGGATGGATGGATGGATGGATGGATGGATGGATGGATGGATGGATGGATGGATGGATGGATGGAAGGATGGATGGTTGGATGGATGGATGGATGGATGGATGGATGGATGGATGGATGGATATATCTGTACCCTTTAAATTGGGCGGTGGCTAACGCCACCAAACCGTAATACTTAGTGAACAGAAAACTAGATTTTTTTTCAATAAATAGTGATGTTGAGGACTTGTACTTTGCAGTGAAGGAATTAATTTTCACTCGTGCCTCGACTTTAGCCAACAATCAAATAACCTCTTTTTAGTTATTTCTACCAGCTTAAGGCCTATTTTGCCATCCCTGTCCCTAAACCCCTGCTTTGAAAAAGTCTGCGCCATCATCCTGAACTATAGAGTGAGGCCCTTTACAGAACATTATCAAGTATTCGGCAGATTTCTTCTCCTCTCCTCACGCACTGCATACCGTGTCTACCCCTTCGTATTTGGCCCGATATGTCTTGTTTCGCAATACTCCTGTTCTGGCCTCAAATAGTAGAGAACTACCCCCAGTATTCTCATAGAACCTTTCGTTGGCAATTTGCTGCTTAAAAGTTCGATAGATCTCTAGTGCGGACTTCTTAATCATACCGATTCTCCACATACCGGTCTCAGCTTCCTTCACCTTCTTCTTAACCAATAATTCTTTTTGGTTTGGCCCCCTGCTGTTTTTTAAGTATTTACCAGTCAATTTTCTGGTTCGCTTCCTCCATTTTGTATCTACAATCTTCATGTACAAGCAGCTGAATGCCTTCTTAGCCCAACGCTCCTCTCCCATTTTTCTCAATCGCTTCTCAATATTTATCTTGCTGCTAACTTCCCTGCCCTCAAATGATGTCCATCCCATATCAACATGTACTCCCTGATTTGCTCTATTCCCGTGAGCTCCTAAGGCAAGCCTACCAAATCCACGTTGCTTAATTTCTAATTTTGCTTGAACTTCTGATCTCATGCATAAGACCGCATTGCCGAACTTCAGACCAGGAACCATGACCCTTTCCGTAATCCTCTTACAACATCATACCTATTGTAATACCACAGTGCACTACTTTTCAGCCCTGCTGCATTCCTGTTACCTTTAATCGTCACGTATATTTCGTGTTCCCTTAGGTACTCGGTCCCATTGCCTATTCGTACGCCCAGATATTTGTATTTATCTGTTATCTCTAGCGTGACCTCCTGTATTCTAAGCTCACTACTTTCGTTATCGTTAAAAATCATGACTGCTGATTTTTTCCTTATGATTACCGCAGATGTCCATATATCTCTGCAAATCTTCCTTGTTGTCGGCCATTAGCACTATATCATTCGCGTACATAAATACTGGCAGGGCCTGTTCAATGAGTTTTTTTTGTTTGACGAAAGACAGGTTGAAGCCCAGTCCACTTCCCTCTAATTTCGCCTCTAATCCTTGTAGGTACATAAAAAATAGCAAGGGTGACAGAGGACACCCCTGCCTAGGCCCCCGTTTTACATCTGCAGGCTGTTTGCACACTTTATAACCTGTTTTTCCCACTTTATAACTGCCTTGTTACCTTTATAGATATCCTTTAAAAGATTAGTGACTCCATCTTCCATACCTAGTGTATCCAGTATTCGCCATAAGTCTTCTTGAACCACGCTATGGTACCCTGCCTCGATATCCTAAAATGCTAGCCACTTGGGCCTGTGTTCTTTTTCTGCTATATCGATGCACTGCGTCAGTGAGAACAGATTGTCTTCCAACTTCCTGTGTTTCGGAAATCCATTCTGCAGTTCCCCAAGCAACCCCTCATCCTCTATCTATGCCTGCAGTTTTTCCCTTATAATCTGCATCGCCAACCTGTAGACCACTGATGTCACTATTATAGGACGGTAGTTGTTTACGTCAGCTTTCTCCCCCTTTTCTTCATGGATCGTGATCATCCCGCTAAGTTTCCATCTATCGGAGACTTCACCATCGATTATTATTTTGCTCACTGCCCCTCTCAAATCCTCCTTAAACTTCAGACCTAATGTCTTTATCAGCCTGATCGAAATGCCTTCTGGGCCTGTTGATGTACTACTAGGAACTCTCTTCTCAGCCCTTTCCCATTCTCGTTGTGAAAAAAAAAGCCATTGTGCCACTTGATTCATCCTTATCTATTGTGGTGCATTGAGCACTTCTTTGTTGAAACTTGTCATTCACCCTTGTTCTTATATATTCAATCGCTTCGTCCCCTTCTATCTTAGCACATTGAGCTGTAGTTATAAACATCTGCTCTGGGCTCGTCTCATTTCTTAGGGAGTTTAGATGGTTTCAAAATTTCACAGCTGCCTATTAATCTTTTTCATGTACTTCTTACAGCCACTGAGCTCCCTTTCTTCTAATTTTTTTCATTGATCAGAAGGGATGCCCCACTTCTACGGCTTAGAAAGGTTTCCCCTTTTCTTTCAACATCATCTGTTGGTTCACCTCGCTGCTTAGCATGTCTGTGATCCCTAGAGGCTTCCTGACGTTTTGGTATTGCTCTCTTAACTTCCTCAACCCACCAACTCTTGCGTTTGTGTCTTTTTTTTTCTGGGGTGACTTGTCACGTACCTTAACAAGCTCTAGCTCTAAGAGTCCATTTAGATTCGTGCATGTCCACACTGTTTTATTATCCCCAGTCATTACTTTCTCAATTTGTTTAGTAGCTATCTCTATTTGCCTTTCTGAATAAAAATTTTCCCGTATTTGCTCATCTTGTCTCCTTCGCACTTTCACTGCTCTTCCAAAGCTTAGCTTGTGCGTTTGTGATCACTACCCAGATTTCTGGAGCCATATATATATATGTGCATTCCCCTGAGCTTATCATACATCCTATGTGACATCAGTGCGAAAGCTATCGTCGACTTCAGCCTTCCTTCCTCCCATGTTATTTGCCCTTCACACTTCTCGGTACTCTTGCAAATGATCAAATCATGCCTTTCCCACATAACCATGATCATTTTGCCTGTTTGGCCGGTATACCCATCTATATCTTCTATGTGCGCATTCAAATCTCCTAGTATAATTATCTCGCACTCTCCTCTTAACTCCTGAATGTCCTTTGATATACATTTTACCATTGCCTGGCTTTCTTCAATGGCCTTCGCTCCCGTCCACAAGTACACCAAACAAAGCAGTCTCATTTACCTTCCACTTCCCCTTTTAGCCATGAAATTCCTTGCACTACTGCTTCACCCTCTGCCAGTCTGTACTTTTATGAACGAATGCCCCAATACCACCTCCTTTCTGCTGCCTTCTGTTCTATTACAATAATCTCACGCGTAGTCCGGTTTGTTAGCAGGTTGTTCCATGTCCCTAAGATGTATTTATATAAAACCTCATGCCCTCGGCCTCTGCTCCCTTAGCTTTACTTATATCTTTTCCTACTTTAGCCTGTTTTTGCCACCCTGCATGTTAATATACCCTATATCTGAACTGACTCGGCGCTCGTGGCTACGTCTATATCTGCCCCGGACTCTACCTACTTTGGAATCTTATGTGTCCATACCACCTGTCAAAGAGTCTCCCTGGTTGTTTTCCTAGTTACTAGCTATCCTTTACCCCGAAGGGCCCGCATGGCCCCCAAAAAAGCTACTGTGCGTCATGCAAGTCTCCAAAACACCTCAGGACCTAGCCGTCTATCGAAGTCAATTGTGTCTCGTTGGAAACCACCCCATCTATGCACGTCTCTGTTTATTTGCACCACCTCAGAGCCCTTCTCTCGACTCAACCGCCATATCTCGGTTGCGTTGACAACTGCTTTTTACAGGTTGCTGTCACGCACCGGTACCTCCAGTATTGTGCATATCACTACCTGTACTTGAGGATAAGTTGCGCGCATGTCATCGACTCCTTTCGCCAGGGTGGTCGCTAGTCCTGTCGTATCTTCATTTAAGACACCGGTTAAACCACCTGAGATTATCAGGAAGTTTCGTCTATCAGCTGTATTTTTGAGATTGGTGATCGCATGCCTCATGACTGCTTCCAGCTTGCATCCTGGAACGTCCCTACTTCAACCCTCTTGTCACCTCTTATCCTGTCTTTCATTGCTTCTGCGAATCGATGTAAATTCAAACCCCCAGCGATCATCATAAGCTGTGACTTTTCAGCTGGAGCATCCTGTACCTGGGGGTTACTTGCACCTGGGACGCGGGCAGCTTTGTCCCCTCCCAGTCATACCACTACTTCGCTGAAGCTGGGCCTTGCGACAATTGAACCGGCTGAACCTGTTTTTTTACAAACTTGCTTGCTCTTTCGTCTCCGCTGTTCTGGGTTCCGGTGCCCTACTATTCTCTCCGACGGCCGCTCCTTTGCTCATCTTGGGTAGTGCTTCCTCGGCGGACTTCAGCCTTTCTCCCAGTGCCCTCGTTTTTTCATGCTCTGTCGCCAACGCCGTCTCCAGCTCGGTGATTCTCAACAGTAGTTCACTCTGGGCAACCATCGTTGTCTCCATTTTTTCCTCTACCTCATATTGCCTACACTTTGCTTCAGCCTCCTCTTCATTTGGTTCTGCACTTGGGTCCATTTTCAAACTCAGTCCGCATCCTGAACATTTTACAGCCTTGTTAACTATGTCTTTATGACACCAATTGTCCTTATGACTTGTCTCACTCAATAATTACAAAACACGATCCCTGCCATACGTAAAAGAAAAAGTCTAAGGTCTGCTACCAAAAATTTGCGTGTTCAATGTACGTGCACCTCCCCCACGTGGTGGCAAGTGAAAAGAAAAAGACAGAGAAACACACACACGCGCACAAGCCAGTAAATACTCGGTGACTGACCCCCGGAAAAGATGTTCAATGTAATAAATGCTACAAAGATTTTAACTGCTGCCTTAATAATTATGAAGGCAAGTTCAAAACATGCAAAAGCACTTATCTGCGCAGTCGATTAGGAGCGCCCAAAAAACGCGTCCATCCACCATGCCAGTCCGAAATGACGGAGGCGGCAGGGCCGCCTCTCGTCTGATTTTCCGGCGAGTGACACCATCGGCGGCGCTGTTGTCCCATGGTACTGAAGATCACAGGAGCGTCTGCATTGGGAGAGCACGCGCCGTAGTCTGCGAAAGCATGAAATTGCTCATTTTTAGCACGTTTAATGCGTTTCTGGGCTTTGATCGGTGGACGCACCTGCTACGCGCCTTGGTGCACGAGTGAATATGCAGGCACGCGGAAATTGCGTCGCTAAATTCACTGTCTGATGAGCCTTCCGACCCACAAAAAATGTCAATCAGAATTGGCATGGATCCGCCTAGCTTCTCAAACAAGCAGCGCTTTGAGCTGCGTTACATCATAAGTGGCTACTGGCTAAGTACAAAGAGAAGTATCAAAACTGCGATGAAATCATACCCTGTTTTTGTCGGCAGTCTGTACGATATCCAGAGCACAGTGTTCCTCTTACGAGCCTACATGCACTCGATTGTTTCACGAGAAACCCGAATATAAGTAACGTTGTCACAAAATTTATATCGGTAACGACTCAGTTTTATCATGCCAGTTTTGAGGGAAGATAATTGTTGCTTATTGAAAGCGTTATTACATAATAAACGTAATAAAAACGACACACAAGCATAATAAAAAGTACCTATTTCATATATAGCCCGTCTGTTAATATGCATAAATTCATTGGAACCAGTTCGCATTTTGTATCCAAAGCTTAAATTGGGCTGCTTTTCAAATATTCTATTGGCGTAACGTCATTGCAAGCCAGCAAATTTATGGCGATGTTTTGTATTATAGGCGTTGTGCTACTATTTAGTGTCGAAAGTGTAGGCAGGCAGTTGCTCATATAGTTCTGATAAATTTAAGATAATATATATATATATATATATATATATATATATATATATATATATATATATATATATCCCCTGAACACATCCCCTGATGAAGGGAGGACCTCTAACAAAACTGTTGGGAAATAAATATATTTATCCTTGTTGACAACGCTCCCGTTGTGCCATATCCCATATATATATATAAATATATATATATATATATATATATATATATATATATATATATATATATATATATATATATATTGTCACGAGGTTGTGACGTGGCCGAAAACAGGATACTTTGTGTTGCGATTTAACAGTTTATTTGGGCGAACCTGTGCCCGGCAAACGGAAAGTCCGATTACAGTAGCAGTCTTGGACTGATAGCGGCGAATGGAGCGTCGGCCGTCGATCAACTACTGACAAGTGGCGAAGTGCGTCGGCATTTATACTCTTGCCATCGAATGTTCTAGCGTTATCGCTAGTAGTGGCGTAGGTTCCAGAATACAGAATAATCTGTACAGTTCGCAAAGTGGGCGTGATCTTATCGAAATGATCTACTAAAGTCCGGAAGCTTCTCGAAAACTGCACGCGCGTTTTGCGCCGAGAATTGTGTAGTGTTTTGGGGCGATAACAAAACTTGAGAAATGGAACGTGGCAATATGAATATGAGGGACGCAGTACTGGGGGTCTCCGGCAATTAGACCAACTGGTGTTCTTTAACGTTCACTGACATTGCACAGCACACGCGCATCTACTTTTTCGCTACCATCTAGATGTGACCGCCCGCGGCTTTCGAGTCAGCAGCGGAGTACCCTATAGCGAATGGTCCACCGAGGGGACGCTAAACGAGGGCTGATGAGGGAAGAGCATCTCGAGGCTATTCAAAACAAAAATAAAAGTATTAACAAGCTGAGATTCCATTTGAATGTTTCAATGTTTCTCTCAGCTTTCATTCATTATACTGATTGTGAAAGAGCAGTGCAAAGACGCAGGGAAAAGAAAAACAGAGAGAAAGAGTGCTGTTTTTTTTTTCCTTTGTCTATGCGCTTCCCTTTCAAATTGATATGAAGCAGCCAGCCCAAATCCAAGTACTCCTTATTCATGTTATCAAACAGAACACACAAATTGCACATGCCAAGTAGAATAATGTCACGTGCAACACTCCTAATGAGGTCCCATTTAAAATGCAGGATATAATTGAATTTAATTGAATACAAGTTTATTCATCCTGAAATTCTTACAGGATCGGGAGCAGAGGCTAGAGGCTATATAGCCTGACAAGGGGCCTCTGCTCCTCAATACAGTTTGACACGCAGGCCGCTCAATCTGTCGCATATGTTTTCAGAAATAAACATATAACATAACGAATAAAACACAGAAATAAATAAATAGCACAATAAATAAACCATAACACAACGAAATTTAGCATGGTCTTGTTACACAATTTCAGGGAAAACATTAAAAAATCACTTTATCACAAAAGCGTCATCTGAAAAGAAACTTCAATACAGAACGTAAAATAAAGCATAAGAAAAGAAACTACAACACATAATTTGATAGATAGGATGTCACAAATCAAGCACAGAAACTTTAATAAGCATACTCAATATCATGGTTCATTAGGATGGACTTGATAATGGTGTTCGAAGGTACGGAATTGAAATCTAAGAGACCGTGTAAACGATTCCACATTGTGGGTATTTGATGCTGAACGTGTTGCTTGCCATAACTTGTCCTTATTGCTGGGATTTTCCGGCGTTGCTGACGCATAGTATAATGAGTGTTGTCAGGCGGGTTCTGAAGACACTGTGGCTTTTTTTGTTTATTCCACTGCAGAAACCCTAATCAGGAGACGGAACACTTTTCTTCTGTTTATATGAATGCAGCTAGCATTTAACGAAGTTTGATGAAGAGTTTACAGTATGCGTCGTCAGCCCACCAATGTCAACGTAAAGGAGTGACGTAAAATCAGGACCATTCCTTGCTGTACGTCACTCCCTAGATCTTGGGGCGAGCGCCCATGAGAAGGGCGTGGCAATAAGTAGAAATTGAGCGTTTTCCCACGACATGTAATTTTGCAAATCTTAACAGGAATGATCCGAAGTGCCCAGTGCACTATTACACTTGTCAGATTGAAATGCTCAAACTTTTTGAGGGGCCCTTTAAGATGTTGACCGATACCGGAAAAATTGGTCCTACGCGATTACACCTAGCATGCCTCTCTTTTGCGGTATCAGTAGTCTAAATATTTGCTCCTGCGCTGACCTTCCCAGCCACAACGAAACGAAAGAGACTCATGAGAGTGTAAATGGAATGGTGGACACTTCACGCACAATGCTAGACAATAAAACGAAAGACCACTTACTGTGAATCGCGCGGAAAATGCATGCCTATGTTTGTTCAATCGTTCGCACCTTTCTGCAACTTAAAAATAATTTTTTTGCTCCTTCTCATTATAGAAGTCACGAACGTCGTTGTTGTGGGATATTTCAATTTTTGTAGAAATTTATTGTGCCTCTAACTATGGTTTCACGGGCCTAAAATGTTGTTCTACCTGCATGTCTTTGGCGCCTAGAACACACTCTTTAGGTCCTAATAATCCGGCCGCTAATAATTACCTCGAACTCTTCTCCTAGTTCGTCAATGTCACTTTCTATGCACTGCACCATTTTTTGGTTTTCCTCTCTGGTTTTTGCCCCATGTCCACAAGTATAAAAAAACCAGGAGCGTCATTTGCCCTGTCACTTTCGCTTTTAGCCATAAAGGTTCCTTGCACTCCTGCTTGACACTTTGCCAGTCTGTACTTTTATGAATGAATGCCCCGATACCACCTCCCTTGCTGCTGCCTTCTGTTCTACTACAACATTTCCATGAGTAGTCCGGATTGTTAGATGGTTATTCCATGTCTCTAATATGTGTTTCTACAAAACTATACACCATCGGCCTTTCCTCTCTTGATGCTTTCGGGACGTTAAACCCCAGATATCAATGTCCTCCCCTAGCTGTTCTATCTCTTCTTAGTCCAGCCTATTCATGCCACCCTGCATGTTGATATACGCTACGTCTGAATGAGCTCGGCCTTCGTGGCTACGTCGATTGCTGCCCCGTACTCAATGTGTCTTAGATATGGGTTCCACTTTGGAATAGTGTCTATCTACACCACCTGTCAAAGAGTCCCCCTGGTTGTTTTCCTCATTACTGGCCATCCTGGATCCCGAAGGGCCCGCGTGCCCCCCCCCCCCAAAAAAAAAGAAAAGCTACTGCAAGTCACCAAGCCACCCCATGACCTAGCCTCCCATCGAAGTGAACTCTGTCTCGTTGAAAACCACCCTATCTCATCACATCTCTCTTTGTTTCCCACCACCTCAAAACCTTTCTCTCGACTCATTCGCCATATTTCTTGGTTTGCGTTGACAACCGCTCTTTGCAGACTGCTGTCACGCACCGGTACTTCCGGTGTCGTGCATATCACTGCCTGTATCTGAGGAGAAAAGGCGTGCATGTCATCGACCCCTCTCACCAGTGTTGTAGCTAGTCCTGCCGTATCTTCATTTAAGACATCATTTAAACCACCTGCAATTATCACAAGGTTTTGTCCATCAGGTGTAGTTTTGTGTTTTGCGCTCGGTTGCCTCATGACTGCTTCAAGCTTGCGTCGTGGGAACGTTCTACTGCAACCCTTTTCTCGCCTCGTACCCTCTCTTTGATTACTTCTGCCCATCGATTCAAATTTGAGTCCCCGGCAGTTATCACGTGCTGTGACGTTTCAGCTGGAGCGTCCTGCTCCTGGGACGTCGGCTGCTTTGTCCCCTCCCAACCCCACCATTACTTCGCTGAAGCTGGGTCTTGCGACCATGAAACCGGTTGAACCTGTTTTTTCCGAACTTGCTTGTTATTTATTCTCCGCCATTCTGTTTGCCGGTGTCCTACCATTCTCTCAGTTGCCCACTCTTTTGTTCACCTTCGCAAGTGCCTCCTCGGTGGACCTGAGCCTTTCTCCCATAGCCCTAATTTTTTTTCTTGCTCTGTCACCAATGCAGTCTCCAGCTCGGTGATTCTCATCATCAGTGCACTCTGGGCAACCATCTGCATTTTTTCCTCGACCTCACATTGGCTACACTTGGCGTCAGCCTCCTCTTCATTCGCCTCTGCACTTTCTTCCAATGTCGAACCCACCCCGCGTCCTGAACCTTTTACAGCCTTTTTAATCATGTCTTTTTGACACCAATGGTCCCTATGAATGGTCCCGCTCGATAATTACAACACACGGCATATGACAAATTCTGCCCTATGAGAATAAGGAAGTATTAGCTCTACTACAAAAAAATGCGTATTTGGTGTAGGCGCACCTCGCTTACGCGGTGACAAGAAAAAAAAACACACACAAACTAGTAAACACCTGGTGACTGACCCCCGGAAAAGTCAAACAATGTAATAAGTGCTACAAGGGTTTAAACTGCTGCCTTAATAATTTTAAAAGGAAGCTCGAGACATGCAAAGCCACTTATTGGCACAGTCAATCGGAAGCGTTCAGAAAACACGTCTATTCAACGTTTGGTTTGGTTTGGTTTGCTTTATTCAAGGCAAAATTGAACAAGTCCCAGTCCGAACTCAAGTCAAGATTACAGCCATCTATTGGACGTTTGGCAAAACTGCCAATTAGGCGCCCTAACAATGGCTTGCGTTCGAATCGTATTGCTGTCGCTTCTTGTTTGCACCTACTTAGAGATTGGGCTATCGTGGCAGGAAAACGTCAGATGAGTATGTACTGCTATGTAAACTTTACCAGCATTTCCTAGTTATACGTCGATTATAATGTGTACGTATGAAGAAATGCGTCACAACGAGAAGAAAGAAGTTCGTCACCGAGTGATCCTGTCGTCGTTGAGAATAAAGCCTTACGCTAGGTTGAGAATAAGCCGCTTTAACCGCTGGTGGTGGCGCACAGGCATTTTAGCCTCCAACAGTGGCGCGTCACTGGCGCGATGTTCATCACGTTTGTGTTGGCGTGGCGCGCGGGGAGCAATTTGTCACGGTATTTCGAAAAAAAATCAGGTTCTCCGAAAGGGTGTCGCAGGGGATACGACAGCAACATGTCGTAAGGTTATAACAAAACTAAGACTCGTAGCTCTCCTTCGTCCGATCTCGCTAACTCTTCGAAACACTGGCGTATAGACGGAGTGCACGTACGTCACATCTGGGAACGAGAAGATCGAGAACCGTCATGTTTGTAAAATTATGTAGCTGCCTGGAAGTGTAGTCGGGAGCAATGCAGCGGTGACATCTGCTCGTCGGTTGCGCTACTGGCTTCCCCAGGACTATTGGTGCCATTTTTTTATATGCGAAGCAATTCTTAGCGAACTTCCGCGACTTCGAGCGTATCTATCTATCTATCTATCTATCTATCTATCTATCTATCTATCTATCTATCTATCTATCTATCTATCTATCTATCTATCTATCTATCTATCTATCTATCTATCTATCTATCTATCTATCTATCTATCTATCTATCTATCTATCTATCTATCTATCTATCTATCTATCTATCTATCGATCGATCGATCGACAGAACGATCTACATCTGGGTGCTGTCGTGATCACCTTCTTGACTTCGGGTAGAAGAAATCAACTATGGGAGGATAAGTCGACAATTAAGAATGTTGGTCATGAGGTGAATAGCATGAAAATCCCGTCACATGCGTCGTCGAACACTTTCTTCCAGACACTTCGTCTTGCTCTTACAGTGTTGCTGATATTGTGGTCGATGGAGGCGGAAATGTTGTAGGCCCGTGTGCTCAGATTTGGGTGCACGTTAAAGAACCCCAGGTGGTCTAAATTTCCGGAGCCCTCCACTACGGCGTCTCTCATAATCAAATGGTGGTTTTGGGACGTTAAACCCCACATATCAATCTGATATTGCGGTGATTTTGTTCACATGACATGTTGCTAAATTGGCATGGTATAATATGACTGCATGGCGAACACTAGTGACAGACCCTAACGTGGAAATCATGACATGCATGCCATGTAAGTCTTGAAATATGACTACACGTCACACTCAAATTACGCTCGCAGTCGTTTCGCTAGCTTCATATTATATCTAATTTGGTGTTACGGGACGTGAATGCATGACAAAGGTATGTGATGGGTGAAAACATGATAATCATAAGATGCGTGTCATGTAAGATGACTACATGCCACACTCAAGATGCGCTCGCGGCCGTTTCGTTAGCTTTACATGTACTCAACTCGGTATTACCCGGCGCGAACGGATGACATAGATAAATGACACATCCAAACATGCTAATCACAACATGCGTGTCATGTAAGAACAAGACTACATGCCAAACTCATGATGCGCTCGCGGCCGTTTCGCTTGCTTCACATATGCCAAATTTGGTGTTACGAATGCCAACGGATGACGAAGGTACGTGACTGGTGCAAAAATGATAATCATGGGATGCGTGTAATGTGAGAATATGACTACATGCCACAGTGGAAGTACCAATACTTTCTACATGATGCGGTGCGCGTGCTCGCCGGCGTTCATTTCGTCGCGTCACGCCGGCGTCGCCACGCCAGGCGCCGGTCCTGCCATATACTCGCAGGCGTGCGCCGCAAAGCATTGCTTTGACGCATGCACGTTTCAGCATGTCCGGCATCTCTCCATCAAGTGAAGAGGGAGACGCAGTGTTGTGTGGGTAACGCATGGGCAAAAAATGCAGCATGTCGCTTTTCGTGCCGGTTGCTATCGGGCCGCGCCTACGGACACTGGTCGCGCCTGGCGTAAGGCTATAGGTGGTGGATGGTCAAACTTTATTTCACCAGAAGGCAACTGCGGACGATTTCGTGTTAGATGGCCATCAAACAAACGTTGACGGCTACATATGTGGCCCAGTACACGACCCTTAACTGGACGACTAGGCCTGAACTGGTCAACACTAGGGTGCACGCGTTTTGCTAACGTAACATTGCTGTGCCCAGCGTGCGGGTGCGTTAACGCTACATAGGAGTACATTGGGACCTTCATGAAGCGCTCGCGGCAGTTTTGATAGCTCCACATGTACCAAATTTGGTGTTACGTGACGCCAACGGATGACAAAATATAAAACTAGTGCAAACTTGACAATCCCGACACGCGTGTCATGTAAGAACATGACAACAAACCACGCTCATAGCGTGCTTGCGGCTGTTTCGGTAGCTCCACATACACTAAATTAGGTATCACTTGACTTGAATGGATGACGAAGGTAAACGACACATTTAAAAATGATAATCACGGCACGGAAGTCATGTACGGCACCATTTACCTCCACCACGTAACTTTGTGCTGATTTTAAAGTGATATATCAACATTTCTCATTCGTGCTTTACATATGATCAATTCCCACTGCGCGTGGGATCTCCCATTTGTTTTGCCCCGCCGCGGTGGTCTAGTGGCTTAGGTACTCGGCTGCTGACCCGCAGGTTGCGGGATCGAATCCCGGCTGCGGCGGCTGCGTTTCCGATGGAGGCGGAAACGTTGTAGGCCCGTGTGCTCAGATTTCGGCGCACGTTAAAGAACCCCAGGTGGTCAAAATTTCCGGAGCCCTCCACTACGGCGTCTCTTATAATCATATGGTGGTTTTGGAACGTTAAACCCCACATATCAATCAATCTCCCAATTGTTTTAGCAAGTATACCTGCCAGCTAGCTCAGCTGTGTGTGTGTGTTTTTTTTCAATTCATATTTGGCGTAACATGGAAAGGTAGGCTACATTAGAGCCGGCTATCCCTACTTCATAACGGTAATGTACAATATACAAATATATTGTACATTACTGTTATGATGTTTTGTATTCCGTTGAGTTCTCTACATATTTATCCATTTTCTTGATGAAAATGAAAGAAAACGATGCCTTAGCCGATTGATATGTATTGCTTACCTATTTTATTTATCTGTGCAAATTGTGGTGCATCTGAGACTCAACGAAGAGGCTATCTAGTGAGTTGGGTCGTCGTACTATATAAGAGTGGAGGATACCCACAGGTGTGCGCTCAAGGCGGCACCTATACACTTCTGAAGAGTGCATTTTGCTGGCAGTGTCACAAGCCCCGAAGTGCGCGCATGATCGTAGCCTCTTTGTATTAGTGAGTGAAACAACTTTATTGACGATCCGGCATAAAGGGGGAAGGGGTAGGGGGATTAAAGCGAGACACTAGCGTGCTCGGACGTCCCGGAGCAGCAACCTACTCGCGTCAAACCCGTGGGGGCGCCGCTTTCGGCCACTGGCGTTCCAGGATGCTAAGCACGTGCTGGACCACGTCTCTTTGATTGCCTGGCTCTCGGCTGATGATTTTGATGCTTATGGCAGTTGGCATTACTTCTTGGTTACCCGGCGGTGGTGCACAGTCCCAAAGGAGGTGTCTCTGGGTGGCTCGCGCCTTCTTGCAGTGTTGGCATACATCAGTGGTGTAAACCTCCGGGCAAACGTGCTTTGCCCAGACGGGGGTCCATATTGCTTGTACTTGCAGCTGCCATAGTGCGGCTGCTTCTCTGCGTTGTAGGTCTCGGTGAGGCGGTGGGTAGAGGCGTCTGCTCGTTCTGTACCACTGCAGAACGTCGGCGTAGGTTGTGATAAAATACTCTCCGTCTTCGGCATCGGGTCGTTGCGGCTCCGAGGAATGCGTTGACAGAGACCCGCGGCTAGTTAGCGCGTACGCCTTCGTATCTGCCTCCTCGTTGCGGTTCGGGCCCACGTCCAGCTCCCCGGCGTGCGCAGGGAACCACTTGACGGTAATGTTGGTTTCAGGTTTTGCTATATTTGAACATACTCTAGCAGTGGTTCCATAGACGTTGTTTGTAGCAAATTTGGCTATTGCCGTCTTCTAGTTGCTGAGGACTCTTTGTATTAGAAACTGGCGTACGACACACCCCTTACAAACTCATCTATCTGGGCACGCTGAATGCTTTCTTCCGTCAAATTTCATTCGATGCAGAAAAAAAAAACACGGCCTTTTCTCCCCTTCCAGTGCATCTGCTGCGATTTTCTTAATGCATGCGTGGTGCTTGCTTTCGCGATAATATTGGGATGCATTTTTTTCTTCTTTCAGCAATCGCCGCACTTTCTCGTATTTTGAACAATGGTGCGACACTTGGGAGTGCAATCGTCCTATTATAGTCTGGTAATGACCCGCCCGATGAGCGTCGCTGTTTATTGTTGGCGTACAAACACTTGATGCTTCTTGTTCAGTGAAAGCGTCTTCTGAAGTTGCAACATCCACATCTGTTTCGCAGGTCTCCGCTTTTCGCTTTCTTGATGTTTGACGTAGGGGCCAAACTCGTGAAGCGGGATCTTTGTGAGGCTTCTATGAACTTGAAATCATGTAGGAAAGATAGTTCCCGAAAAGAGTATGCATGCGCGCAGTCAGGATTAAGTTTTTGATGGGGAACGCAGGCACATAGTCTTCATCGCGCAAGCATCGGCTGCATACGACTGTCGATACAGACTTGTCGTTGATGATGAGGTTGTCCCTCGCAATATTTTTGTTCACTTGCCACACAGCTCAGTATTGTTTGGAAATAGGTGAGAAGAAAAACCGGGTGTTTTCCCCGAACGAGACTTGCAATATGGAACCACGGCGATCAAGCGGCCGTGACGGAACACAGCAATATACCTTTACGCAGCTAAATACATCCATGTGTGTAATGCGCGAACCGATGGCTGCGCCACTGCCTTCTTGAGTGAAGAAATTAATGTAGACTGAACACTGACAAAGCACTGAAATAAATGCAGCCGTGGTGGGTAAATACCAGAATAAAGCAAGCCACGCTAGAAATAAAAGGCCATTCACAAGAACCTGCTTGTAGCAATAAGCCACTAGAGAATTTATACAGATTTTTCAGAAAAACAGCTGCTTACTTGCCGAAAAGTTGTAATGTCGTCAATTTGTATTTCTAATCATGTTATTCTGCGAACTAGAAAGATAGCGCAGAAATCATTTGCTCTACAGATTTAGTTCCGGGGCAAGTGGCCTGCTAGCGTAAGTAGCTGCGTACTTCGTTCGCATTCTTCATGAACGTGGCTTGCAGTGCAAAGAAATGCAAGAGGACTTGGGTCTCCGGAATCAATATTTTCAGGTGTCGTTCACACCTTGACAATGCACGCCACCACTGTCTGTGCGTGCCGTCCGAAGACGTTATTCAGCAGCAAGGGCCCTCTCTTTTTTTTCACTTTCTTTCTCCTTATACACATTTCTAGCCATTAGATATACAACACAAGTACACGTTTAAAGAGTTGTTAGGCTGCAGACAGCAGCTATTAGCCCTGAAAACACTCCAAGTGTATTTGGAAAAGTAAAGACAAATATAAAATAGCTAGAAAAGGGAAGGTGCGCTCGTCTTTCCGTGAGCAACCTCTCTTAATGGCAACGTCGTTGTCCGACTATACCAAGGGCCAAAGATGTTAAGTGCTCTCAGATTGCAGAACAGGTGCAGCATTGTCCTTCTGATCTCTCTTTATTCAGAAATACCCTGCTTTGCCCAAATGCGTGTAAGCGGGGGGGGGGGGGGGGTTACAGCTTTGAAAAAAAAAAACAAGTCTTCATTATGACAGCACACTTGGTCACAAGACAATTGATTCCACTCTTGTACAGTATGAACAAAAAAGAATTAGCATAAAGGTTCGTTCCAGTATTGAATCTTGAATCTTGATTCTTGAATCTTAAGGTCATGATCAGACCTTCTAGACAGATAATGCGGTGGTTTAAGGTAAGTGTCTTTATTCATGCCAGTCTTGTTCTGGTATATCTGAAATAACAATTTCAAACGCAGTTTTCTTCTGCGAAAGGAGAGCGCTTCCCATCCCAGCTCGTTTTTCATTTCAGTACAGCTGTTCCCTCGCTTATACCGGCTGAGAACGAACCTTGCCGCTCTGTTTTGTAATTTCTCGATCAGAACAATCAAGTACTTTTGGCGCGGATCCCACACACAACATGCATATTCTGAAATCGGGCGGACAAATGAAGTATACGTAGTACTTTTTAGGACAGCAGGGGATGATCTCAGATTTCGTTGAATGAAATTTAGGGCTCTGGCAGCTTTTGCAACTACAGCATGCACATGCGCATTCCATGAACAGTCGCTCGTAAATGTTACACCCAAGTATTTATACATTAATTGATGATCAATGACGTCACCGTTCAAAAAGTAAAGCACTTCATCCTTTTTCTTTTTTTAAGTAAAAGACACGTGCACACAATTTTTCACATTAAGTTGCATTTTCCACTTATCACATTATTGCACAATTTGGGTAAGGTCAGCCTGCAATTTAATGCGATCCGGTTCATTTTTTATTTTTTTGTACACAGCTGAGTCGTCAGCGAATAAACGTATTTTAGAAGTAATGCCATCAGGAGTATCTATAATGTAAACTAAAAACAGTAGCGGCCCTAAAACGAACCCTTGAGGGACACCTGATATTACTTCCACCGTAGAAGAAGTAGTACCATTGAGAATGACACATTGTCGACGCTGTGATAGATAACAGGCTACCCAATTCCGTACTTTCTTATCAATATTTGCCCTTTCGAGTTTGCGAAGAAGCAAGGAATGGCACACGGTGTCAAACGCCTTTCTGAAATCGAAGAAAACACAGTCTGTTTGACCATTGTCATCAACCTTGGACACTAAATTATGGTAGAACTCAATCAGCTGTGTTGTACAAGACAGGCCCCTGCGGGAGCCATGTTGATCATCAACTAATAATTTATGTTGAACTAAGTGTTTCATTATGTCTTTATAGAAAATGTGCTCTAGTATTTTGCGGAGAATAGATGTTAATAAAATAGGTCTATAATTGTTGGCCTCTTTTTTGGAACCACCCTTGTGAATGGGAACCACGAAAGCCATTTTCCAGTCCTTAGGCAGAACCCCAGTAGAGAGAGATTTCTTGTATATTAGGCAACGATAAGATGCTATTGGCCAGGCACAACGCTTCAACACGCATGAGGAAACACCATCTAGACCAGGGGCCTTGGTTTCGTTTTTTTTATATAAAAAAGATTCGATACCACTCACACAGAGTTCAACCAGTGGCATTAATGGCTAAATTCTCAGAGGTAGCTCTGCCAGCGTAGATAATTTTGCAAAATCCGTTTGAGGTAAAAATACGGAGTGAAAGAAATCATTAGGACACGACGTTTTATCAATGTCGCTGGACAAGATCTGACCATCATGGAAAATTTTGTTTACTCCGGTTGAATTAGATCAGCAGTTTCTTACGTATCTCCAAAAATGCTTTAGATTTATATTCATTAGTTATCTCGACCAACTTGGTGTACTGATAACTACTATGGGTTCTTTTAAATGCCTTGTATACTCGTTGTCTTTTCCTTATTAATCTAAAAATCGCTGGTGTCACCCATGGCTTCTTGCACTTTTTGAGTTTAACCACGTTTGTACTTGGCACATACTTTTCCGTTAGTTCTACTACTTTTGCTTTAAATAGAGACCACAGTTGTGAAACATCGGTGCTCTCGCAATGACAATTTAAAACAGGCAAATGAGCAAATAATTCCTGAGAACTAGCAGAGTAATCACCCTTATCATAAAAATATACCTTCCTCGATTGGTGGGGCTTGGGTCTCTTGATCACATGTTTAATAGTTGCTACAACCGCGAGATGGTCACTGATACCGTGTATACACGTCACAGAGTCTACAATATTTGGCGAATTACAAAAAAGCAAATCTAAAATGTTATTATTCCTTGTGGCCACAGTAACGTATTGAGTAAGACCGAACGTATCAACGATGTTTTTCATGGTGATGTTTTCGCGACAACCAGTCAAGGCGATACATGTTCCATTATACCGCGTCAAATCCGGTAGATTGAAATCACCGGCAAGTATAAACTGATCTGATGTTCTGTAAGTTATGTCGTACATTTGCTGTAACGTATCCGGGTCAGAATTTGGTGGTCGATAAAACGTTCCGGCAATGAATTTCATATTATCAGAAAGTGTCACCGTGCACCAGACCGATTCTACGTCATCGTGCTCGATATCCTGTTCAGATGACCGTAAGGAAGAGTGAACTAACAAAAATACCCCTCCACCTGTTCTTGCCCTATCTTTTCGGTAAACGTTAAAATGGCTAGGAAACACCTCAATATTATTAAATGACAATATCAGCCATGATTCTGTCCCAAACACTATTTCTGCCTTTGTCAATTCAATTAAGCCCGCGAATTAATCTATTTTATTCACAATACTTCTGCAGTTTACAACAACAGCTGTTAGGTTGCGTGAGGATGAGGCGGGCTTACAAGCAGGGTGTCACTTCTTTAGAGCTGGAACTACCTTTCCTTTTTTTTTGTCCCACATGAAGGCCTTGCCATAAAAATTAGTTTGTCAAAACTTAGTTTAACCCTGCTACTATTGTCTGCTAGTTCAGTTTTAGCATAGTTCCACAATCGCTTTCGGGATTCTCGTTTTTCTGGTTCGTAGACCTGATTTACACTGTAATCAGACCCTTCGAATTTCTTAGCGTTTTTAGGGACATCCATTTTTTCCTTGTCGGAGGAAAAATTAACAACAATTGGCCGGTTGAACTTCTTGAATCGTCCGATACGGTGTGCTCTTTGTACTGACGTCAGTTGTATTGCAAGACGAGTTAGACAGATGTCCTTAATCAGTTTCCCAGAATGCTGCCACGTCTCTCCCCTGTCATCTTTAATGCCATAAAAGACCAGGTTGGCCCTTCAGCTACTATTTTCAAGTTCGCCGTCTTTTTTTTTGCAGTTCCTGAACTTTCTTTTCGAGCTGTTTGACAACGTTTCCATGCTGTTCTACCGTCTCGTTAAGAACTTCAATCTGTCCTTCAGCTTTGCCTAATTCTTGATTTATTTCATAGAGCACAGCTTCATGTTTTGCTAGTTCTGCCTGGATAGTATCCAGCTTCTTCATGATGCTGTTCTGACCTGCCTGCAAACTCTTGAGCAATTCTAGTTCACTTTCACTGCGGGGGCCAGGATTTATCGCTACATCACCGGGAAGCAACAGTTATAGAATCAAATACAGTACCCGGTTAGCAAACAAACAGAATCTTCTATGGTGAGCACGTTCTTTCACTCGTTTGCTACAAATACAAGCAGAGCATGTCGTCGTGGGATTGTCTGATTCTTACCAGTGCTTTATGCCTTCTGAATTATGCCTCATTAGCCGATTCTTCCGCGTTATCACTGAGTTCCAGCTTCTATTATCCACGAGCACATTAAGCAGCAAGCCGTCTGCTAAATTATTTTTTGTTTAGTAGACGACCCTCACTCTCTCCTCATTTTTTTTAATAATCCCCCTCCCCCTCATCGTCGAGACCCTTCAGTATTCCACGGTTTCACATCGACAAACTTGCCTGTGCCGTCTTCGCGGCGCAGAAGATGCAGTGTCTTGGTCTCGGCGCCCCTACCGCCGACGGGTGACGTAACATACTCAAACACTCCGATTGGTTTGATACGGTGAGAAGGAAAGAAGTACGCACAGTCTAGCCCGGCCGTGGACAGAAGACGCATAGTCAGCCCTATACCACGACCGCTAGACAAAAAAGAGCACGGGTATGCCCCGCCGCTCGCTCCAAAACCGGCGTGGGAGGTCTAGTACCTGTACTAGAACTGTTGAGTGGCGTGACCGCGCTTCGCCGCCTCGTCTCCCTTCCGCGTTGCCTGCAGCGGCGGCGCTGCAGTCGAATAGTAGTGAAAGAGCCGCGCTCCGCGTGCAGGAACTGCTATGCGCTTCGGCTCCTCCGTCCCACTTTCTTGATGCAGATTTTTTCGTACCCGCCCGTAATTCATGTCTAGCATGTGATACTGTAGCTCTTGAAGTGTGACACGCCAATCTACAGAGTTTGAGCTCCAAAAAGCTCTTGTGAGAGATCGAAAATTATTTAAAACGCGCGTGTTTTATTCTGATTTCTTCTGTCTTAACTTTTTCTTCGTTGGTTAGGCGTCTACAATACGCAGAATATTTGAGCTAATATATTGGAAGTCAGCAGTGTTCAGAAAGTTGTGAGATTAAAAAAAAACAAATACCATGTCAAACGCACTCAGAACCAGAAACCCATAAGTAAAGAGGGGAGAAGAAGGGAATCTGAACCCGCTACACCACGAAATGTTTTCGTAATTTAACTTTTGAGGGTGTGGAGCCGTGCAAATACTCTAAAGTATTTGCACGGCTTCACAGCGGCCACCTATTGCCAAATTTAGTCGTTCTGCGGCTCTCCCCCCTCAAGACAAACAAACAAAAAATTCTGGGTAGCCTTGCGACGAACGTTTACAGTTGGCGAAGCTGAATATAGCGTGCCTATATGCAAATGCGCTCTGTAAATTTCACCTTTTCCACAGTATGACGTCTTAAAACTACTCCAAGTCCAACGTAGTCTGACCAGAAATGCACCGCCTAAAAAGAGAATGTGTGCTAAGGGGCATTGCTTCAATATTGTTAATAGAGCGGTGACGTCTGATGACTGTACTTGTGAATATATATATATATATATATATATATATATATATATATATATATATATATATATATATATATATATATATATATATATTGCGGTAAAGCCTTTGAACAGTGGGTTGTCCTCTGCAGCGCCTTCCAGTGGGTCGCCCTTTTCATAAGAAGAAGAGCAGCTCGTGCAGAGAGTCGGTCCCCGCATTGACTGTCATTGTCTTTTTTTTTCTTTGTTGTGAATCATCGCGGAGTGTCCGCCAATAAACCTCTTAACAATTTGGTGGAGAGTGCTGAGAGTGCTATGCCCTTACAACATCTTCGGTCCGAATTCGATGCCCTTGGAACTTCGATCCCGTACCGTGCCTTCAACCATGCACCAAGACGCCGCCCAACAAACGCTTCCTCCTACGCCGACGCCATGTCCCGGTGTCCCCCGCATCCGCGACCACCCTGTCTTCACCGGCGCGGATGGCACCGACGTCGAGGACTGGCTGGCCATGTATGAACGCGTGAGCGTCCCCAACCATTGGGACGAGGCAGGTAAACTCGGCAACCTGTTTTTCTACCTCGCGGGTGTGGCTGGCATGTGGTACACCAACGACGCATCTGATTTCCCGACTTGGTCCGTTTTTAAAACCGCTGTCGTCGACGTGTTCGGCCGTGCGGCTGTTCGTAAGCTGCAAGCTGAACAGCGTTTACGTGAACGAGCCCAGCAGACCAGCGAGTCCTTCACAAGTTATATCGAGGACATCCTTGACTTGTGCAAGAAAGTCGACCTGAACATGTCATAGGCTGACAAAATCACGCATGTTTTAAAAGGCATCGCCGACGATGCCTTCACCATGCTCCTGGCAAAGAACCACCGCACTGTGGCAGAAGTCATTACGTTATGCCAAAGTTACGACGAGCTGCGGCGGCAGCGTTTGATGACCCACCGAACGCCACCACGTGATGCTGATCTCTCGGCCTTGTCAGCAGTTCCTGACCACGCGACCTTGCTCTCCGAAATCAAGTCGTTCGTGCGTGAGGAAGTTGCCCGCCAGGTCTCTCTACTGGCTTTTGCTTCCCCACAACATGCTCAACAGCCATCAAGTACACTTCCACCTCCACTCCGCCGAGCCATTCAGCAGGAAATCACAGAGGTCGTTCCTGAATACCACCAGCCGCCTCCTGTATCTGCGCCCCTCAGCTACGCCCAAGTTGTCGCCAGGCCGCCCCCACCGATTTCTGTCGCTGTTCCCCTTGGTTACACCGAAACCGTCGTGAGGCCCCAGGCCTTCGGAGAAACTGCCTCGCCTACATACGCCGGTGTCACCCACGTGCCCCGAGTGCCGCCTACTATGCACTCATATCAGCAGCCGACTCGCCAAGCGCGTTCTGCGACATGGATGGGACCTGCGAACCGATGGCGCACGGCTGACAATCGCCCCATCTGCTTTGCTTGTGGTTGCGTCGGTCATGTAGCACGCTATTGCAATCGTGTGCAGCAACGGCAGGTCACCTCCAACTTTCCCAGCCAGTCAAGCCGCTCTTATGACCAACCGCCGCCTATGTCACCGTCGTCCCGCCCCGTTCCGTCTACCCGCCATTCACCATCTCCACGACGTCGCTCACTGTCGCTGATGCGGCCACGTCCACTCGAGGGCGACCAGGAAAACTAGTCGTCGCAGTCCACGAGGCAAGGGCTGCGACGCTGTTGAACTGCGGAAGCCCTCAGAAAAGCCCATCGAACGTGATAGACGTGCTTGTGGATGGCGTTCGTCCATCTTCCTTTGTAGATACTGGAGCCGCCGTATCAGTGATGGACGCAAAACTTAGCCGATTACTGCGCAAAGTTACCACGCCGCTTTGCGGGCTCTCCCTCCGTACAGCCAGCGCCCAAAGCATTCACCCTACAGTGATGTGCACAGCCCGCCTTAGGATTCAGGACGTGATGTATGCGGTCGAATTCATCATAATTTCGTCATGCTCTCAGGACGTCATCCTAGGATGGGATTGTCTCTCCCGCCACGACGCCGTCATTCATTGCGCACCAGCAGAAATAGAACTCACGCAATTCTCTTCTTTGACGCCGGCCGACAGTCCATCTGCTGCAAGCAAGTTACTCGTCAGAGACTCAAGTGCCTGCAAACTCGTCCGTGGCGGTGTCGCTCTACTGCGCAAACCTTTCTGACACAGCTGCACTCCTCTCGCCATCTCATCGTATTTTCATAAGAAAAGACTTGCTGGTTCCTTTCGCGACCGTGCAACTCACTGACGGCAGCACCACTATTTATGTTGTGAACCCATCTCCGTAGAGTGTTACGTTGGTGCGAGGGGAATGTCTCGGCAGCGTGGAACCCATCGAAGACGCGCAAGTTATGGATCAACCCGATGACATGCACTGTTCAAGTTTCGGGACCATTAGTGCTGTTTCGACATCTGCTTCAACATCCGATGATGTATTTGGTCCCTCCATACCCGACAGCCTTACGCCGGGCCAGCGTTCCCAGCTTTTGGGCCTGTTGGAAGAATTCCTCTCTTTTTTTGATGTCGCTCAACCTTCTTTCGGGCGCGCATCCACCGTTACACATCGCATCGACACAGGCGCACAGCCACCGCTGCGGCAACGTCCATATCGCGTATCTCCCACAGAACGCCGTGTAATCAACGAGCAAGTCGATGACATGCTTCGGCACGATGTTATTCGCCCCTCTAGCAGCCCCTGGGCATCTCCTGTCGTTCTCGTCATGAAGAAGGATGGTTCTGTGCGGTTCTGTGTGGACTAACGACGCCTCAACAAGATCACTCGTAAGGACGTGTACCCACTACCGCGGGTAGATGACGCGATTGACAGCCTGCAAGGAGCAGAATTTTTTCATCCCTCGATTTGCGCTCAGGGTACTGGCAAGTACCTATGGCTGAAGACGCTCGACCGAAGACCGCTTTTGTCACACCCGATGGCTTGTACGAATTCAACGTCATGCCGTTTGGGCTGTGCAATGCACCCGCCACCTTCGAGCGCATGATGAATGCTGTTCTGCTTGACCTGAAACGGCACATGTGCCTGTGCTACCTCGATGACGTCGTCGTTTTCGCTCCGGACTTCTCGACGCACCTTCAACGCCTTCAGCATGTTTTAACGCGTCTGAGAGACGCCAGTCTGCAACTAAACCTAAAGAAATGCCGATTTGCAGCTCGGCAGCTGACAATACTCGGCTACGTCGTGTCCAAGGATGGAGTTCTCTCTGATCCAGCCAAGCTTCGGGCCATGACTGAGTTCCCCAAGCCGACATCTGTCAAGAAACTGTGAAGTTTCGTAGGACTGTGTTCCTACTTTCGGCGCTTCATTCGAAACTTTGCGACTATCATATTGTCACGGTGTCGTGATGTGGCCGAAGACAGGAGACTTCGTGTTGGGATTTAACTGTTTATTTAGGCGAACCTGTGCCCGGTAAACGGAAAGTCCAATTACAGCAGCAGTCTCGCACAGATAGCAGTCTCGGACTGATAGCGGCGAACGGAGCGTCGGCCTTCGATCAAACACTGACAAGCGGCGAAGCGCGTCGGCATTTATACTCTTGCCGTCGATTGTTCTAGCGTTTTCGCTGGCGGTGGCGTAGGTTCCAGAACAATCTGTACCGTTCGCACAGTGGGCGTGATTTTATCGAAATGATCTACTACAGTCCGGAACCTTCTCGAAAACTGCAGGCGCGGTTTGCGCTGAGAATCGTGTGGTGTTTTGGAACGATAACAAAAACTTGGGAAATGGATCGTGGCATTGCCCCCCTTTGAAAAAAGGCATCGTCCCGATGCTTTAACTAAAGACGAAAGTACAATAAGAATGCAAGAAAGTACAATGAATAAATAACGATACAACAATAATACAAAAAACACTGGTTCAGTTTGTTAACGCGCATGAACCGGCTTGAGGCGCGTGACATGGACGACTTCAGGTCGCGATCGGCGTCGTTGAGAGTTCGTGATGCCATCGGGGACAACCTCGTAATCAAGTGAGCCGAGACGTCGAACCACCCTGTATGGTCCGAAGTACCGTCGCAGAAGCTTTTCACTTAGTCCGCGTCGACGTATCGGCGTCCACACCCAAACACGTTCACCGGGCTGGTATTCCACGAAGCGTCGTCGAAGGTTGTAACGGTGGCTGTCGGTCGTCTGTTGATTCTTGATACGGAGACGCGCAAGTTGTCGGGCTTCTTCGGCGCGTTCAATGTACTCGCTCACATCGAGGTTTTCTTCGTCGGTGACGTTGGGCAACATGGCATCGAGCGTCGTTGCCGGGCTCCTTCCTTAGACCAATTTGTATGGAGATATCTGCGTCGTCTCCTGCACCGCCGTGCCCCGCCGCGGTGGTCTAGTGGCTAAGGTACTCGGCTGCTGACCCGCAGGTCGCGGGTTCAAATCCCGGCTGCGGCGGCTGCATTTCCGATGGAGGCAGAAATGTCGAGGCCCGTGTGCTCAGATTTGGGTGCACGTTAAAGAACCCCAGGTGGTGAAAATTTCCGGAGCCCTCCACTACGGCGTCTCTCATAATCATATGGTGGTTTTGGGACGTTAAACCCCATAAATCAATCATCAAATCATCAATCTTGCACCGCCGTGTTGTATGCGAAGGTCACATACGGAAGAATGGCGTCCCACGTCTTGTGTTCGACATCGACGTACATTGACAGCATGTCGGCGATCGTCTTGTTAAGCCGCTCGGTGAGGCCGTTGGTCTGTGGGTGGTACGCTGTCGTCCGGCGGTGGTTTGTTTGGCTGTATGCCAAGATCGCTTGAGTTAAGTCGGCAGTGAATGCCGTTCCTCTGTCGGTGATAAGATCCTCCGGGGCGCCTTGACGTAGGACGATATTTTCGACGTCAATCCCATACTTCCGAACGATAAGCATGAACAGCTCAAGGCCCTGCTCCTGCAACACGAAGATTGCTTTTCGTCGTCATCGAAAATTCGGCTGACCCCAATCACGAAACATCGCATCATAACTGAAGAAAATGCCAGACCACTCCGTCCGAGTCCGTACAGGGTTTCGACGCGAGAACGTGAGGCCATGAAGAGACAAGTTGATGAAATGCTGCGGGATGACATTATCCAGCCGTCCAAGAGCCCATGGGCATCCCCCGTGGTGTTAGTGAAGAAAAAGGATGGGACCCTACGTTTCTGCGTCGATTATCGCCGCCTGAACAAAATCACAAGAAAGGACGTGTATCCTCTCCCACGAATAGACGACGCATTTGATCAGCTCCATAACGCCAAGTACTTTTCGTCAATGGACCTCAAGACTGGCTATTGGCAAATTGAAGTCGACGAAAGAGACCGAGAGAAGACGGCGTTTATAACACCGGACGGCCTCTTCGAGTTTAAGGTGATGCCTTTCGGCCTTTACCCAGCACCTCCACCAGATGTCACGGTGTCGTGACGTGGCCGAAGACAGGAGACTTCGTGTTGGGATTTAACTGTTTATTTAGGCGAACCTGTGCCCGGTAAACGGAAAGTCCAATTACAGCAGCAGTCTCGCACAGATAGCAGTCTCGGACTGATAGCGGCGAACGGAGCGTCGGCCTTCGATCAAACACTGACAAGCGGCGAAGCGCGTCGGCATTTATACTCTTGCCGTCGATTGTTCTAGCGTTTTCGCTGGCGGTGGCGTAGGTTCCAGAACAATCTGTACCGTTCGCACAGTGGGCGTGATCTTATCGAAATGATCTACTACAGTCCGGAACCTTCTCGAAAACTGCAGGCGCGGTTTGCGCTGAGAATCGTGTGGTGTTTTGGGATGATAACACAAACTTGGGAAATGGAACGTGGCAATATCGCCGCTGACGAAGCTTCTCGGAAGTAACGGGCCTCTCCATTCGTGGTCATCACAGTGCGACGACGCTTTCGCAACACTTTGTCGTTTGTTGGCGTCGCCTCCCATACTTCGCCACTACAACCCTACGGCCCCTACAGAGGTACACACGGATGCCAGTGGTGTTGGCCTCGGCGCTCTACTTGCGCAGCGCAAACCAGGGTTCCCGGAATATGTCGTGGCGTATGCAAGCCGTACGCTTACTAAAGCCGAGACTAATTACACAGTCACCGAGAAAGAATGTTTGGCAATCGTCTGGGCCCTTGCAAAGTTCGGACCTTATTTGTATGGTCGTCCATTTGATTTTGTCACCGACCACCACGCACTATGCTGGTTGTCGTCATTGAAATATCCTTCAGGCCGTCTCGCCCGGTGGGCACTTCGCCTGCAAGACTATGACATCCGCGTGCTGTACCGCAATGGAAGGCAACATGCTGACACCGACGCCCTGTCGCGCTCTCCCTTGCCTGACGACAAAGCAAACAACTCAGCGTCTCACCTTGCCATTTCTTCGATTAGCATTCATACCATTGCTACTGAACAGCGCAAGGATCAGTGGATTGCCTTACTGATAGACTTGCTGACTGATCCATCCACTCCATCCACTCGCGCGTTGCGTCGTCAAGCCCACCATTTCGCCCTTCGCGACGACCTCCTACACAGGCGCAATTACAACGGTGACGGCCGCCAGTGGCTACTAGTCATACCTCGCAGAGTGCGCTCTGAGATATGCGAATTCTTTCATTCAGATCCGCAATGTGCGCACTCCGGGGTATCGAAGACTTACCACCGTATTCGCCAACGGTACTTTTGGCACGGAATGTACCGCTACGTGCAGAAATTCGTTCGCTCCTGCATAGATTGTCAGCGCCGCAAAGCTTCAACGCACCTGTCGCCGGTAGGTCTGCCACCTCTACCTTGCCCTGCCAGGCTCTTTGGGCGCGTTGGCATCGATTTGTATGGGCCACTTTCACTAACGTTGGCTGGTAACCGCTGGGCCATTGTCGCTGTAGACCACCTCACGCGATACGCCGAAACGGCCGCTCTTCCCGCGGCTACAGCGAGCGATGTGGCCTTCTTTCTGCTCCAACGATTCATTCTGCGACACGGTCCACCCCAGGAACTGCTCAGTGACCGAGGCCGTGTCTTCCTGTTTGAAGTAGTTGAAGCCATTCTCAAAGAGTGCAACGTTGTTCACCGCAAAACTGCTGCTTACCACCCGCAGACGAACCGCCTCACTGAACGCATCAACCGTACGCTCGGCGACATGCTCTCGAAGTACGTCGCCGCCGATCACACAAATTGGGATTCCATTCAACCCTTCGTCACCTACGCATCTAATACCGCCCCTCAGAGCACTACTGCCTTTTCGCCTTTCTTTTTATTATATGGAAGGCACCCGTCACACACCATCGACACGATACTTCCGTACAGGCCAGATCCGTCTGAGTGGGCACCTATTTCTGCTACAGCTAAGCTTGCTGAAAAGTGCCGAGAGCTTGCAAGGACCTTTACAGCGCATGATCAAGAGCGGCAAAAAGGCATTCGCGCTGACACCAGCACTACTGCGCCCACGTTCCTCCCTGGAGCGCTCGTCTGGCTCTCGATCCCTACAACTGCAACTGGCCTATCTTCAAAACTATTGCCCAAATACGAAGGCCCCTACCATGTCGTCAAATGCACTTCCCCTGTCAACTACTTGATTGAACCCATCGAACCATCTTCGGACATGCGCCGTCGAGGACGCGACATTGTTAACGTGGAGCGCCTCAAGGCCTACCATGACTCGCTCATTGTAACCAGCTGTTAGGTCGCCAGGAGGCTCCCTTTTCGTACTCGGGGTAGTATTGGTAAAGCCTTTGAACAGAGCGTCGTCCTCTCCAGCGCCTTCTAGTGGGTCGCCCTTTTCATAAGAAGAAGAGCAGCTCATGCAGAGAGTCGGTCCCCGCATTGACTGTAGCTGTCGTGAATGTCGCGGAGTTTCCGCCAATAAACCTCTTAACAATATATATATATATATATATATATATATATATATATATATATATATATATATATATATGACGTAAGAAGGCAGGGATGGTTGGGAGAAGTAGATGAGGAAGAAGTGCTTGGTGCTTGAGAATAAACATGGGGTATGAGCCACACCACGTCACCCATTCATCATAAGCGTCACACGAGTCGACAGGATGAAGACCTCGCAACCACTTCATCGCCCGGCCATCATCATCGAAGACCTCAGCGAGACGCAGTGACCGAACACGGACCACAGAAGAACGCGGACCACCAAGACCACCAAGCATCATGACAGCACCATCAGACGACCTTGACATCCCCAAGTACACCGGATCAGCGGACGACGGACCCGTACAGGACTGGTTCAAACTGTTCGAGCTCCATGCCGCCGCTGCATCATGGTCGGAACGGGAGATGATCACCAACTTTACCGACTACATCTCCGGTGAGGCATTTAAGTTTTACCTGATACACATATTCGAAAACGACGAATCATGGCAAAAGATCAGAGAAACGATGATTGACCGTTTTAACGACTACGACAAGAACTTCCTCATTAGTGGCCATCTGCATGAAACTACACGCGACCGTCGCAGTCCACGCTTATTTCTCAAGGAACGTAACTTTCCACCAGGTTTCCCTTCACGAAAGCCGGTATTTTCAAAGTCGTCGCTCCAGCACACGACACGAGACGTTGCTTACCCACCTCATGCACCTAAGTTTTCGTCTCGAATGCGTGGTCCACCACCCGGTTTTCCATCATGCGGCTCTTCAAGCGTTCCTGTCACTCACCGTTTGCCTCATAAGGACACCATGTTCACGATAGACGAGTTGACGCATCGGAAAAATACCCTGCCAAGCCACTCTTCTTCCGTACGGTTTCATTCATCACCGTTCGGCGCACACACTCTCGAGAGTCCAAACAAAACAGAAGGCTCAGACGCATCAAACGTCGCACGCTACCAGGCGCAAGAACCACTCGCAGTAAACAGCGAAAAGGAAGCTCCTGAAGAGCTTCCTGCCATTTCTACGGCACCGCAGACTTGCCAAAATCTGCAGTTCAAACCTAGTAATGCCATGTCACCTATGGGGCTCACATGCAGAGCTCACCAATTCATGAATCGAACAAATTCAGAAGTACATGATACATCAAACCTCGTACAGAGTTGTCTTTCAGAAGCGTGCGTAATGAACCACGTCACCGAAGCCTCTGAAGAGCCTGCTAGCGATGAGAACGCATTACCGACTATGCCCGACAAGCAAGAAACCGATTCATCAAGCATCCGCTGTCGACAGGACACGTCAAATACCGAAGGAAATGAATGCCCCATTCCGGAATGGGCGCCACTACAGCCATCTCTTGAGCAGCCTCAGAAAAGCAAGCAAAGCCAAGTTCATAAACTCATGCTACAACGAGAGAGACTGCAATGAGGGCACCGACGAACGCAAAATTCAACGGAAGCGCACTCACCAATAAAAGAGCATGGGAAAATAAGATCTCGAAAACAAAGACGAATTCAAGACGTCAGACACTTTCGCACAAAGAAAAGTCACCAGAGACACTCCCTGCCTCAGCTATTATACCGACTGCACCACCACAGAAAACGCCGACAAAGACAAGGAAGCACTGCTTGCACACCGCAAGCACTAAGGCACTTCGTCACTGTCTGTCAAAAAGCACGAAAGCAAGAAGCACTGGGATGACACCATTCACGACGAAAAATACAACCCCGACGACATCCGAACTTCAAATGCTACAGGCACTCCCAACCCTGTCTGTCCTTCACATAAGCTCAACCGATGTCATCATCAGTTCAGGTTTCCAGGGTGTGGTTACGCCATCCAGAACGCAACAGTCAAGCTCGTCCACCAGAGTCGTCATAGAAATCACCGGACTGCTCCCTCAGCCTTGAAGATTCAGTGACATTGTGAAACTCCGTCGGGATGTGAAATTGTGAACTTGGCCATTGTTTTGTTGATTTTCTTCTTCAATTTGTTGTAGTTTGTAACTGGTGCCATCTTTCGGGGGGAGGGGGAATCCTGTGACCTAAGAAGGCAGGGATGGTTGGGAGAAGTAGATGAGGAAGAAGTGCTTGAGAATAAACATGGGGTATGAGCCACGCCACGTCACCCATTCATCATAAGCGTCATATATATATATATATATATATATATATATATATATATATATATATATATATATATATATATATATATTGTAGAGAAGCCGCTGCCGAAATTAAACTCTCACCGTTCTCGCATTTGGCGCTGGAAGACAGTCCTTCGAAACTGAGCAAGATTCTCGTGAAAGACGATACCATAGTGCCTCCAAGCTCGGCGATGAGTGTATCTGTCTACTGCGCTGGACTCTCCGACACAATTGCACTCGTTTCGCCATCCGACCATGCTTGCCGAAGGAAAGGGTTGCTAGAACCTTTCGCGACCATGCGAATCACCCAGAGCAACGCCGCTATTTTTGTGACCAACCCATCCCCGTACACTGTTACTTTGGTTCGAGGGGAATGTCTCGGCAGAGTGGAACCAGTGGATAACGCACAAGTCCTGGACGTACCTGATGACTCGCGTTGTCCCAATTTGCGTACCGTCAGGGCTGTTCCCACTTATAATTCATCATCTCCTGATGTATTTGGCCCCTACATTGATGACAATCTTACGTCGGTACAGCGTTCCCAGCTTCTGGACCTGCTGCGAGAATATCATTCTTCTTTCGGTGTCGGGCGAAGTTCTCTCGGTCGCGCATCCGCTGTTACACATCGTATCGACACTGGTGCCCATCCACCATTACGGCAACGTCCCTACCGTGTGTCGCCTGCTGAACGTCGGGAAATTAACGAGCAGGTTGATGATATGCCCAGACGCGACGTTATTCGGCCCTCGGACAGTCCACGGGCGTCTCCTGTTGTTTTTGTTGCGAAGAAAGATGGTTCTGTGGGGTTCTGTGTGGACTACAGACGGTTCAATAAGATCACTCGCAAGGATGTTTACCCACTGCCACGCATCGATGACGCAATTGACAGCCTTCACGGAGCCGAATTTTTTACTTCTCTCGATCTGCGCTCGGGGTACTGGCAAGTACCCATGGCTGATGACGCTCGACCGAAGACTGCGTTCATCACACCCG
Organism: Rhipicephalus microplus; assembly: GCF_043290135.1. Classification (NCBI taxonomy): domain Eukaryota; kingdom Metazoa; phylum Arthropoda; class Arachnida; order Ixodida; family Ixodidae; genus Rhipicephalus; species Rhipicephalus microplus. The sequence goes on along the minus strand of NC_134701.1, from coordinate 11,595,696 downwards.
GCGGCTTGTACGAATTCAACGTCATGCCGTTTGGTCTATGTAATGCACCTGCGACCTTTGAGCGCATGATGGACACCGTTCTGCGCAACTTGAAATGGCACACGTCCTTGTGTTACCTCGATGACGTTGTTGTGTTCGCCCCAGATTTCTCCACGCATCTCCAACGTCTGAAAGATGTTTTCGCACGTGTGAGCAATGCCGGCTTGCAACTAAATCTGAAGAAGTGCCGCTTTGCAGCACGGCAACTCACCATCCTAGGGTACGTCGTGTTTAAGGATGGCATTCTTCCTGACCCAGCCAAGCTTCGGGCCGTGGCTGAATTCCCCAAACTTGCGTCCGTCAAAAAACTGCCTAGTTTCGTGGGCCTGTTCTCATACTTCCGACGATACATACGAAACTTTGCTACGATTATATCACCGCTGACGAAGCTCGTTGGAAGTAACAACCCCCTCAATTCGTGGTCGTCTGAGTGCGACGACGCGTTCGCGAAGCTCCGCCATTTGCTGACGTTTCCTCCCATTCTACGCCACTACGACCCTACGGCTCCGACGGAGGTGCACACAGACGCCAGTGGTGTAGGCCTTGGCGATGTCCTGGCGCAGCGCAAACCCGGGTTCCCTGAATATGCCGTAGCATATGCAAGCCGTCTGCTCACGAGAGCCGAGACAAAGTACACCGTCACGGAGAAAGAGTGCCTGGTGATCGTCTGGGCCCTTACAAAGTTTCGACCTTATTTGTATGGTCTCCCATTCGACGTCGTCACCGACCATCATGCACTATGCTGGCTTTCATCATTGAAGGATCCCTCAGGCCGCCTCGCCCGTTGGGCTCTTCGCTTACAAGATTACGACATCCGCGTGCTGTACCGCAACGGACGCCAGCATGCTGACGCCGACGCCCTCTCGCGCTCTCCGCCCCGCCGCGGTGGTCTAGTGGCTAAGGTACTCGGGTGCTGACCCGCAGGCCGCGGGATCGAATCCCGGCGGCGGCGGCTGCATTTCCGATGGAGGCGGAAATGTTGTAGGCCCGTGTGCTCAGATTTGGGTGCACGTTAAAGAACCCCAGGTGGTCGAAATTTCCGGAGTCCTCCACTACGGCGTCTCTCATATTCATATGGTGGTTTTGGGACGTTAAACCCCACATATCAATCAATCAATCTCTCGCGCTCTCCTTTGCCTGAAGGTGATGTGCTCTGCTCAGTATCATCAGCTGCTGTTTCTGCCATTGATGTTGACATCATCGCTACCGAACAGCGAAAGAATAATTGGATCGGCCCGCTCATCGACTTGCTCTCTGATCTATCCGCAACGCCATCCACGCGTGCCTTGCGTCGTCAAGCTCGCCATTTCGCCATCCGTGACGGCCTTCTACACCAACGCAATTACGACGCCGATGGCCGGGAGTGGTTACTCGTGATACCCCGCCGTCTGAGGTCAGAGATATGTGAATCCTTCCATTCTGATCCGCAATGCGACCACTCTGGTGTATTCAAAACCTACCATCGCATTCGACAACGCTACTTCTGGCGCGGGATGTACCGCTACGTGCAGCAGTTCGTTCGCTCCTTCCTCGCTTGCGAACGCCGCAAACCATCAGCACACATGTCGCCAGCCAGTCTGCAACCGTTGCCTTGCCCTGAGCGTCAGTTTGGGCGCATAAGTATCGATTTGTATGGACCACTTCCTCTGACGTCGGCTGGTAACCGCTGGGTCATCGTCGCCGTAGATTATTTAACGCGATACGCCGAAACCGCCGATATCCCTGCGGCTACTGCGCGTGATGTTGCGTCCTTCCTACTGCATCAATTCATACTGCGCCATGGTCCACCTCAGGAGTTTCTCAGCGATCGAGGCCGTGTCTTCTTGTCAGAAGTCGTCGAAGCTATTCTCACGGAGTGCCATTCTGTCCACCGCAAAACAACTGCTTACCACACGCAGACGAATGGTCTGACCGAACGCTTTAACCGCACTCTCGGTGACATGCTTTTGATGTAAGTCGCCGCCAACCACACGAATTGGGACACTATACTGCCCTTTGTCACCTACGCCTACAACAACGCCCCTCAGAGCACGACCGGTTTTTCACCTTTCTTCTTGCTGTACGAAAGGCACTTGTCTCACACCATCGGCACAATACTCCCGTACACGCCGGATTCATCTGAGTGTGCACCTATTTCCGAGACAGCCAGGCTTGCTGAAGAGTGTCGCGAGCTGGCCAAGACATTTACGACGCATGAGCAAGAGCAGCAGAAGAGTATCCGTGATGGCTCCGCCCCTTCTGAACCCACGTTCCTTCCTGGTTTCCTTGTATGGCTCTCAATCCCAACCTCTGTAGCTGGCCTTTCTTCCAAACTACTCCCGAAATATGAAGGTCCCTACCGTGTGATCGAGCGCACATCTCCAGTCAACTATCCTGTCGAGCCAATTGAACAATCTTCGGACATGCGCCGTCACGGGCGCGACATAGTCAACGTGGAGCACCTGAAGGCTCACTATGACCCGCTCGTAGTGACAAGCTGTTGGGTCACCAGGCGGCTACCTCTTCGACCCCGGGGTAATTGTAGAGAAGCCGTCGAACACTGAAGTGGGTCAAACTCTCAAGTTTTCTCTAGTGGGTCTACCCAAAAAGGACGCCACTCGAGCTGAGAGTCCGTGCTTGGCAGTACTGTCGCCATTGTGTTTACTCGCTGTGTGTCTGCTAATAAACGCCATAACAATATATATATATATATATATATATATATATATATATATATATATATATATATATATATATATATATATATATATATATATATATATATATATATATATATATATATATATATATATATACATATATATATATATATATTAAAGTAGATGTGCTTTCACATAACAACTGTTTATTCTGCCGACGTTTCGACGGGTATTTACACATGTTCCGTGTCTTCTTATAGCCCGTCAAGACAGGAGGGAGGGGGTAAAGAAAAGTAAAAAAGAAAAAAAGGAAAGAAAAAAAACAGCGAAACGTGAGGAAAAACAATAAATAATTATAGAAAATCTAGGAGAAGAAGCAAAACCGACACGGCGTAATTAGAAAGGGGCAACATCTCAACAGAGTAGGGCAGAAGTAGATGAGCAATGTCATCATTGTCAACAATACCTCCCCCGCACGCACACATCCCGAAGTGGGCAGTGTGCCGCCGTTTTTGTATTTCCCCTTTCCGTGTAATCCGCTGGCGGCTCGTTCCTCTTTGAAGTTTAGGACAAGTTAATGGGGAGAGCTTAAGCACTTCGAGTGCGTGCTGGTGGCGTCGGCAGGAATGAAAAAGCCGATGATTGAGGCGCCGCCATCGATATTCATTATATGCAATGGCTCCTTGTCACTGAAGGAACAGAATGTGCGTTAAAAATTAAAGGAAAAAAAAGAAAAAGGGGGGGGGGAAGACTGTACGACATCCGGGGCAGTCACCACACAGTTGCGGCTCACTGGGAAGACATGCGCGCATGTAGGAAAAAGTTAACGAAACCATAGGCTGGTGTGATAGCTCAGTGGTTAGAGCATCGAACGCGTTATTCAACGAAACCACCTAGCTGTCAGCTACTTGTCATTGAAGAAACAGAATGCGCGTTAAAACTTAAAGAAAAAAAAAGAAAAGAAAAAAGGGGGTGGGGACCGTATGACATCCGGGACCACGTATCTGTGCGTTCCGGCTGTGCTTGATGAGGCAAATCATTTCTATGTTGTCAGATGTATAGGCTAAAAGCTTTGTTAGCAGGTAATAGTATTGTCGTAATGAGACCGGACTGATTAGAGAGAAGCGTTTGCGTCTTTTAGCGGTCGTAACGCTGACAGAGTGCCTGGGTGTTCATTTATTCCGTATTTTATCGTGTTAAATTTGTAAATAAAATAAGATTCCCGTTGTTCCCGTTCTCTGATTGTTCGAAAATTGTTTTCTAATAGTATAACCCTGATGGCATTAAAGCTGTAGTCTTTTAATGTGCTGTGTTTTTAAAGTGGAAGGCCTGGCAGAGACCGTACATGTGCCCGATGGTTGTTGAATCTAATTCTAAACAGGGTGTCTGTCTGGCCTACGAATTGCTTGTTACATACCCCACATTCCAGGAGGTATATGACGTTGTCTGAGTCACAGTCTAGTGCGCCTCTTATCCTGTGCTTAAAATCCGAGTGGGTGCTTTTCGCCACTGTCGTTGTCTGCATGTGTTTGCATAGTTTGCATCTGCTTTTTCCACAAGGGTGACATCCAATTTGAGATTTCACGTCTATCTTTGAATTTATGAAATGATCCTTTATATTTTTCGGCCGTCTGTATACAACACAAGAAGGAGAAGTGAAAATTTTGGATAGTCGAACGCTCTGTTCCAATATGTTAAAGTGTTTTCTTAGGACCTTGTTTATGTTCGGTAGGTTGCTCGTGAAAGTTAATGGCAAGTTTTTGTTGTGGTGTTGGTCGGCGTTTTTCTGGTGGTTGAGAAGAATTTGGCGGTCCAGATTTTCAGCTTTTTTGATGGCGTCATCAATGATAGCTGGCGGGTATTCTTGATTAAGGAGTACTTCGCACATATGTGTGCTGTTTTTGTGGAAGTCCTCAGTGCGGAAGCAGATTCGTCGGAATCTGTGTGCTTGGGAATAGGGAATGCTGGTCTTGCAATGTCACGGGTGGCAGCTTTGGAAGTGCAGGTATTGTTGCCTGTCCGTAGGTTTTTTGTACAGGCTAGTTAGCAACGCACCATCGTCAACTCGAATGAGTACATCAAGAAAGTTTAGTTCAGTGTTAAACTTTATTGATGTACTCATTCGAGTTTACGATGGTGCGTTGCTAACTAGCCTGTACAAAAAACCTACGGACAGGCAACAATACCTGCACTTCAAAAGCTGCCACCCGCGACATTGAAAGACCAGCGTTCCCTATTCCCAAGCACATTGATTCCGACGAATCTGCTCCCGCACTGAGGACTTCCACAAAAACAGCACACATATGCGTGAAGTACACCTTAATCAAGAATATCCGCCAGCTATCATCGATGACGCCATCAAAAAAGCTGAAATCTGGACCGCTAGATTCTTCTCAACCACCAGACAAACGCCGACCAACACCGCAACAAAAACTTGCTATTAACTTTCACGAGCAACCCACCGAACATAAACAAGGTCCTAAGAAAACACTTTAACACATTGGAACAGAGCGTGCGACTATCAAAAATTTTCACTTCTCCTTCTTGTGTTGTATACAGACGGCCGAAAAATATAAAGGATCATTTATTAAATTCAAAGATAGGCGTGAAATCTCAAATTGGGTGTCACCCTTGTGGAAAAAGCAGATGCAAGGTATGCAAACACATGCAGACAACGACAGTGGCGAAAAGCACCCATTCGGATTTCAAGCACAGGATAAGAGGCGCACTAGACTGTGACTCAGACAACGTCATATACCTCCTGGAATGTGGGGTATGCAACAAGCAATTCGGGGGCCAGACAGACACTCCGTTTAGAATTAGATTCAACAACCATCGGGCACAAGTACGATCTTTGCCAGGCCTTCCACTTTCAAAACACTGCACTATAAAAGACCACAGACCACAGCTTTGATGACATCAGGGTTACACTACTAGAAAATAACTCTCGAACAATCATAGAACGGGAACAACGGGAATCTTATTTTATCTACAAATTTAACACGATAAAATACGGAATAAATGAACACCCAGGCACTCTGTCAGCATTACGACCGCTAAAAGACGCAAACGCTTTTTCTATAATTAGTCCGGTCTCATTACGACAATACTATTACCTGCTAACAAAGCTTTTAGCCTATGCATCTGACAACATAGAAATGGTTTGCCTCATCAAGCACAGCCGGAACGCACAGATACGTGGTCGCGGATGTCGTACGGTCCCCCCCTTTTTCTTTTCTTTTTTTTTCTTTTTTAAAATTTAACGCACACTCTGTTCCTTCACTGACAAGGTTCTGACAGGTAGGTGGTTTTGTTAACTTTTTCATACATGTGCGCATGTCTTCCCGGTGAGCCGCAACTGTGTGGTGACTTTCCCGGATGTCGTACAGTCTCCCCTCCCCCCTTTTCTTTTTTTTCCTTTAATTTTTAACGCACATTCTGTTCCTTCACTGACAAGGAGCCATTGCATATAATAAATATCGATGACGGCGCCTCAATCATCGGCTTTTTCATTCCTGCCGACGCCACCAGCACGCATTCGAAGCGTTTAAGCTCTCCCCATTAACTTGCCTTAAACTACAAAGAGGAACGAGCCACCAGCGGATTACACGGAAAGGTGAAATACAAGAACTGCGGCACACTGCCCACTTGGGGAAGAGTTGGTGCGAGAGAGGTATTGTTGACAATGATGACATTGCTCATCTACCTCTGCCCTGCTCTGTTGAGATGCTGCCCCTTTCTAATTACGCCGTGTCGGTCTTGCTTCTTCTCCTAGATTTTCTATAATTATTTAGTGTTTCTCCTCCCATTTTGCTGTTTCTTTTTTTTTTCTCTTTCCTTTTTTTATTTTTTTACTTTTCTTTTGACCACTTCCCTCATGTCTCGACAGGCTATAAGAAGACACGGAACATGTGTAAATATTATTATGCCTTGAAAAAGACGTGGTTCCCGTCGAAACGTCGGCAGAATAAACAGTTGTTATATGAAAGCGCATCTACTTTCATATTTATAACCTTGCAGCAACCGAAGTTATTCTTCTGCATGTATATATATATATATATATATATATATATATATATATATATATATATGCATGTATGTGTGTGTGTGTGTGTGCGTGCGGCGTAGGAAGGCAGTGACTGATGGAAGAGGATGAGGAAGAAGAAGTGAGATAGAATAAACATGGCGTATGAGCCAGGCCACGTCTCCCAGTCATCATAGCGTCACACGAGTTGGCAGGATGAAGACCTGGCTGCCACTCATCAGCCTCACATCATTCACGAAGCCACCGGCAATATGCCTCAACTGAATATCGACCACAGAAGAGGTGATCTCAGGCGCATGCAGTTACCAGCATCATGACAGAACCATCGACTGACCTTCCCATCCGCCAGTACACACGAGCAGCGGACGATGGACCTGTACAGGTCTGGTTCGACCTGTTCGAGCTCCACGCTACCGCTGCATCATGATCGGAACGGGAGATGGTCGCCAACTTTACCGACTACGTCTTCGGTGAGACCTTCAAATTCTAACTCACCCACATATTTCGAAACGGCGAGCCCTGGGAAAAGATCAAACAAGAAATGATCATTTGGTTTATAGAATACAACGACGACTACGACGAAGACTTGCTTATAACCCACCATCCGTAAACAATCGCGCTCGGTCATCACAGCTAAAAGCAGTCTTCACGCGTGAGCCCACCTCCTGCTTTTCCATCATGTGAATCTTCGGTCGCTCACAACGCCCACTCCCCGTCTCACACGTTCACTATGGTCGGAATATAGCAGAGGAGCTCGCAGCGTACTCAGTTAAGACCGGGACCTACAGTTCAGTTTCATGCACCAAAAGAGCTCGCATCGTTTGTTGCACAGAAAGGCAGCCATTCCCAACTGGAATTTGACCAAACCATGCCAGTTGAGGCGTCGTCATTGAGAGCGAAACCATCTGAAAGCCCAAACACAGGAGGCTCGGAAACGACTCCGACAGGTTGCGAGGTGCCAGATGCCTACGTCATCAATGCTGTCGAAGGCGCCTCTAATGTTCCTCCAGTCAAATCTGTCCTACCAACTTCGCTGCCTGAAAAGCGTTGCAACAGCTGCCGACTGGACACTACATCAATTTGTAAAGAAAACCAGCATGATGTTCAAAAAGCGCTCCCACCTCAGCAGGTTCCAATACCACCGCAGCAACGCCAGCAAAAGCGAGTCCAAGCATTCAAGACACTCCGACGGATGCACCAATAAGGACACCGACGCAAAGCGAGCCTCTTAAAGCAAACTCAAGACGTGAGGCATATACGCATAAGGTATCGGCGCCACAAACGCATTTGGCACAAGAGATCAATACTGCGCCTACAATTACAGCCTCGAAATCACAGAAAATGGCGCAAGAGACAAAAAGGCATCATTTGTTGAACGCAGAGACCAAGACACCATTTGGTCAGCAACTACCATCGCACTCGCGAACTGGAAGCACACAGTCTGTTCCTGCCACGACACACAATTCGACGCATGAGACATCCAACATTCCAACGCTACAACGACTCCCAACCTTGTTCGTTTTTCACTACTATCCAGGCTGTATCATCCTCAGTTTTCACGTCGAATGCATGGTTATGCTCTCCAGAACGCAACAGCCAACCCCGCCCACCTGAGGTCTTCTAGATGTCAGCCCCGCAGCGGTGGTCTAGTGGCTAAGGTACTCGGCTGCTGACCCGCAGGTTGCGGGTTCAAATCCCGGCTGCGGCGGCTGTATTTCCGATGGAGGCGGAAATGTTGTAGGCCCATGCGCTCAGATTTGGGTGCACGTTAAAGAACCCCAGGTGGTCAAAATTTCCGGAGCCCTCCACTACGGCGTCTCTCATAATCATATGGTGGTTTTGGGACGGTAAACCCCATAAATCAATCAATGCTAGATGTCACTGGACTGCCTTTCCGGCGGACGTTTTTGTGCAAGTGCATGGAATTGCCGTGTTACATGGAACTACCGCATTTTGTGATATTTTTTCTATGATGACAAACCACTTGTTCATGCTTCATAGTTTGTAGCTCACGCATTCTTTCGAGGGGAGGGGGAATCACCCTGTGACGTAGGAAGGCAGTGACTGATGGTAGAGGATGAGGAAGAAGTGAGATAGAATAAACATGGCGTATGAGCCAGGCCATGGCTCCCAGTCATCATATATATATATATATATATATATATATATATATATATATATATATATATATATATATATATATATATATATATATATATATACAAGGGAAAGAAGTGTATAATCAAGGGCTCGTTTTTCCGTGTTCTGACAAATAATAATGAAATCTAACAAACAATAATGCCAAGGAAAGTATAGGGAAGGTTATTAGACCGAGTTGTAAGAGAAATGTGAAGAAAGAAAAGTGGGCGAAAACATAACTTGCCGTGGGCAGCATCCAAACTTGCGACCTTCGAATAACCCGTTCTATGCTCTACCCCTGATCTACCACGACAGCTATCCCCCAGCCACATTATTGGTTATCTATGTGAAATTAAACGTGGGAGTGTCAGTCAGCGCCATCTGTAGCCACAGAGGCGAGTGTGGCACACCCTTTATGAGCCTGTGTGGTGTCACGTTGCACGTGAACTCATTACGAGCTGGCCGCCGACCAATACTCCCTGATATACAACCTAAAGCACCAAGTCTGCCATTACGATACCCTCGTAAATGAATAAGGGAAAGAAGTATATATATATATATATATATATATATATATATTTGAATTGATGCAACGTAGTGGCAACACGAACTGAACAGTTTGTTTCTTGATACATGGTCTTTTTTGTAGTCTGAAACCACGTTAGACACGAGTGACATCCGAGTACATAGGGGCTGGCGTGCTGGCTAGTGATAAGGGGATGCGCGGGTGATAGTGGTTTATTGCCAACGCTGCATCTCTTCCCCCTTTAAAAGCCCAGTCGTTCCAGAGAGTGTCGTGTTCGCGTTGAAAGATGGAGTAGATTTGCGACTGCTTCCGGTGCCCTGGTTGCTCGCGTCAAGACGGGTGACTGAGGGGTCGCTGGACTGGATTCAATGGTCGCTGGACGGGCCTCTCCAGCGTCTGGGGCCGGCTGAGTTTCCGCTGGACTTGTGCCGGTTGCCGATGGGTTCTTTTTCGGCGTGCTTGACGTCAGCCGTGCCCTCAGCTGGTCGACATGCCGGCGCTGGGTCCCCACGGGGGTCTCCACTTTCACCATCCGTTTGCCGTCCGTTGGTATTACTGTCCCTGGAAGCCATTTCTGCCCTTGTTGAAATTGGCGGGACCAGATGGGCTTTCCGGGTGGGAAAAGGGGTGGCGTTGTGATCGACAAAGGTCGTTCTCTGGTAGCCTCGAACTCTGCAGGCACTGCCCCTGCTGGAAAGTGGGCGGACAACCATGTCCGGGGCTCGAATCCCAGCAGCAGATGAGCTGGTGATTTTCCACTCTCGAGAGGCGTAGATCTGTAACGGAACAAAAGACGAGACAATTTTCTTGCAATATGTCGTGCTTGTTTTTCTTGAGGCCCTCTTTTATTGTTCGCACCGCTCGCTCCACTAGTCCACTTGAAATTGAGGGTGGTACGGCGCCGTCCGTACATGGCGTATGCTATTTTTACGCATGAACTCTGCCTTCGTCGCACTTGAAAACTGAGGGCCATTGTCAGAAACCCCACACTGTGGGATAACAAAACGAGCAAAAATTTCCCTAAGCAAGTGAATAGTTGTGTCTGTGGTAGCTGTCTTTAGCGGCACTGCTTCTATCCACATTGTTTCCGCGTCAACTAGGACAAAAATTAGGTACCCATCAACAGGACCTGCAAAATCCACGTGAACTCGGAGCCACCGCTTTCCTGTCTTAGGCCAAGGTAATGGCACTTGCGCCGCCGGCATGGACCACCCTTGCACACGCTGAGGACAGTTTTGCACCAACCTTTCAATATCTTTGTCTAATCTTGGGTACCAGAACAGCGTGCGAGTGAGCCTCTTCATGGCCCCAACACCTGGGTGCGTGTCGTGCAACTCGTTGAGTAGGCACTGACGGGCTGCCTCTGGCGCGCCCACACGATGACCCCAGTAAACGAGGCTATGGCTCACGACAAGTTCATGTCGGCGCGTGTAGTACGGTTGCAGATGCTGCTGCTGCCCTGCAAGACGTGATGGTCAGCCATGCTCGATCCACTCCCAGATATGCCAAAGTGGGCTGTCCTCCTGGGTCAAAGTGATGATTTGGTTAGATGGAAGTGCACTTGCGTCCAGACCCTGCGTATACAGTACGTATTCTGTCAATTCTGGACTTCCACGTCATGGTCTCCTGTCAAGGCAAGCGACTGAGGGCATCTGCGTTACCGTTTTGGGTTCCCTTGCGGTATTCTAGATTGTACTGGTAAGCTGATAGAAGAAGCGCCGAACGCTGAATTCGAGCCGCCGCCATCTGCAGGATTGGCTTGTTGGGGTGAAAAAGCGTGGTGAGTGGCTTATGATCTCTCACCAGCGTGAACGGTTCCCAAGCAAGAAATCGCGGAATTTGCAAATTCCAAATACCAAGGCCAGCGTTTCTTTCTCTATTTGAGAATAATTGCGTTCTGCTGACGTCAGCGTTCTTGAACGAAAAGCTATCGGGTGATCCACGCCATCAATGCGATGCGATAATACTGCCCCTTAGCCATCTGATGAAGCATCACACTCAAGTCGCAACTCTTTCTGTGGATCGTAGTGAACCAGAAAATTCGTCTTCACCAAGGCGCGCTGCGCTCCTTCGAACGCTCTTTGATGCTCTTTTCCCCAATGCCAGTATTGTCCCTTGCCCAGTAAGCGATAGAGCGGAGCCAAGGTCATGGCCAAATTCGGCAAAAATTTCGAGTAATAGGTTATGAGCCCCAGAAATGACTTGAGTTGGCTTACCGATGCTGGCCTTGGAGCAGCTGTTACGGCTTCGATCGAGGTTGTCCCGCAGTGGGTGAAGGCCGGTTGCATCAATCTTGTGCCCCAGAAACTGCACTTCTTTTTTTATCGAAACCGACATTTGGCTTTGTTCAGTTGGAGGCCATTGTCACGAAGTCTGGAAACTTGTCGAAGCATGGAAGTGTCCCGTTATTTCTCGGCGATTATGATGTCGTCTAGGTATACACGTACTCTTGGCAAGTCGCGGAATAATGACTCAATGCGCCGCTGGAACAATGCGGGAGCGGACGAGATGCCGAAGGCTAGTCGGTTGTACGAGTACAAGCCCTGGTGCGTATTGACGACAGTCATCATCGCTTCTTCATCAAGCGGGAGCTGGTTATAGGCATTGCTCAAAGCAAGTGTAGTGAAGACTTCTCCCCCGTAAAGTGCGGCAAAAACATCATTTTTCAAAAATATCAATATCATATCAAGGGTATTGTTCCAGGTGAGTGGCTAGATTCACGGTGAGCTTAAAATCACCGCACAATCTGATGTCTTCATTTTTCTTCACCACTGGTACGACGGGAGCAGCCCATCCGGAAACGCTCACCGGTGTTAGGACACCTTGCTGCAGGAGGTGGTCGATTTCTGCTGGGACTGCTTTGCGAAGCGCACCGGGTGGGCCTTCAAAAACCGAGGCACGGCCCCTTCTTTCTTGTACAGCTTGACAGGCGGACCTTTGTAACAGCCGAGCTGATCTTAAAATAAGTTTGAGAACTCTTCCAGCAGCCCTTTTAAGTCAACTTCCGCCTGCAGCGCGTAGACACTCGGAAGAGCCCTTTCTTCTAAAAGCGACACGCCCGCTTCACGGAAAGCCTGAATGGTGTTTCGGCTGCACAGTAGTGGACTGTCACAATCCACTACCACAAGCGAACTATTCACTCGTGTCTTGCCGTAATCGACGCTCATGACGACTCTGCCGACCACTGGAGAAGACCGCGCCCCGCCGCGGTGGTCTAGTGGGTAAGGTACTCGGCTGCTGACCCGCAGGGCGCGGGTTCGAATCCCGGCTGTGGCGGCTGCATTTCCGATGGAGGCGGAAATGTTGTAGGCCCGTGTGCTCAGATTTGGGTGCACGTTAAAGAACCCCAGGTGGTCTAAATTTCCGGAGCCCTCCACTACGGCGTCTCTCATAATCCTATAGTGGTTTTGGGACGTTAAACTCCACATATCAAACATCAATCAACTGGAGAGGACCGAGGAAGCAGGATAGCCGAAGTGGCGTTTTTTCTATTCTTGGCCACCATTTACGGTTTTTCCTGAAGACCTTTTCTGGAATCACGCTAATTGATGAAGCCGTGTTGATCAGCATCCGCAGTGTCCTGATGCCCCAGACAAGGCTCCGTTCGATGGGCCGTGTATCTGGCTGGTCAACGTTGTTCTGGGCAGATAGGGCGAAAAGCATTTCCTCCTTACTGTCCTCTCTGTCCGAAAGCTCTCGGAGCGCGTACGATCCTTGCCGGCCACTGCGCCTGCGCTGGCACATCCTAGCCAAGTGTTCTTTAGTGCCGCACTTGTGGCACACCTTCCCGACATGATGACATTCGTGTTCTGAGTGGTTGGAGCCACACCTCCAGGACGACTGACGTGGTGCGCCTGTGCTGTACCCGCTGCCTCTTTTTTGTTCGCTGCTACGACGCCTTTGAACCAGGTGCACGTTACCCGCGTCGTTCTCGCCGTTTACATCTTTAATGGACCAGCCGTTACGGGCAGCTGTTTCTGACGACATGGCGAATTCCTCAGCTTCCTGCACAGTCAGCTTCCTTTGGATCAGCAGAAACCGCCTGGCCTCATGATCCCGTATGCCGCACATTATCCTGTTCTGGTCCATTTGCTCCACTCTGCTCCACTTGTCGCTGCGGCAGCTTCGACTCCTCGGTTTCCTCCACGCTACCGAAATCCATCTGAGTGGCGCACGCACGATGATCGACCCATCTGCTTTTCTTGCTCTCGAGTTGGGCACATCTCCCGCCATTGCCGCAACAGGTGGTATTTCCAGCCAAGCTTTCGTAATGTCGACCGCTGTCAGGACCGTGGGCACTATTCGCAACCTGGTTTTCCGGATGACCATATTCAGGACCCTTCAGCTCACCGTTCATCTCCACGCTCCGAAACGTCCTACGCTGACGTCGTCGCCCAAAGAAACTGGTCTAGCCGCTCGCCGTCACCTCAGGGTCGGCCGTCACGCTCCCCTCAACGCCGCCGCTCTCCGTCACCGGCTTATTCTAGCCATTCCCCGGGAAACTGACGAGTGCAGCTCCTGGAGGTGGCGCTGCGTTGACGACTCGGAACGAAAACCTTCAACCGGCTACAAATTCAAGACGCAATTTACTTCGGGTGTTCGTTGATGGCCACGCTGTTACTGCTCTAATTGACACTGGTGCCCAAGTATCTGTTATGAGTTCTACACTTCGATCTCGCCTAAAAAAAGTTCTCACACCAGCTATGTTCTCTACTGTTCGAGTTGCCAACGGAAGTCGAACATCGGTGCTTGGTATGTGCACTGCCCGCGTTACTGTTGCTGGCCACCACACTTCCGTTCTCTTCGCAGTCCTCGATGCTTGCCCACACGACGTCATCCTTGGAATTGACTTCTTAACAGCCCACTCCGCCCTCATCGATTGTTCTACCGGTATCTTACGGCTCGAACTGCCTTTGTGCTCCGATTTCACTCCTTCAAGTCGCACTCGGCTACGATCCGTGGAGTCTCTACGGCTACCGCCCCAGGCTGCTATGTACGTTCCTCTGTCGCCCTTCCCGTCCGTTCCTGATGGAGACTATCTGGTAGCTCCCCTCATTGATTTGACCCTTACGCACCACATCGCACTACCACATAATATAGTGGTTGTTGTAACAACACGGTGCTACTTCCAGTTCTGAACTTCTCTACGTCGACCCAAGTTCTTCCCCGAGGCATCACTTTAGCCGATATTTCCACCCTCGATGAACGTTCAATTTGTTCTTTCACACCTGACACTAAGACCATGGCGAAACCTGTCATCACGTCGCAAAATAAGGCGTTCCTCGACAAAATGATATCCAGCGACCTCTTACCTTCCCAAGCTGCGGCACTCCGGGGCGTTCTGTTTTCTTACCTGTGTGATGACGTTTATTCGAGCCGAGAAGTCGCAGCGAGGTCGCAACGGAAAGTGGGCGTACGGCAAGTCTGGCAGAGGCGGCACAAACTCTCGCGCAAGCAGAGCACGGGCTTTTTGTTGTCTTCCGAAGGCGCATACGCGTTGGTGCGTATGCTCCACTACAATACCCCCGGGATGAAGGGTAGCCATCCTGGCGACTCAGGGAGTAGGCACAATGATGGGGTCGTAGTAGGGCTTGAGACGGTCGACGTGTACGGTCTCGCGTCCTCGACGGCGCAAATCTGGTGATTGTGTTAACGGCTCGATGATGTAATTCACCGGGGAGGTCGCGTCAATGATACGGTACGGACCATGGTACCGGGCCAGAAGTTTAGAAGACAGGCCAGGAACGTGCGGGGGCACCCAAAGCCACACAAGGGAGCCAGCACGAAATGTAGGAGCTATGCGGTGAGCGTCGTCGTGTCGAGTCTTTTGTAGACCTTGAGCCTCACTTGTCAGAGACCGAGCCAACTGACGGCAGTCTTCAGCGTATCTGGCGACTTCCGCAAGCGGGGAGCACTCAGATGCATCAGGGCGGTACGGTAGTATAGTGTCGAGGGGGTGGGAAGGTTCGCGGCCATACAATAGAAAGAACGGAGAAAAACCGGTAGTCGCTTGCGTCGCGGTGTTATAAGCGAAGGTAACAAAGGGCAATACAGCGTCCCAGTTAGTGTGGTCGGAGGAGGTGTACATCCTCAGCATGTCGCCAAGTGTGCGGTTGAACCGCTCAGTAAGACCATTTGTCTGTGGATGGTATGCGGTAGATTTCCGGTGGATAATGTTGCATTCAGCGAGGATAGCTTGGATGACCTCCGACAGGAATACTCGACCCCTATCACTGAGTAATTCCCGCGGAGCACCATGGCGTAGAATGAAGCTGCGGAGAATGAAGAGTGCAACTTCGTGGGCGGTCGCTGCTGGTAGAGCTGCAGTCTCAGCGTAGCGTGTCAGATGATCGACTCCGACAATAATCCACCGGTTTCCAGAGCTACTATATGGGAGTGGGCCATAGAGGTCTATACCCACGCGGTCGAATGGGCGAGCCGGGCACGGCAGCGGCTGTAACATGCCGGTAAGGTGCCGCGGAGGTGTTTTGTTCTGTTGGCAAGTGGTGCAAGACTGAACGTATTTCTGCACAAAACGATACATTCCTCGCCAGTAATAGCGTTGGCGCAGCCGTTCGTAGGTTTTCAGGACACCTGCGTGAGCACTTTGGGGATCTGCATGGAAATTCATGCAGATGTCAGAGCGCGTATGAGTTGGGACAGCAAGGAGCCACTTCCGACCACCAGGCGTGTAGTTGCGGCGGTACAGAATGTTGTCACGTAAGGAAAAGTGGGCGGCTTGCCGGCGTACCGCTCTCGTGGAAGGGACAGAAGACGGATCGGTAAGGTAGTCGACTAACAAGGCAAGGTATGGGTCTTTACGCTGCTCCGAAAGCATGTCAGTGCTGTCGAGTGGTGACAAGGTGGTAAAAGGGGGTGACAGAGAAGCCACATCTGGTGTTAATGGCGATCGGGAGAGTGCATCGGCGTCCGCATGCTTGCGACCGGAACGATATACGACACGGATGTCGTATTCCTGCAATCGAAGTGCCCAACGGCCCGGACGTCCGGACGGGTCTTTCAAGGTGGACAGCCAACATAGAGCGTGGTGGTCTGTGACCACATCGAAAGGACGGCCGTAAAGGTACGGGCGAAACTTCGTAAGCGCCCAGATTATGGCCAAACACTCCTTCTCTGTCACGGAGTAATTCAATTCAGCCTTCTTAAGAGCGCGACTTGCATAAGCGACTACGTATTCGGTTTGGGTACCTTTCCGTTGTGCCAAAACTGCGCCAAGACCAACGCCGCTTGCATCAGTGTGAACTTCTGTGGCAGCAGTGGGGTCGTAGTGGCGAAGAATAGGTGGTGAGGTCAGCAGGCGGCGCAGCTGGTGAAATGCGTCGTCACATGCAGGTGACCATGCAGATATACCTTTGCTGTTGGAAAGCAGACTAGTCAGAGGTGCAATGATGGACGCGAAGTTGCGCACGAAGCGACGAAAGTAAGAGCAATGACCAACGAAACTTCTTAGGGCTTTCAGTGATGTGGGCATTGGGAAGTCAGCGACAGGTCGAAGCTTATCGGGGTCCGGAAGAACACCGTCTCTTGTGATGACATGTCCCAAGATGGTTAGTTTGCGGGCTGCGAAGTGGCACTTCTTGGTGTTAAGTTGTAGGCCTGCAGAAGCTAGACACGCCAGAATCTCGTGGAGACGACGAAGATGTGTCGGGAAATCAGCTGAAAAGACTACGATGTCATCTAGGTAACACAAGCAAGTTTTCCACTTCTGGGCCCGCAATATGGTATCTATCATGCGTTCAAACGTCGCAGGCGCGTTGCAGAGCCCAAATGGCATGACTTTGAACTCATACAGGCCGTCTGGCGTTACAAAGGCTGTTTTAGGGCGATCACATTCAGCCATTGGCACCTGCCAATACCCAGAACGCAGATCCAAGGATGTGAAGTACTCGGCGCCTTGTAAACAGTCAAGAGAATCGTCTATTCGTGGTAGCGGGTAGACGTCTTTCTTTGTAATCTTGTTTAAGCGGCGATAGTCCACGCAAAATCGAACGGTGCCATCTTTTTTCTTTACCAGAACCACGGGTGACGACCAAGCGCTTTGAGAAGGCTGTATGACTCCACGTTTAAGCATGTCATCTACTTGCTCCGTAATGACGCGGCGCTCTTCGGCAGAAACGCGGTAAGGACGCTGTCGCAGAGGCGAGTGTGAGCCGGTGTCAATAGTATGAGTGACAGTCGTGGTGCGGCCCAAAGCAGGTTTCTGAAAGTCGAAAGAAGAGCGAAACTTGTTAAGGAGAGCAACAAGTTGGCTGCGATGCGAGGGGGGAAGGTCTGCGTCAATAGCATCGTCGAAGGCTGGTGAGCTTGATGGCTCAGACGCCTGAGTGATTGCGGCAATCTGACATGGCGTTTCGTCGGGAAGAATAATATCATTGATATGGTCGACAGGTTGCACATATCCTAACGTTTCACCACGAAGCAAGCCAATGGGGTAGTTGTAGTGGTTGGTAACCAGCATTACGGTTAAACCAGACGCAATCGTAAGAACGGCAAATGGGAGCACGATGCCCTTGCGTTCAGTAAAAACAGGGGATGGCGTAAATACCACCGTGGCGTCAGGTTGCGCCACACATGAAAGGCTAATAGGGACTGAAGCTTCCGGAGGCAAGGTGATGTCGTCGTCAGCGATGAGTTTGCAGAGCAGTGGTGAATGGTCGGGTGATGGAAACTCACAACTTGGCACTAGGGACACTTCCGCACGGCAACAATCGATGATAGCTTCATGACCTGATAAGAAATCCCAACCCAGGATGAGGTCATGAGAGCAAGATGGTAGTACGAAAAATTGGACGATGTACAAAACTTCTTGGATGACGACGCGCGCCGTACACACAGACGAGGGCTGAATGCGTTGCGCGCTAGCCGTGGACAGCACGATGCCACAGAGAGATGTGGTCACTTTCTTCAGTTTGCGACAAAATTTTGCGTTCATCACAGAAACGGCGGCCCCTGTATCAATTAACGCTTGTGTGGCGACTCCCTCAACATTGACATCAACAACATTTCGCGGCGAAAATGGAGGCCTTGATAATTGCGCAGAAGTTGCAGTTCTTGCCTCTGGAACTGCACTGATTAGTTTCCCTCCTCAGGAGGTGGTCTACGACGCATAGGAGATGGTGATCGGCGACGAGGAGATGGGAAACGAGAAGTTGATGGGCGACGATCCGAGTCAGAGTGCCTCTGTTCGTATGCAGACGTGGTGGCCTGCTGCGACGCATAGGTAGGAGTTCCAAAGGAGGCGTACGCAGGTGTGGGACGGCGGCGGCAGTAGCGTGCAATGTGGCCAGCGATGCCACACGCGAAGCAGATAGGACGGTTGTCATGGGTGCGCCACTCATTAGATGGACGGAAAAAGCGAGGTGAGGGCCTGTAAACCGGTGGCGCTGCCGGAGGAGTTGGAGCCGATAAGGATACTGGATGCGGTGGGGGTCGCGCAACCACAGCTGCGTAGCTGAGAGGTGAAGATGGTGCAGGTGGTGCGTAGCTGACAGCTGAGAGATTAGATGCTGCTGAAGTGCATGCGTAAGGGGCCTGCACTGTAGGTAGGACATCGCAAATTTCAGTGCGTATGGCCTGCTGCAGTGTCGAAGGCAGACTTGCGGTGGGCGCGTCGCTATGCGGCAGCAGGGAGAGCTGTCGGGCGACTTCCTCCCTGATGAAGTCTTTGATCTGGTTGGACAGGCTTTCTTGGCGAACGTTGACATTTGCGAGTGCGACAGCCGAGATCGAATCTGGTGGTGAGACACTCTGTCGGGCGATGGAACGCTGACGGCGTAATTCATCGAAGCTCTGGCACAGGCTTACGAGGATTGCCACCGAGGTCGGGCTTTTCGCTAGCAACATCTGGAATGCGCCATCCTCAATGCCCTTGAGAATCTGCCGAATTTTCTCTTCTTCGGGCATAGATTGGTTAACACGCCTGCAGAGGTCGAGAACATCCTCAATGTAACTCGTAAACGTTTCGCCCGGCTGCTGGGCTCTGTGGCGCAGACGCTGGTCTGCGCGGAGCTTGCGGACCTCTGGTCGGCCGAACGCTTCTGTTACGAGGGTCTTAAAGGAGGACCAGTTGGTGATGGCGGTTTCGCGGTTGGTAAACCAAAGCTTAGCTACGTCTGCCAAGTAAAAGATGACGTAAGCGAGTTTAGAGTCGTCGTCCCACTTGTTGCTGACGCTTACGCGTTCGTACAAGGAGAGCCAGTCTTCGACGTCTTGCTCACCACTTCCGCTGAAGATTGGTGGGTCCCGCTGGCGGGTAGCGCCGGGGCAGGTAGACGGGGCAGCCGATGGTGCTGGCTGGGCTGGGACGGGCTGGTTGGCGACTGCGTCAGTCATGTTTCGCGGTAGTCTTTCAGGCAACTTGCGAGAGCGGAGCTCCAGGTCTTCTTGGGGATCTCAGCACCTCTACCAAATGTGATGACGTTTATTCGAGCCGAGAAGTCGCAGCGAGGTCGCAACGGAAAGTGGGCGTACGGCAAGTCTGGCAGAGGCGGCACAAACTCTCGCGCAAGCAGAGCACGGGCTTTTTGTTGTCTTCCGAAGGCGCATACGCGTTGGTGCGTATGCTCCACTACACCTGGATATCTTTGACGTCGATGACCGCCCCCTTGGCCGCACAAGTGCCGTAATTCACCGCATCGACACCTGCGACGCCAGTCCACTCCACAAACGCCCTTATCGCGTGTCACATGCTGAGCGCCAAGTTATACAGACAGAGGTCGAGAAAATGCTGAGTAAAGACGTTTTTGAGCCTTCATCGAGTCCTCGGGCCTCCCCTGTGGTCTTAGTTAAAAAGAAGGACAACAACTGGCGCTTTTGCGTCGACTATCGCCACCTGAATCGGATCACCAAGAAGGACGTTTATCCTTTACCCCGAATCGATGATGCGCTCGACTGCCTCCACGGCGCCAACTATTTCTCGACCCTTGACCTTCGATCCGGATACTGGGAAATTTCGGTCGACGACCGCGACCGCGAGAAGACAGCATTCATCACACCTGACGGCCTTTATCAATTCAAGGTCATGCCTTTTGGGTTGTGCAATGCCCCGGCTACTTTTGAACGTATGATGGACTCTCTTCTTCGCGGTTTCAAATGGTCGACCTGCCTTTGCTATCTGGATGATGTAATAGTTTTCTTGCCCTCCTTCGAAAGCCACCTGTCTCGTCTCTCGGCAATTCTTGACGTTTTTCGTTGCGCTGGTCTCCAACTGAATTCGTCGAAATGCTCATTTGGATGTCGGCAGATTAAACTACTCGGCCACCTTGTTGACGCCACTGGTGTTCAACCTGACCCTGACAAAGTCCGTGCAGTCCGAGAATTCCCGGTTCCGCGTTCCACACAAGAAGTTCGCAGTTTTATTGGGCTCTGCTCATACTTCCGCCGCTTTGTCTCCAACTTCGCGGATATTGCTAGGCCCCTCACGGATCTCCTCAAAAAGAATGTGGCCTTTTGTTGGGGAAGGGACCGAGAACATTCCTTCGTGTCGCTAATTACCGCCCTCACATCACCACCGGTGTTGGCTCATTTTGATCCAACGGCTTGAACAGAGCTTCGCACCGATGCAAGCGGCCATGGCATTGGTGCTATACTCGCTCAGATACAGAATGGCACCAAGCGTGTGATAGCCTACGCTAGCCGCATTTTGTCGCGGAACAAAATTATTCTATCACTGAGCGGGAATGCTTAGCCCTCGTTTGGGCTATTGCGAAATTCCGTCCGTACTTATACGGACGTCCGTTCGCAGTCATCACAGACCATCATGCACTTTGCTGGCTGTCGACGCTTAAGGACCCTACAGGAAGACTCGGCCGATGGGCACTTCGATTACAGGAGTACACGTTCTCGGTTGTTTACAAATCTGGAAAGCTGAACAGCGATGCTGACTGCTTATCCCGGCACCCCGTTGATCCACCTAGCTCCACTGATTTGTAATCCCATGCCTGCGTTTTAGCCATCACTGACTTTTTGAACGTGGCTGACGAACAGCGCTGAGATCCATCGCTGCTCACCATCATTGACCGCCTTCAATCGCGTTATGCTGACCCTTCTCTTAGCAGATACCTGCTTCAAGACAACGTTTTGTACCGGCGCAACTTACACCCCGACGGCGCGGAACTTTTACTCGTCGTACCGCATCACCTGCGAAAGGATGTTCTGCGACAATTCCACGACGCTCCAACTTCTGGACATCTAGGAGTCTCCAGAACTTACGACCGCATTCGACGACGAGTATTCTGGAAGGGTCTGTACCGCTCTGTTCGCCGTTACGTCGCATCTTGCGACCTCTGCCAGCGCTGAAAGAAGCCTACGACTCCCCCTGCCGGTCTTCTTCAACCTATTGAAGTTCCAGTCGAGCCATTTTATCGAGTGGGGTTGGACTTGCTAGGTCCCTTTCATACTTCTAAAACTGGAAATAAATGGATTGCAGTGGCCACAGATTATGCCACTCGGTATGCAATCACTCGAGCGCTACCAACCAGCTGCGCGACCGACGTTGCCGACTTCCTGCTGTACGACATTATTCTCCAGCATGGCGCTCCGACTCACCTGCTCCCAGACCGTGGTCGCTACTTTCTATCTCGTGTGGTTGATGATCTACTCCGATCTTGTGCTACCCGTCACAACTTCACCACATCTTACCACCCTCAGACTAACGGCCTTACGGAGCGCCTAAACCGCACATTGACGGACATGCTTTCCATGTACGTATCTACTGACCACACTGATTGGGACATAGCTCTTCCGTTCGTAACCTTCGCCTATAACTCGTCGCGTCATGAAACAGTGGGCTACTCCCCTTTTTATCTACTCTTCGGACGTCATCCCTTACTGCCCTTCGACACACTGCTTTTATCAGACCACCCATCTTCAACTTCGTACGCTCAGGATGCAATCACCCGTGCCCTCACAGCACGCGCGGCAGCGCGTGCTCGGTTATCGTCGTCGCAGACAGCACAGAAGTCTCTTTATGACCGTCGACATAGAGATGCCGTTTTTTCTGCGGGATCTCTTGTTCTCTTGTTGCTCCCATCTCGACGTGTTGGCCTCTGCGAGAAACTACTATCGCGATACGCTGGGCCCTACCGAGTCATTCGTCAGGTCACACCTGTGACCTACGAGATTGCCGCTACCACAAATTCATCAGCTGCTGCACCCAGAACGGAAGTAGTCCACGTTTCTCGTCTGAAGGCTTACAACGCCGACTCGCTCATTTAACAGGCACCGAGACGGTGCCTTACAGGCCGTTGTGATGATACGTGTATGGAACTGTCGCCCCGACACAGCTGAATTGGCACCCAAATGAAGAAGACGGCAACGTGGTTGTAGTGGGTTGGACTCTCGAACTTCTCCCGTTGGCCTGCATGACTGTGCGCTCTTTAAGCCGTTAGCAAGACCAGCTCTCAGTGAATATATATATATATATATATATATATATATATATATATATATATATATATATATATATATATATATATATATTTATATATATATATATTATTGCCACGTTCAATTTCTCAAGTTTTCTTATCGCCGCAAAACACTACACAATCCTCCGCGCAAAACGCGCGTGCAGTTTTCGAGAAGCTCCCGGTCTTCAGTAGATCATTTCGATGAAATCACGCCCACTCTGCGAACGTACAGATTATTCAGGAACCTACGCCACCACAAGCGATAACGCTAGAACATTCGATGGCAAGAGTATAAATGCCGACGCACTTCTCCGCTTGTCAGCAGTTCATCGACGGCCGACGCTCCATTCGGCGCTATCAGTCCAAGACTGCTACTGTAATCGGACTTTCCGTTTGCCGGGCACAGGTTTGCCCAAATAAACTGTTAAATCCCAACACAAAGTATCATGCCTTCAGCCACGTCACGACCCCATGACATCTGGTGGAGGTGCTGCTCGTTCATGTATCTGACGCCCCCGTCAAGCCGTGAACCCAGCCCACGTTGCGGAGAAGACACCGATGCCACCCACCGACAAGACACCACCAACAAGGCCGGCGGGACTTCTGCAGCCAATTGAACCACCTCGCTGACCTTTCCAGCAGATTGGTATGAACCTACTGGGGCCGTTCCCGACGTCGGCTTTCGGAAACAAGTGGATCGTGATAGCTACCGACTACCTCACCCGATACACTGAGACAAAATCCCTTCCCAAAGGCAGTGCATCCGAGGTAGCTAACTTCTTCGTTGAAAATATCGTCCTACGTCATGGCGCCCCGGAGATCCTTATCACCGACAGAGGAACGACATTTACTGCCGACTTAACTCAAGTGATCTTGGCATACAGCCAGACAAACCACCGCCGGACGACAGCGTACCACCCACAGACCAACGGCCTCACCGAGCGGCTAAACAAGACGATCGCTGACATGATGGCAATGCACGTCGCTCTCGAACACAAGACGTGGGACGCCATTCTTCCGTACGTGACATTCGCATACAACACGGCGGTGCAGGAGACGACGCAGATATCTTGAACTCAATGAATTTGAAGACCGTTCACGTCGAGAGAATTTAATATTTCACGGCGTAGTAGATGCCGCTGCTGAAAATTGGGCACAGTCAGAAGAAAAAGTTTGCTTGATATTAAATTCAGCTTTAAGCCTGAACCTAGACAGCCGCAATGATTGCATTTCCCGGGCGCACAAGCTTGGCCGTTTTGTCCCTAATAAGTCCAGACCTGTTATTGTCTGGTTTTCATCCTGTAAACTAAGAGAAACGATTCTGTCTTAGAAAAACAAGTTAAAAACAAGTGGTGTCTCCGTAAGTGAAGAATTTTGTAAGGAAACCAGAACTGTCAGGACAAAATTGTACAATTTTGGCAAGAAAAGCGGCGAACTTTTCACTGTGAGGTACGACAAGCTGTATATCAACAAAAAATGTTACATTTACTCCCCTGATACCGACAGTGTCTATGAACTGCATTTGGGCAATGCCGCTACGAACCGCCGTCCTAATGTGTCTTTTTCCTAACAGATATTAGGCATCAGCAGCTCAGCCAGTCTTCTCAAGGCTTATCATTTTTATTGTCAAATGTGCGCAGTTTAATCAATAAACGCGACGCTCTAACACCTATTATTGATTCGTGCGCTGCTGACGTGGTTGCATTGACTGAGACCTGGTTGACCGATAAAATTTATAGTGAAGAGCTGTTTCACTGCGACAAGAATTATGTTGTGTACCGTCGTGACCGCGATTTAAAACCGGGTGGTGGCGTCTTAATTGCCGTTGCCGACAATATAGTGTCTGCTAGGATTGCACTTTAAACGTCCTTAGAGTTGGTTTGTGTGCGTGCAGTCATAGACCACCAAAACATATTGATATATGCTTGTTATCGGCCGCTAAATGCACCAATTACTTTCTGCGATGAGCTGCATGACGTTCTTAATTTTCTCGTCTCAGAATTTCCTCACTCTCCATGGCTTCTTCTGGGAGATTTTAACTTTCCTAGAATAAGTTGGGCTTCGCAATTCCCCTCCGTTTTTTTCGTCCGCTGAAAGTCAATCTTTTATTAACTTGTGCTTAAATTTCAATCTTGCGCAACTTGTATCTGGGCCTATTAGAACTGGCACTACTTCATCGAACACACTTGACCTGGATCTTGTCAGTAATCCTAATTTAGTGCATTCATTAACTTGTTTACCCGGAATAAGCGATCATTGTTTTTTAAATTTTTTGTAAAGGGCCGTGTTGCGTGTCAGAAAAGCAATCTAAAATTTATCAGAGATTATGCGAGAGGCGATTACACAGCAATCAATAATGAGCTTGCATTATTCATTGACGAGTTCATGCCAGAATTTTTTAGCCGTACTGTATAAGATAAATGGACACTATTTAGGAACAAAGCCACGTCACTTGTCGCTAAATATATTTCACTGCGCAGACTTTCCGGAAAAAAACGCTCCCCTTGTTTTCAACGGCACTAAAAAGATTATCAAACAAGAAACAACGCACTTTTCGTCTTGCGAAACGCTGTCAAACATCTACTCGTTGGAATGATTACGCAAACACACTGCATGCATATCGCATCGCGTTAATAGAAACAAAGGTCGTCTTCTTTAATACCTACCTACCTTTCCTTCTTTCTACTAATTCATCAAAATTTTGGTGCACTATTCAAATAAAAAAGAAAAATAACATATCTCTTACAGATACTGGTGGTTGCCCCATGAGCAACGGAGAATGTTGCATGGTTCTAAATGACACCTTTGCGAAGTCATTTTCTGACTGCTGTACTGACACAGTCCCGTACATGCGCAAAAATGATTTTTTTCCCATGGATTCACTTGTTGTCGATTTTGCGGGGATTTTAAAGTTAATTCATAGTTTAAAACTATCCTCTCCTGTGGCGCGGACGAAATTAAATCGAAATTTTTGAGAAATACTGCTGTGTACTCCTCTGTATTTATTTATGTACCTTTTCACCCAGTCTATTGAGTGCTCGACTTTGCCCGCAGATTGGAAGGTGGGGAAGGTGGTACCGCTGTTGAAATCAGGTAACCCGCATTCTCCTCACAATTACAGACCCATTTCACTTACCAGCGTACCTTGCAAAATCCTTGGACATATATTTTCTAATCTCGTTTCATTTCTTGAGTCAAATTCTTTCTTCACTTCATTTCAGCATGGGTTTCACAAGAACTACACCTGCGAAACACAACTAATATCGTTTATACATAGCATTTCTTCCTCTTTAGACAAAGGCCAAGTTATTGATTGTATTTTCTTAGATTTTGCTAAAGCTTTTGACAAGGTGTCTCATCGCTTACTACTTCTAAAACTCAGTACTCTTAATATTGATCCTAACATCTTCAGTTGGATAGAATGCTTTCTAACTAACCGTACTCAATTTGTAACCGCTAATGATACTGCATCCCCGCGCTGTCACGTAAAGTCAGGTGTACCTCAAGGCTCCGTCTTGGGCCCATTGCTATTTTTAATTTATAATGATGACTTACCTACTGTTATTAATAGCTCTATAAAACTTTTTGCCGACAAGTGTGTTCTATATCTCGAAATAACTAATCAGCATGATAACGTTATTCTTCAGTCAGACCTAGATAACATATTGAAGTGGTGCTCACAATGGCTAATGTTCATAAATCCCATTAAATGCAAAATCACGTCTTTTTCGCGTCGCTCTGGCTCATCCACTTCTTTCGGCTATACTATCAATAACATCAATCTTGATTACGTAACCTCATATAAATATCTCGGAATTCAGCTAACCAATAATCTCTCCTGGCATGCGCACATCGAATACATTACTAACAATCCCAACCGATCTCTCGGTTACCTACGCAGAAATTTTTCTAAAGCCCCCTCCCATTTAATATTAATGCTGTACAAAACGCTAATCAGACCTAAGCTTGAGTATGCGTCATCTGTGTGGGACCCCGGTCAAAAAACATTATCAGCAATCATTGAGTCGGTTCAAAATCGGTCAGAACGTTTCAATAATTCAAACTATACCCGCACATCTAGCGTTTCACTAATGAAACAAAACCTTGGACTAATTGATTTA
The DNA here is from genome assembly GCF_043290135.1 of Rhipicephalus microplus. Taxonomy (NCBI): domain Eukaryota; kingdom Metazoa; phylum Arthropoda; class Arachnida; order Ixodida; family Ixodidae; genus Rhipicephalus; species Rhipicephalus microplus. The sequence goes on along the minus strand of NC_134701.1, from coordinate 11,568,757 downwards.
CAAATTCGAAGAAGAATTTCTCGTCTATGCCTTTTTCACAAAGTCCTTCACCAAGATAATTCAATTAAACGGGAACTCATCTCGCAACCTTCATACATATCGTGACGTCTTGATCATCAGTGTGAAGTTGTTATTCCTTTCTGCCGTACTAACGTTTTTTCAGACTGCTTTCTGCCAAAGACCAGTGCCGAGTGGAACCACCTTCCCCCCTCCATCGCCTCCATTAAGGACGTGTCATCCTTCAAGACTGAACTAACCGATCATATCTTAAGCCTCTAATAACTGAATATCGTGTGAAAATGTATTCTAAATAATTGGTTGTATTATTGTGTTCTCTTATTGCTGCAATTTTGTTACATTACCCACCCCTCTGTAACGCCTTCATTGGCCCTGAAGGTAATGTAAATAAATAAATAAATAAATATCTCCATACAAATTGGTCTACGGAAGGAGCCCGGCAACGACGCTTGATGTCATGTGACCCAACGTCACCGACGAAGAAAACCTCGATGTGAGTGAGTACCTTCAACGCGCCGAAGAAGCCCAACAACTCGCGCGTCTCCGTATCAAGAATCAACAGACGACCGACAGCCGCCGTTACAATCTTCGGCGCTTCGTAGAATACCAGCCCGGTGAACGTGTTTGGGTATGGACGCCGATACGCCGACGTGGACTAAGTGAAAAGCTTCTGCGATGGTACTTCGGACCATTCAGGGTGGTTCTACGTCTCAGCCCACTTTATTACTAGGTTGTCCCCGGCGGCATCACGAACTCTGAACGACACCGATCGCGACTTGAAGTCGTCCATGTCGCGCGCCTCAAGCCGTTTCATGTGCGTTAACAAACTGAAACAGTGTTTTTTGTATTAATATTGTATCGTAATTTATTCATTGTACTTTCTTGCATTATTGTTGTACCTTCATCTTTAGTTAAAGCATCAGGGCGATGCCTTTTTCAGAGGGGGGCAATGCCACGTTCCATTTCTCAAGTTTTGTTATCGCCCCAAAACACTACACAATTCTCAGCGCAAAACGCGCGTGCAGTTTTCGAGAAGCTTCCGGACTTTAGTAGGTCATTACGATAAGATCACACCCACTCTGTGAACTGTACAGGTTATTCTGGAACCTACGCCACCGCCAGTGATAACGCTAGAACATTCGATGGCAAGAGTATAAATGCCGACGCACTTCGCCGCATGTCAGTACTTGATCAACGGCCGACGCCCCGTTCACCGCTTACCTGGCGCCGGGATTTCCGCGACCAGGCACGCTGCCAGTCGTCGACCCCATCTTATCGGACACCAAGCGAACCCCTGGACAACCCCCCGGCTCTGTCCAGGCCTTCATCGTGAGCCAACGCCCGGGCACCACAGCGCAAGCCGTGGGAGCCAGGGCCAGGACGAAAGTGTGATGGCTTTCGCAGCGCCACCGCCGAAGGCTCATTGCTTTAACTTCAGCGCTCCAGAGGGGAGCACTGTCGACGACATCATAGATGCCCTCGAAGCAGTAACCGGCCCAGCCGGTATCAAGGCCCTCCATCACATGGGAGGTGCAAAGTTCGGCACCGCAGGCGCAATCGTCCATGCAGCCACCAAGCTAAAGAGCCGGGGTGCCATTCTCTTGAACGGCGAATCAGTTCCACTAGTCAGCGTAGGTCCTGAAATAGTCCACGTCACAGTCTTCCGGGTACCGCTGTGGGTAAGCGACGCAGCCCTAGCGACTGCTCTCTCCGCCTACGGCAACGTGCAACATATCCACGAGCCAGTGTTCAAGGGCTGCCCTGGGGTTGGCACAGGTGTCCTAGTGGCGCGAGTGGAAATGAAAAACGAAATACCGAACTTTCTGACAGTTCAAGGCTACAAAGTCATGTGTGACTACCGGGGTGTCAAGAAAGTGTGCTCTAAGTGCAGGAATGCTGGCCACATCGCCAAAGATTGTGCCATGCCCCGTTGCACGCGCTGCAACGTGTTTGGACATGCCACAGAGGGATGCGCAGAACCGTGCCGCAAGTGCTTGGGCAGCCATGCAACAGCTGACTGCGTACGTCCGAAGTCCTTCGCAGCGGCTGCAGCAGCGGCAACCAAAGAAAAAGCGTGCACCGATCTCACGCCCGCATTGCAAGATGATTATCCGGCGCTCGAGCCTGCGAGGGACACTGACACAAGCGACACTGACGCCCATGCTGAACACCAAGACGCAGGAGACCTGCCTCCCCTGTCTGAGAAAGCCTCGTCAACCCTTCACACCCCGTTCGAGACCAGCGACTTCTCGCCGGACGCCTATGAAGAACACAGCTCATACAAAGCCGAAGCCCGAGTGCCCGTACTTAGCAGAGACCACGAGAGCTACAGCTCTGACACAGTTGGCACCACGAGTAGCTCCAAGGTGCCGAGAGCTTCGATGGGACGCGGCACCCGAACGACGGGACGTGCAGACGCTCCGATCATCGGCCCAGACAAGACCACAACAGTGATTATGCCACCGACAACGACGAGCGCTCGCGCCAGCAAGTACTCAGCTCAGACCCGTAAACTGAGCCTGTCGAACCCCATTTACCAGATTACAGGTGTGGCCGCCGGTGCGAGTGTCGGTGCCAGCGCCATGGAAATAGACCGTTCAGCCACCAAATGAGCCCACCCACCGACCACGGACTCTGAGGGCTCTACGGACAGTAGTAAGCCCCAAAAACTCGCTAATGCTCTGACGACGTCAGGGCGTTCCTCTCTTTAGGTTTGTTCACTCGTTGAGCACTTGCCCCACCCCCTGCAAGGGGTTTCTCTGAAGTTTGCGCGCACTTCCCCTATTTTCAAAATGACTACGGTGCATTTTCTCTCCTTAAACGTCAGGGGTTTCAGACGCTGAGATAAGCAGAGAGATGTCATGCACTTCGCAAGGTCACGTCATGTCGATATCTTTTTCTTAGAGGAATGTAATTTTAGAACCCCTTTTGATAAGCAATCCTTTTGTTCGCATTTTGGAGTCGAGGCCTTTTTTTTTGCTGACTGATTCAAAGATGTGCGGAGTCGCAGTTGTTTTTTTGACACCAGCGTTACGTCGAAGATCACACTGTGTTTATGGTTTTGACGGCCGCACACTAGCAGTAGACTTTGACCTTCACGGCAGACGAGTAAGGGCGCTCGTAATATATGCCCCAGCTCAACGTGGGGGCATGACCAAGTTTTTCAATTCAATCGACTCATTTATGTTTGACAGTTACCACACTTTCTTAGTTGGAGATTTCAACTGTGTTGAGGACACCGACAGAGATGCACGCGGGTGCAGACAAAGCAGACAATATAGCGGAGTTAGCGCATTGCGACAACTCATCCGCAATTTCAAGCTCAAGGATGCGTGGGTCGACACTCACGGGAATGACTTCGTTGCAACCTAGCAACGGGGTCCCAACATGACCCGGCTAGACCGCTACTATTTTCCAGAACTGCTAGCCACTCATGTCCTTAGTTGCGAGGTCCTACATTTCCCACCGGACGTTCCATGCATTACAGGCAACTTTCCAGTGTCTGTAAAACGTTTCTTTGAACAATCCACTACATTTAGAAACCATTGGAAAATGGACACCACACTCGTGCACGACCCGGAAAGCGTAACGTTACTGCGCAATGCACTAGAGCAAGTGTGCGATAGGCCGCCTGAACCCCGCAGCTGGGACGCATTGAAACACAGTTGGCGCGCCGAGCTTATCGAAGCGGGGTGCGAAAGGAAAGCGCGCCTGACGACAGAGATTAACGACACGCTACGAAAAGCGCGCATTGTACGCAGAGGCAAGACGCTGACGTTCGCAATGCACGACTATCTCGATCAGTTAAAGGTACGAACTTTTGCTACGTCTTAGTTCGCGCACGGATGCGCAGTCTTTTATCAACGGACGACCGGTTTCAGATCCAGCGGTTCTTCGAAATGTTCGCAACGGCTCCTTGGGTGAACACATGCATGTTCCTTTCGTTCAGTTGCCAAACGGCGAACAATCTACACGAGCAGAAGACATAATGAGGGTCTTTGAAACACATTTTTCGAATCTTTTCAGGGCGGAGAACACGAGCGACATGAACTACACCACCATAGTTAACGAGTTTTGCGCGGGAATTTCCCGCGTACCGGAGGAGCTCCACGATGGCCTGTGCAGCCCAGTGACGCTGGATGAATTACGCTTTGTGCTTCAGCACATGAACGCAACCGCCGCCGCCGGCCCTGACGGGATACCTTTAAATTTCTACAAAAACTTCCTTGAAACAATACAAGACCACCTTTTGACAATGCTAAATCGGCTTCTTGCTGACGGAATCAGACCGAATACGTTTCGTGAGAGCAGAGTTATACTCTTGCTTAAAAGCGAGGGAGAGCCATCCGACCCAAGGGCGTGGAGGCCCATTTCCCTACTTAACTCGGATTATAAGATATTGACAGCCATCCTTGCAAACCGGATAACAATCATTCTACCGGAAATAGTAAGCGACATACAAACAAGCTGTGTCCCAGGTCGTACGATCTATACCTCGCTTGCGCTGACTCGCGATTTATTCACGTACGCTACAAGAACACTAATATTTGGCGTTTTTGTTTCCTTGGACCAGGAAAAAGCTTTTGATCGCGTAGAATGGAACTATCTCTTCGCTGTGCTTGAGTGTTATGGCTTCCCAGCACATTTAACCGACACCCTCCGTTTACTTTACAGAGACTTAGAAACCTCATTAGTAGTGAATGGCTATACATTTGAACCCAATGCAGTAAGTAGGGGCATTAGACAAGGCTGTCCCCTCTCCGCACTTCTCTTTGTATTATGCATAGATCCATTATTGAAACAAATCCAGAAATGTACTTCAATACGTGGTTTCCCTCTTCCAGGCTTGGGCGAAGTGAAAGTAGCGGCATACGCTGATGACATCTCGTTGTTTATTCGGAACATAGATACATACAGAGCTTTTCTGCGAATATTTCACACCTGTCAGGAGCACGTCTTAATCACGGAAAAAGCAAGGCATTGTGCTTTGGGATGCATATTGAAGTGTTCCCTGATGGCGTCCAAATCGTCCAAGGCGTTAAAGTCTTATGTGTAACTTTCCTTTCGACTGGTGAGGTAGCCCGCCCCACATGGAAAGAAATCCAACACAAAGTGGACAGACGCATTAAAGTCACCAGAACGTGTCAACTACCTTTTACTGAAAGAGCTTATCTAATTAAATCCAGCATAACAGCGCCACTGCTTTATGTAGCCAGAATTGCACGACCAACTCGACGAGTTTTGCTGAGAGTGGCTACTGCGTGCGGCTCCTTTTTTTGGGATGGCCACGCCGAAGCTGTTGCCAGAGCTTTGGTCCGACTACCAGTAAAATGGGTGAGGGCTCGGTGTACCCAACCTTCATGTAATGTGCCGCATGTTGGCTCTCAAAAACACCTGGGCACTCTTGGAGAACTCATCGTATCGAGGCAGGCAACTTGTAGTGTATCTGCTAGGAACCTCTAGAAGACTTTCTAGTTTAGCAAACGACACGGCACCAGCTGCTGAGCAGCCACCAGCGTATTACACACATGTTATAAAATCTTTGCAACAATGGCGAAACGGTTTTCCTGTTCAAGAACTTATAGAAATGTCCCCCACTGACATATGCAACTAATAGTATTTAAAAGCCTATCTGAAGAACAATGCCGAAATTCCGGGCGAAAAGACGCTGGACTTTTACAAACACATCTCTCCCCTCTGAGGTCCGTGACCTAAACTGGCTCAGGGAATGGGGGGCTTTACCAACGGCCGACCGCCTTGCGGCCTGGGGCGTGGCGCCCTCCGCCACATGCCCGCAATGCGCTCGCGTCGAAACACTGAACCATGTCTTCCATGAATGTATAGTAGCGAGCACCTTTTGGCGCATGGTTACCAGGATGTTCCAAACAAGTACGCAGTGGAAGTCTAGCCACAGGGATAACTTTGTCGTACTCTTGATGGCTATCGGAGCCTTCGTCTTATGGAAACGAAGGGGACTGGCGTGCCTGAGGGGACGCCCCCAGAGAGCCATGTTTCCCCTACTACATCGGCTAAGAAACATAATGCTTATGCATCTTAACGCAGAACTAGTCATGCTGGGAGAGGAGGCTTTCCTTCGACGGTGGTCTACGCGATTTATTATCGTAAAAAACAACATAGTGTCCATGCCTTTCCTCCGTTATTGAGGAGGTGGGCTAGAGCTTGTAAAACTGTGACATTACAGTGTGTATTTTTCTTTTCTTCTTTAGAAACATTTATTCTTGTGCAATATTGTTCTTGCGCGCGAGAGCAAATTGTCCTTACAGGTGAATGCAAAATATCACGCTACACTGTGAATGACCTCACCTTGTTTGTTCATATAGCCTTACTGTTCATTTAAGTTTAATCATCTCGATGTCATGAATGTCCTGTCTTTGTTGTACAATTTTTGCATTGTACGTCACTGCATACGCTATAAGTTCTTCCGCTGTATATAACAGCTTGCATTGTACATATGCATTGTTCACCATTGTCCATTTTTATGTGTGCACATAAGCTGTGTAAGATATATGCGGAAATAAAATTCTCCTAAACGCTATCAGTCCAAGACTGCTACTGTAATCGGACTTTCCGTTTGCCGGGCACAGATTTGCCAAAACAAACTGTTAAAGCCCAACACAAAGTATCCTGTCTTCAGCGAGGTCATGACCCTGTGACAATATTGTGTTTTCTTTTGTAAAACTACCCATACTACTACTACTGCTACTACTCCATTTGGCTTGCGTTCGTCTTCTTCTCGTTTCTGCATCGTGCCTTGACCAATCCTGACAACGCTTAGCTTGTGTTTGGTGCGTCATCTCTGAGCGCTGTTTCAGCGGAGCGAGGTGGTGTATCGCGGTCACAATACATGATCCTTGCCAGCCTCTCCTAAAGTACACGCACTGACTGATCATCCCGCAGAAACTAGCAATACACAACAGAGAGCGCCGAATCGACACAACATCGCACACGAGTAGGCTGGGGCATGTCATGCGCGCGTGACCTTGCTTACGCATGCTGTTCTTGGTGCGTATGAGTCATGTGATTCTCCAGCCCCGATACCGAAGAAAACAGGAAAGGAATAAGGCATACGATGACTATGTGGAACGAGAGGTGAGGGATTTAAATTTGCTTCTTTGCATCATGCTGTGGTGGCTCATAGCGAACCCATTTGAAAAATCACCATGGTAGAACGCTTTTCATTGGGAATGCAAGAACTTTTAGTGTATAAAGAGAACTCATTATGTCGCCTAGAGAGAGACACCTAAAAAGTAAATTTCAAACAAAACAAAAGTCACGTGCACATCACATCACAAAAGTCGCGTGCACATCACAACACCACCCGAAGGCGCTGCAGCAGATGGGTTACAATGTCAAAGAAAACACGCATTCATTGACACTACACACTTTGTCCTCTTTATAAGCCATTTAATTTTGTCATGAAACTAACAAAAACGAATTGTTTGAAAAATTATATCTGATACGACATTCTAAAATCTTAATTACCATTGCGCGAAGAAAACTGTTTGCGTACATTAATTTCTGAATGTTAGTTTAGCATGGAAAGCTTGACATGGGAGCTTTAACAGCAGTTTGAATTCGACGCGATGATAGTAATTCCCATCCTACTTAATTTTTATAGCGTTACAGCTGTCGTTTTTGTGTAACGGCTTAGAACAAACGTTGAAGCGCTACTCTGTATTTTTTAATGTCATTTAAAGAGGTATGACAAGGGGTCTTATATGGAATAAGTATATTCCAGCATAAGGTACACCGTTGATTGTAACTGCTCAGTACACCGTTGATTGTAAACATGCCGACGACTGTCTCGGGCTTCGCTGTACGAAGTATATCGACTTAGCGACCTTCGCCACCCCTGAATAAACAAGAGCATTCCATGAGTAGTCCTCTATGGTTTTTCATTCGTTCTCAAGCTACAGCAGCTCCCAAAAAAACCTGCTCTTCCTTTTCCACCACAGCACCAAGGTTTTCAGGGGGGTTCTTCCGTTCCTTCAGGGCACTGTACACCTATTTGTAGAAGGTGATCGCCACGTCCACGGCCATAGACGTCACTTTCATATTTTCGCCCTATCTTTATTTCTCTCTCGTCCTTCCCCTGCAGACGCTGAGACATTCTTCCACTTAGGGCTGCAGAAATAGCGTATTTTGCCCACCTCATGCTCCTCCTCCAATCGCTCGCAGCATGTAAAATTGTCTTCGTTGACCTTCATGGTGTATGGAAATATCAATACTGTCTTTTTTTGCATAAATACTGGTTTCAAACAATGCTCGAAAACAAAATTTGGGCTTGAATAGCGCTCATATACGCGCTTATCCGAAAAATACGCATTTTTAGGCACCTATAAGCAATTAGGCACGAACATCCAAAACAGGCGTTTATAGGCACTATAACACCATAAAAGCCCTTCTCTACCTCTAATTCATGCTCATATATCAAAATGGCGCGATAGGAACGCAAGGAACAAAATAGGCATTTGCCTGTAATCCGGTCTCTAGTAATTATATTAGGAGATATGAATGCGCACATAGAAGATATGGACGGATATACTGACGCAACTGGTACAATGCTAATAGATATGTGTGAAAGGCATGATTTAATCATTTGCAACAGCACCGAGAAATGCGAAGTGCAGAAAACTAGGGAGGTGGGAAGGCTGCAGTCGACGATGGATTACACAATATTGTCACATAAAATGTATGATAGGCTAGGGTTGATGAACATAGATGAATATGGGTCCAAAGTCTTAGGTAGTGATCACAAACGTATCAAGCTGAGTTTTGGAAGAGAAATCAAATTGGAAAGGTGGCATTACGAGCAACCACAAGGTAATATTTATTCAGAAAGGCAAATAGAAACAGCAACTGAAGAGATTGAGAGAATAATCACCGGGGATACTAAAACAGAGTCATCATCATCATCATCAGCCTGACTACGTCCACTGCAGGACAAAGGCCTCTCCCATGTTCCGACAGTTAACCCGGTCCTGTGCTTGCTGCTGCCAATTTATACCCGCAAACTTCTTAATCTCGTCTGCCCACCTAACCTTCTGTCTCCCCCTAACCCGCTTCCCTTCTCTGGGAATCCAGTTAGTTACCCTTAATGACCAGCAGTTATCCTGTCTACGCGCTACATGCCCGGCCCATGTCCATTTCCTCTTCTTTGTTTCAACTATGATATCCTTAACCCCCGTTTGTCCCCTAATCCACTCTGCTCTCTTCTTGTCTCTTAAGGTTACACCTACCATTTTTCTTTCCATTGCTCGCTGCGTCGTCCTCAATTTAAGCTGAACCCTCTTTGTAAGTCTCCAGGTTTCTGCTCCGTAGCTAAGTACCGGCAAGATACAGCTATTATATACCTTCCTATTGAGGGATAGTGGCAATCTACCTGTCATAATTTGAGAGTGCTTGACGAATGTACTCCACCCCATTCTTATTCTTCTAGTTACTTCAATATCGTGGTTAGGCTCTGCGGTTATTACCTGCCCTAAGTAGACATAGTCTTTTGCAACTTCAAGTGCATTATTACCTATCTCGAAGCGCTGCTCCTTTCCGAGGTTGTTGTACATTACTTTCGTTTTCTGGAGATTAATTTTAAGACCCACCTTTCTGCTCTCCTTGTCTAACTTCGTAATCATGAGTTGCAATTCGTCCCCTGAGTTACTCAGCAATGCAATGTCATCGGCGAAGCGCAGGTTACTAAGGTATTCTCCATTAACTCTTATCCCTAACTGTTCCCATTCTAGGCTTCTGAATACCTCCTGTAAGCATGCGGTAAATAGCATTGGGGAGATTGTGTCCCCCTGCTTTACACCCTTCTTGATTGGTATTCTGTTGCTTTCTTTATGAAGCACTATGCTAGCAGTTGATCCCCTGTAGATTTCTTCCAGAATGTTTATATCTTCCAGAATGTTGTTCATCTACGCCTTGATTCCACAGTGTCTGCATGACGGCTGATATTTCTACAGAATCAAACGCCTTCTCGTAACCTATGAAGGCTATGTATAGTGGTTGGTTATACTCTGAGCATTTCTCTATTATTTGATTGATAGTATGAATGTGGTCAATTGTTGAGTAGCCTGTTCGAAATCCTGCTTGTTCCTTTGGTTGATTGAATTCTAATGTTTTCTTTACTCTGTTAGCAATTACCTTTGTAAATAGCTTGTATACTACGGAGAGCAAGCTGATCGGCCTGTAATTCTTCAAGTCCTTGTCATCTCCTTTCTTATGTATTAGGATGATGTTAGCGTTCTTCCAAGACTCTGGTACCCTTCCCGTCAGGAGACACTGTCATAGCCAACTCGCGGAGAGCAGCTGACGGAAGAACAGCACACTTGATACCGTGGAAAAACACTGGCCTTTATTTCCTACGCACTCATCTTTTATAGCAACCTGGTGCTGACGTAACACGATGCATATCACATATCACACATCACATATCAGCACGTGTTGCGGTGGCTATTATGTTACACTCCTCCCCACCAACAAACAAAACAACGATAGTTTAGCGGCCTTCGTGGTCAGAAACGCACAACTGGTTTTTTGTCCTCGTGCTTCTTCGCAGCATTGGCGTACTGTCATGGCTAGTAGGCACAACCAGATCGCGTGTTGCGGTCCCACTTTCGCTGCATGATTCAGGACACGGCTCAGCAACTGGACTCGATTGCTCCGACTCACACTTCCTGGGTAGCGGAACTAGTTTCTCAGCCGGTTGCTCACCCGCTCGTTCCGACACGCACTCCGTGGTTGACGTAGCTTGTTGCACAGGCGGTAACACTGGCGTCGGTGAATAAGTCTGTCGCTCAGGTGGCAGTCCAGGAGGTGCACTAACTGGGGCGAAGTTCGGCCGCAGGTGTTCTTGATGGCGCCGCCAACACCTACCGTCTGACAAAACGACATCAGCCATGTTATCGGTGGCTCTGTCAGTCACTCTTGCGGGCATCCAGGTTGGCCCCGAACGGAAATTCTGTGCGTAGATGTAGTCTCCGGGTCTTGCAGGTGGTGTGGTTCGAGCTCCACCATCATGGACAATCTTCTGCTTGAGCTGCCTCAGCAAGACCTTAGCTTTCATGTCTGGATGCAACAACGTTAGATCAGTTTTTAACTTACGGCCCATGATCAGCTCCGCTGGTGAGCACCCGGTAGTTTCGTGGGGAGTAATCCTGTAATTGAAAAGAATACGGGCAAGTTGGCATGAAAAATTCCCACCAGCCGATTTCTTGGGGTCACGTAGCTCAGCTCCAGACCATAAGGCCTCTCCTAGCTTCGCTAAGGTTGGGTCCTTGGAAGTAGCTTCCGCGACTACAGTCGACCGTAGCACCCGAGGATAAGCAGCCCCCAGCATGAAAACTTCCGCTGGCCTTTCCACAGGTTGAGCGTACCCTGGTAGTATTAGGCGACTCAAACCATCCGCGTTGGCAATGCTTGCTCCCGGCCGGTACATGAGCTTGTAGTTATACGCACCAAGCATCAGAGCCCAACGCATGATACGCGGTGAACACATCTCAGGCACGCGCTTGTCGGGAGAAAGCAAGCCCAGTAATGGTTTATGGTCCGTAATAGCCTCGAACTCGCGTCCCCAGAGGTATTGTCGGAACTTGGTTACGCCAAACATGAGCGCAAGAGCCTCCTTCTCGATGTGACTGTAATTTCGCTCGGCTGGCGCGAGACTTCGTGATGCAAATGCGATTGGTCGTTCAGCCCCCGAGTCTTCTCTATGGGCCAAGACGGCGCCAACGCCGTACGGTGACGCATCGCATACGAGAACCACGGGTTTCTTGGGGTCATAATGCGCCAGCACTGCTGCTGAAACAAGTAGCTCCTTGCTCCTTTGGAAAGCACGTTCATGATCCTCACGCCACTCCCACGACACCTCGGCCACAAGCAGCTCGTTCAAGGGATGCAACACACTAGACAGCCCCGGCAGAAACTTGCGGTAGAAGTTGACTAGACCTAGATAACTCCGTAATGTCTTGACATCTTCGGGTCTAGGCGCCTTCAGCACAGCCTCTACCTTTTCAGGGTTGGGTATAAACCCCGCAGCTGTGACAACGTGACCCAGGTATTCAACTTGTCGTTCCAGGAAGGTACACTTGTCAAGCTTCAATTTTAGCCCAGCTTGCTTCAGTCGACTTAGGACTAGGCCCAGGTTTGTTAGATGGTCCTGGTCATCGCGTCCAGTCACAAGAACATCGTCGAAGTACACCACAACGTGTCTGAGCCCTTGTAGCAGGTTTTCCATCTCCCGCTGGAAAATTGAAGGAGCAGATGTAACGCCAAAAGGCAAACGCGTGTATTGGTACAGTCCTTTTGGTGTGTTGATTGTCACCAGCTTGCGGGATGCCTCGTCCAGTTCAACTTGCAAATACGCATCCTTCAAGTCCAATTTGCTGAACTTCTCGCCACCGCTAAGACGGCAAAACAGGTCTTCAACGCGTGGTATCGGGTATTTTTCAGGCACTGTCACGGGATTAACAGTGACCTTGAAGTCGCCACATATCCGAATCTGGCCACTCCGCTTCAAGATAGGCATGATAGGCGCAGCCCATTCCGAAGTCTTAACTGGACGCAGCACTCCAACTCGTTCCATGCGCATCAGTTCCTTGTTGACGCGGTCGATCATTGTGAACGGAACAGGGCGAGCCTTGAAGAACCGCGGCTTCGCGTTGTCTTCAATGGTTATTTTCGCGGACACTCCCTTGAATGTTCCCAAGGCGTCGTCGAAAACACTCGCATACTCAGCGACGAGTCCCTCAACCAACGTGATAGCCTTAACGTCCATCACACTGCGCAGCTCGATTCTGAGGCCTTTTATCCAGCCACGCCCCATAAGGGACGGGCAGCGTCCTGGGACGACGTACAACACGTCCCGGCACTCATGGTTTCCCAGTCGTACAGTCGCAGGCAGGCTACCTTGCACCGCGGACAGCTCACCGGTGTAACCTTTCAGCATGACGCTTGACGGTTCCAGACGACAAGACGGAAATATGCGGCGAAAGGTCTCTTCCGACACGACAGACACACTTGCTCCCGTGTCAATTTCCCTAATGAGCGAAGTTCCATTCACGGACACCTCAACCCGGCACGGGCTACCGTCGTGATCCGGTGCGCGCACTTGCCACATTTCGTAGACTTGCGGTGCCGGTGTCTCAGAACGGCTTTCTTCGTCGTCTACGGTATGAATTGACTGATGCTTCCGGGACAAAAACGCTGAACCACCTGCACTCGTAACTGTAACTGCCTTACCCTTGCATACTCGCGCCAGGTGCCCCTTGCTTCGACACTTGTGACAGACGCTACTTGCGTGTCGACACTGCGTCGCCAGATGCTCGCCTCCGCAGCGGAAACATGAAACTGGTTTATGCTTCTGCTTTCCTGTATCACGTGACACGGCATTCGTCGGCGCAACAGCCATTGGCATGGCTGTTGACAGCGCGCGAGAATCTTTGTTCGCCGCTTCCATCGCGATAACTGTCTTCTTTGCGGTACCCAGGGTCAAATCTGGTGACTCCAACAGTCGTCGCTGCATTGTCTCGTCGTTGATGCCTGCCACGATGCGGTCACGAAGCATTCTGTCTCGAAACGAGCCGAAAGCACAATCGTCAGCAAGTTTGTTCAGGCTAGCGAAGAAGTCCCCAGCCGTTTCACCAGAATTACGTATTCTTGAATTAAACTTGAACGTTTCCGATGGTCTCGGCGAAAAATGCCTCTTCAGTACGTCAAGGATCGTGGACAGGCTTGTTTCTGACGGCTTCGACGGTGACAGCAGGTTTCGCAGTAATGAATACGTGGCCGGTCCCAAACAGGTGAGAAGTACTGCTCGCTTTTTTTCATCTTCGACGTCGTTGGCTATGAAACATTGTTCTACCCGCTCTTGATACTCATCCCAGCTGGTTGTTCCCACGTCGAACGGCTCAAGCTTGCCGACACCAGGCATTCTGCACACGGTAGAGAACACAGCCTTACAGGGAAGTTCCAGGCGGCACCAGCAGATCACAATCCCATCCTCGTCGCCACTGTCATAGCCAACTCGCGGAGAGCAGCTGACGGAAAAACAGCACACTTGATACCGTCGAAAAACACTGGCCTTTATTTCCTACGCACTCATCTTTTATAGCGACCTGGTGCTGACGTAACACGATGCAAATCACATATCACACATCACATATCAGCACGTGTTGCAGTGGCTATTATGTTACAACACCTCGTAAACAGGGTGGCTAGTTTTTCTAACACAATCTGTCCTCCATCTTTCAGCAGATCTGATGTTAACTGATCCTCACTAGCAGCTTTGCCTCTTTGCATGCTCTCCAAAGCTTTTCTGACTTTTTCTATCATTACTGGTGGGGTGTCCTCCGGGTTACTGCTAGTTCTTATAGTATTAAGGTCGTGGTTGTCTCAGCTACTGTACAGATCCCTGTAAAATTCCTCCGCTATTTTAACTATTTTATCCATATTAGTAGTTATTTTGCCTTCTTTGTCCCTTAGTGCATACATCCGACTTTTGCCTATCCCAAGTTTCCTCTTCACTGCTTTGACGCTTCCTCCGTTTTCGTTTTTCAGAGCATGTTCAATTCTCTCCATGTTATACCTTCTTACATCGCATACTTTGCGCCTATTAATCGACTTCGAATGCTCTACCAGTTCTATTTTGTCTGTTGTACTTGACACTTTCATGCTTTAACGCTTCCTAATTAGGTTCTTCGTTTCCTGGGAAAGATTGATTGATTGATTTGTGGGGTTTAACGTCCCAAAACCACTATTTGATTATGAGAGACGCCGTAGTGGAGGGCTCCGGAAATTTTGACCACCTGGGGTTCTTTAACGTGCACCCAAATCTGAGCACACGGGCCTACAACATTTCCGCCTCCATCGGAAATGCAGCCGCCGCAGCCGGGATTTGAACCCGCGACCTGCGGGTCAGCAGCCGAGTACCTTAGGCACTAGACCACCGCGGCCGGGCTTTCCTGGGAAAGCTTGCCAGTGTCCTGTCTAACTACCCTGCCTCCAACTTCCACTGCACACTCCGTAATGATACTCGTTAGATTATCATTCATTGTATCTACGCTAAGGTTGGTTTCCTCACTAAGAGCCGAGTACCTGTTCTGCAGCGACACTCTGAATTCCTGTACTTTCCCTCTCAGTGATAGCTGATGATGACATGCATACGTCAAATAACTCATGGCCCTCAGTTCCCAGCAGCTGCGAAGCAACCGACCATGGCGGCGGTCAGATCTGCAACGCAGCAGAGAGTGCTAAGAATCTCTGGACTACAGGCCGCCTTTGGAACCTGAACTTGGCAGCGTTTAACACTAGAACCTTATCTATTGAGGGAAGTCTAGCTGTACTATTCGAGGAGCTAGAGGGTGTTAAATGGGATATAATAGGGCTCAGTGAGGTTAGGAGGTCAGATGAGGACTATACTGTGCTACAGAATGGGCACGTCTTTTGCTATCGGGGCTTGGTAGACAGAACAGAACAGGGAGTGGGGTTCCTAATTCACAGAAACATAGCTGGAAACATAGAGAAATACTATAGCATAAATGAAAGGGTGGTAGGTATCGTAATTAAACTGAATAAAAGATACAATATGAAGGTAGTACAGGCTTACGCGCCTACATCCAGCCATGATGACGCTTCAGTTGAAAGCTTCTATGAAGACGTGGAATCGGCAATGAGTAAGGTAAACACAACATACTATAGTGATGGGCGACTTTAATGCAAAGGTAGGGAAGAAGCAGGCTGGAGACCAGGCAGTAGGAGATTATGGCATCGGAACTAGAAACGCCAGAGGATTGCTACTAGTAGAATTCACAGAACGCAATAATTTGCGGATTTTGAATACCTTCTACTGAAAACGAGAAAACTGCAAGTGGACATGCAGGAGCCCTAATGGCGAAAATAAGAACGAAATCGACTTTATAATGACTGCACGCCCAGGAATCGTGCAGGATGTGGAAGTGGTTGGCAAGGTACGATGCAGTGACCATAGAATGGTACGGTCTCGAATTCACCTAGACTTGAAGAAGGAACGACAAAAACTGATACGCAAAACAGAGTGGGCGTACACAAATCTAACGTGATTATTTGAGTAAGAACTTGCTAAGATACGAGTCAAATCAACCGGGGAAAGCAGACAGAGACCCAAGAGCTGGTGGGATGAGGAAGTTAAGAGAGCCACAGTGAGACGTCAGGAAGCCTCCAAAGAACACTGGTATGCTCAACAAAGGAGTGAATTGGATGATTTTGAAAGAAAATGGGATAACTTTTCGAGCTGCAGAAGGGAAGCGTCCGATTTTATCAGTGACAAGATTATAAGAAAGGGGACTCAAAGGGGACCCAACGAATGACGGAAGTAAACAAAAAGGATAGAAAGCCAGCTACAAAGTTTAGGAAACATCTCAATTCTCTCAGTAATAAGACAAGAATGAAACAAAGGTTATAACTACAGTTCAAGGGGTCAGATTAGACGGGGATGAGGCAATGAAATATATAAAAACAATTATAACAGAAAAATTTAAACAACACGAAAGCACTGCATGTACCGTAGCAAATGAAGATGAACCAGTGAGCTCAGTGGATCCACTGGGATAACGAAAGTGGGACAAGGCAATGATAAAGGTCCCTACTGGCACATGAACAGACCCTGACGGCATACCAATCTTGCTAATAAAAAAACTAGGACCAAACTCCAAGTAAACTCTAAGAAAGGCAGCGATCAAAGCAATAATTAATGGGGGAATTTCAATGTGCGAAAACTAAGCAGCATGAACATCGTCTATAAAGGAAAGGGGGACAAAGCAGATATAAACAACTACTGTCCTATAACAGTGACAAAGTAGTTTGCAGGATGGTGATGCACATAGCGACGGAAAGACTACAGACATTTGTGGAGAATAAGGGGGTCCTAGGAGAACTACAAAAGGAGTTCCGTAAACGAAGGAGGTTGGAGAATAATTTGTTTTCATTGATGCAGTGCACTGAAATAGCGGAAAAAGAACACTGGCCCCTGTGGCTGGCATTTCTAGATGTCAAGGGAGCTCACGATAGTGTGATTCAAGAAGACTTGTGTGTAATACGGGACACATTAGACGTAGAATATGGAATAACTAATCTTCTAAAGGATATCTATAAAAGTAACAAGGCAGCTATCAAATGGAAAGAACAGGTATGTGAACCTATGGAGACACAGCGCGGGCTTTGACAGGGATGTCCCTTGTCACTTTTGTTATTTATGCTGTATCTCCAGGAACTAGAAGCCAAAGTAGAGGGAAGTCGACTAGGCTTCAGCCTCTCTTTTGCCAAGCAAGGAAAACACATTGAACAGTCATTACCAGCATTATTGTATGAAGATGGTATTGTATTAATAGCCGACAACAAGGAAGATCTGCAGGGATTGATAGACATGTGTGGTAATGAGGGAGTTATGTTATATTTGAAGTTCAGAGAGGACGAACTGGCAATCATGATTTTTGATGGTAACAAAGGCAGCGAGCATGAGATACAATAAGTAGCAGTAGAAATAGTTGATAAATGCAAATATTTGGGTGTATGGATAAATAACAGGGCTGAGTATCTAAGGCAGCACGAAAGATACGTAATGACGAAGGGCACCAGTATTATAGTTATAATGAGAACAGGGCCCTGTGTAACTACAACAGGTATGACGTTGTGAGAGGGGTGGCAGCGTCATTGTGAGAGGGATTTAGAAAGGTGTTATGGTCCCGAGTTTGACGTTCGGCAATGCGGTCTTGTGCATGAAATCTGAAGTTCAAACAAGATTGGAAATTGAACAACGTGACATAGGTAGACTTGTTTTGGGAGCACACTGGAATACTCCAAATCAGGGACTACTGAAT
The DNA here is from genome assembly GCF_043290135.1 of Rhipicephalus microplus. Classification (NCBI taxonomy): domain Eukaryota; kingdom Metazoa; phylum Arthropoda; class Arachnida; order Ixodida; family Ixodidae; genus Rhipicephalus; species Rhipicephalus microplus. The sequence goes on along the minus strand of NC_134701.1, from coordinate 11,550,866 downwards.
GACGTGGGATAGACGTCGTTTGAGTGCAGAAAGGCTAGCAGCAAGAAAGAATTTGAGGAGCGATGGAGAAAAATGGGAGAGGAGTGTTGGGCTAGAAAAGTTTTCAGTTGCTTGTACATGAAGAATGTCAATACTGAATGGAGGAAGCTAACTCGAAAATTGACAAGCAAGTATTTAGACAAAAGCAAAATACCAAGCCAAAAGGAAACATCAATTAAGAAGAAGGATAAGTAAACAGAGAGGGACATGCGGAAGATGTGAATGCTTACGAAATCGTCACTGGAGACCTGCCGAACGTTTAATCCGTCGGTCCGTACGTGCGTCCGTCCGTCCGTCCATCCATCCATCCGTTCATCCGTTCATCCATCCGTCCGTCCATCCACCCACCCGTCCACCCACCCATCCGTCCGTCCACCCACCCATCCGTCCGTCTATCCATCCATCCATCCATCCATCCATCCATCCATCCATCCATCCATCCATCCATCCATCCATACATCCATCCATCCATCCATCCATCCATCCATCTATACATCCACCCATCCGTCCGTTCATTCATCCTCCCGTCTGTCCATCCATCAACCCGCCCGTCCGTCCGTCCATCCGTTCATCCATCCATCCATCCATCCATCCATCCATCCATCCATCCATCCATCCATCCATCCATCCATCCATCCATCCATCCATCCATCCATCCGTCCGTCCGTCCGTCCGTCCGTCCATTCATCCATCCATCCATCCATCCATCCATCCATCCATCCATCCATCCATCCATTCATCCATCCATCCATCCATCCATCCATCCATCCATCCATCCATCCATCCATCCATCCATCCATCAATCCATCGTTGCAATGTGGACTTGTTGGTGATGCACTTGAAAGCAGTGGATATAGTGCGAGGCGAAACACGAAAACAGGACTTGACTAACAGTACTCTTTCCAGTCCATCTGTGCCTTGCCGCAATTACCTCGTGCTACACATAATTATTTCAAAATAATCTTGCATTAAGTTCATTTTAGACCGTCACACTGGTCAATTTCCCGCTCGTCATTTCAAATTGTGGTGCTAGTGCTTCATACTCGGGATGTTATATTTTGGAATAGGAGGTAAACTAACTCAAAAATATTGGTTGGTATTCGCTTAATATACTGGCCGAGGTCTGAGTGAGCGCTTTTTGCAGCTGACATCATGCAAGGCGTTATGGCATTTATGCTGCTGCTGTGTTCATCCTTGGAACTGTGCCGTGCCGAGTGCACACCCGAGTACCGGAAGCTGTCCAGAAGTGGCATCACACACACGGCCTGCAAACCACCCAACCCACGTTGTCGCATCATCGAACGTGGCTTGAGAGGAGGAGAAGCTGAAGAGATTCTGCGATTGCATAATGCATATCGAAGTCGGATGGCGCTAGGCATGGTGCTGGGATTCAAGCCAGCTGAGAACATGCAACAACTGGTGAGCAATGCATTCGTTCACATGACTCAAACTAGACACTAAAGGCAAACAATAGAGTGGTGTGGACTGTTGATGTGGTGATTCAAAAACACCATAGTGCTCGTTTCATGCCAAGGAAATACTTGAGTCATAGCAACAACCCGCTGCCAAGAACGGCCTTTTGGCGTACCCTCAACTCGCTTCCATGCCCGGCAGCTGGCGCTGCAGAGCGACACTGAAAAGCTATTTTCAGTCGCTTAGCAAAGTACTCGTTACTATATTATATCTGTAACGGATACGGCACTTAAGGAAGAGAAAAAAGACAATTAATCGTTTTGTAGCCCGAAGCCACAAGGAAATCTGTGCGAATCGCTCAGAAGGAAAAGCCCTTTGGTTGCAGACAAATTCGTCCTGGTCCAGGGTTTGAGCCCGGTACCAACACCTACCCAGGACGGTCACCCTGCCGATTGAGCTAACCAGGAAGCTAGCAATTGATGGCGCGAGGGTGAATTCGTCGACAGCTCAAAGCGCATGGACACAAGTATTTCAAAGGAGTTCTGCGAAAATCCGCAAGGTGGAGGAAGGGTTAGTAAAAGAAATAATAGGCAACAAGAAAAATCTGCAGGGATTGATAGACACCTGCGGTAATGAGGGAGTTAGGGTAAATGTGAACTTCACCAGGGATATTCAACAGTAACGCAATTGGTTACAGTAATCCACTCATTTGCACTAAATCTTGATAACAATAGGCAAACTGACATAATTTTCTTAGATTTCAGTAAAGCGCTTGACAGAGTTTCTCAGGATAAACTGATTCAAAAACTTGAGCGGATTGGCCTTCCAGACATTCTCGTAAACTGAATTGCCGAATATCTTGCTAACCGGTCACAGTTTGTTGCCATTAATGACCATTGTTCACCATCTCTTCATGTCTCATCAGGTGTGCCCCAGGGAAGTGTACTGGGGCCATTGCCTTTTCTCATTTATATCAACAATATTTTCAATGTCATAACACCTACAGTACAAATTGGATTATTTGCCGATGATTGTGTTTTGTTTCGTGATATTTACTCTGTTCATGATCAAAACGAACTTAGCACAAATCTTTCTATTATAGATCAGTGGTGTAATGAATGGGGAATGACCCCCAACGTAGACAAAAGTGTTTGTATGCGTCTGACACGTAAAAAAAAATCTACTGGACTTTATCTACCAACTAGGGCCGTCAACCCTGAGAGAGGTCACTAGCTATAAATATTTGGGCTTGACGATAACTAACAATTTATCTTGGAACGTCCACATAGACAACGTATGTTCAGCTGCCCTCCAAAAACTCGGCTTTTTAAGACATAAACTGCGTAACTGCCCTCCAAAAGTAGAGCTTTTTAGTTATTTTTATTTTGTAAAGCCTAAATTAGAATACGCCAACACAGTATGGGATACTTGAGTTTAATATTGATAAAATTGAGCGCGTTCAAAAGAAAGCAGTTCGTTTTATGTACAACAAATACTTACCATCTGATTCACCCCCTGCACTAATGACTGCAAATGGCATTCAGCCACTTGCTTCGCGCAGACTCAAACAACGGCTTGATTTCGTTTTCTTGTTACCTAACAATAAACTCGCCATTGATCCATCACCGTATCTATCTTTCCTATCAACTAGGCAGACCCGACATCACCATCCCAATTTGCTTACCCCATATTTCGCGAGAACTGATGTCTTCATGTATTCCTTCTTTCCACGGACAGTGTCTGATTGGAACAAATTATGTGATCTCCATTCATTGTAAATTAAGTAGAGTGAATCGCATTATGTATGGTGCATGTTATTCCTGTTTTTTTATGTAATGTGCCCTTCCTGCTTATACCATTTATGGTTCGCAGTATGTACTAAATAAAAAAAATTAAAAAAAACTTGAAATTTAATCTATCTCTCTCATTACCGCCCATGTCTATCAATCCCCGCAGATCTTCCTTGTTGTCGGCTATTAATAATATACCATCTGCTTACATCAATGCTGGTAATGACTGTCCAATGTGCTTTCTTTGCTTGGCAGAAGAGAGGCTGAAGCCGAGTCAACTCCCCTCTAGTTTAGCTTCTAGTTTCTGAAGATACTGCTTAATTGCAAAGGTGACAAGGGACATACCTGTTTAAGCCCGCGTTGTATCTCTATAGGTTCAGATAACTGTTCTTCCCATTTGACCTTGTTACTTTTGTAGATATCCTTTAGAAGATCAGTTATTCTGTCTTCCACATCTAGCGTGTGCAGTATTCCCCACAAGTCTTCTTGAATCACACTATCGTAAGCTCCCTTGATATCTAGAAATGACAGCCACAGGGGCTTGTGTTCTTTTTTCCGCTATTTCGATACACTGCATCAATAAAAACAGACTGTCTTCCAACCTCCTTCGTTTACGCAACCCATCTTGTAGTTCTCCCAGCACCCTCTCATTCTCCACCCATGTCTGTAGTTATTCCTTTACTATCACTGACCGACACTGACCGATCAGTGCTTCTAGCGGCCACGGCTGGAAACTCGCTCGTTTTCACACGGCCGGGCTTGACTGCACTTGCGCGCGCTTGTTTCCGTACGGCCTTCTCAACCGTCGCGAATACAGTGGGAGAGTTTCTGAGTATGTTTCGTCAACCGTCGGCATTAGGGGCGCAGCGACGCTGCCGTTGCATCTTTTGCGCCGCGTACACAGCACAAGGGTGATTGTTGATGCGAAACCGGGGAATAAGGGTTCTCGACGATGACCAGTAGGGGTATTACTCAAGAAGTCGGTGGTAGAGGGATCATCTCTCCTGTAATAAAGAACTAATGTTATCAGACAGCTCAACGCATAATTGAGGTGTGCATGCGCTCGTCGATACTGCAAGCTGAAGCTCAGTAAAAATGCAGAAAATTGTGTAACTAGGCCTAATGCATGAAGCATAAAGCATTGGCAACGATCAGAGAGATATAGAGAGATAAAGAACACTGCATCTGTTCTTCAAGCGGCAAGCACTAAACTTAGTACCTTTGGTACTTGCTCTCGTTGGACAACGAGGCCACAATTAAAGGTCGCTTACAGGAATGACGAGCACACCTTCCCTTTGCTATCTATTTTCTATTTCTTCATTTTTGCAAATACATCTGTAGTAATGTTCAGGGCTAAAAGCTATGTTGTAGGCCCGTGTGCTCAGATTTGGGTGCACGTTAAAGAACCCCAAGTGGTCAAAATTTCCGGAGCCCTCCACTACGGCGTCTCTCATAATCATCTAGTGGTTTTGGGACGTTAAACCACACATTTCATTTCATTTCATTTATTGCATCCTTAAAGGCCCGAGGGCATTACATAAGGGGGGGCAAAAAATACGATGTGAGTGTGTATAATTCAAGTTGAACAAATTATTATAAACAGTACAGTTCTAATATGGTAGTTTGGTCAAAAATTACAACAAAAATGAATAAAAAAACGCTTTGGCTGGGAATTAGAGTACAAACAACTAGGCACAAGCAAATTATACATACAGTACGTTGGTAGAATATATTAACAGCCACGGGTTAATGGGTGGAATCAAAGTGGGATTCCAATTTTGCGCGGAATGATGTGCGGTCAGGTGTGGCAACAATGGTGTCGGGAAGGCGATTCCAAAGTGTTATTGCTTGGGGGAAAAAGGAGTCGTTCATTGCGGATGTACGGCCGTTGATTCGTGCAATGGGGTTTGAATGGTTAATGCGGGAAGAAGTTCTGTTTGGGGGCTGTAAAAGTTCGTGTCTTGATTGGGGTCGGAAAAAGAAACTGTGGCGGAGGCATAGGCGCGAGATGAGGCGGCGCGACGCGAGTGATGGCAGTTCAATTGATTGTTTTAGGGCGGTGACGCTGATTTCTCTGGAGAACTGTGAGGTTATAAAGCGGGCAGCGCGGTTTTGAACTGCTTCTAGTTCGCTAACGAGGTTCGCTAACATATCAATCAATCAATCAGGGCTAAAAGCTGCAGTCTGCTGCTTGACAGCTCTTTGAAACACGTATGTCCCTTTTATCCCAACAGTTAAAATTATAAGTAAAGAAGTGCACTTTTACTGCTGAATAACCCCTTCAGACGGCATGCCCTGGAGGAGTGGCGTGCTTTGTCAAGGTTTTAACACCACCTTTAAACATTAAGGCCAGGGACACCAAGCTCTTTTGCATTCCTTCGTACTGCAAGCCACATCCATAAATATTGTGAAGAATACAGCAGCTTACGCTTGCAATCCGCTTGCTTTCTAACTAAAATCGCTTGAGCGAATCCTTTCTGCGCTATACTTTGAGTTGTTGGAAGAACATGTTTTGAAAGCAAAAATACATCCTAACTTTTCGGCAAACAAGCAGCTTCTTTTTTTAATTCTCATGTGACTCTACAAACAGCTAGTTGCTGATTTCTCTTTCCCTCTAGTGAGACTAGCTTTATTCTGGTATTTACCCACCACTGCTGCATTTTGTTCAGAGCTTTCTCAGTGTTCAGCCTGCAGTGATTTTTTTTATTCAGGAAGATGGTCATACAACCTTCAGTGCGAGCAGTACGTACGGATATATATTAGCTGTGCGAAGTGTATTGTTGTGGTCTGTATTGCAAGTATTGTTAGGGGAAAACACCCGGTGTTACTTTTCACCAATTCCCGAGCAATGGGGAACTGTGCGCTGAATGGCAAAAGAATATTGCGAGAGAGAACTTCATCACCAACGACAAGTCTGCATCGACTGACGTATGCAGCAGACACTTGCGCAATGTAGACTATGTGCCTGTGCGCTGCATCAGAAAGCTCCTTCCCGACTCTGCGCCCACTCTCTTCGAGGACTATCCTTCCTACATGAGACCAAGTGCAAAGAAGCCCCGCAAAGATCCTGCTTCTTGAGCTTCGCTTCTACGCCAAACATCAAGGAAGTGAAAAGCGGAGCCTAATGAACCAGACCTGGATGTTGCGATTTCACAAGATGCTTTCAATGAACAAGAAGCAGTAAGTGTTTGTACGCAAAGAATGAACAGTAATACTCATAGCACGGGTCGATACCTAGCTATGATAGGAAGATTACTCTCCCAAGTTTCGTACCATCGTTCGAAATGTGAGGAGGTGCAGCAGTTGTTGAAAGAAGAGGAAGAGACGTCTGCATATTATCGCGTAAGCAAGCACCATGCGTGTGTTGAGAAAATCGCAACAGACGCACAGGAAGGAGAGAGAAGACATCAAATAGAATTTCTTTTGCATCAAATAGAATGTTACGGAGATAAGCATTCAGCGTACCCAGAAGTGTGATATGGCGCTTTCTGTCCTCAAAAGGCTAAGATCACGCTCGCACTTCGAGGATTTTGGTGCTACCACCTACGTGCACTCTTCAGAGGCACATAGTGTTGCGACTCGGGTCCGGTAAGTCTCGTCGTTGGTAGCTTGCCAATCGCGGATCACACATAACCAGCGAGAGTAATGGGCATGTGTCACGCGTATATGCTGATGCCGGGTTCGCACGTCGGGCGTTGCGAAATGAACCATAGATGCTGATGTTACCAAACGAAACTCTCACTTCATTAGGCAGCACTTTGTTCATTAGACCAGAAAAGCAATAGGGAGCATTATTTAATCCAAAACGAAGGACTTTCGGCTGGAAGGTTCCCATCGGGAAAATAAACGCCGCAAGCCCTCTCAGTTAGAGACACCTGCCTGTACCCCCTGACTAAACCCAAAGTCGAGATGAAATTGGCACTGCTGACTTGCTCAAGCCTTTCTTCGATATGCGGAATTGGATGTATTTGGTCCTTTGTCATCGAGTTGAGCCTCCCGGAGTCAATACATGGCCGCGGCTCCTTTCCTGGGACCTCAGCCAAGATCAGAGGTGAGGTATAATCACTATCTCCTGGCTCAATCACCCCTAGCACGAGCATTCGGTTTATCTCCGCGGCCACTGTTTCCCGTTGCCTAGGGCAAATACGGTAAGCTTTGGAACGTATTGGATCTAATGATGTCAGCTTAATATCATGAACTAGGGCTGTGGCTCTGCCGGGTGTGTCCGAAAATTTTTCTTGAAATTCAAACAATAGTTCTTTCAGTTCCACCTTCTTATCTGCCTCCAACACCGCCTGCTCTACCAGGCTACTAATAGTATTGCCAATGTCTTTGCTCTCTTTCGCTAACTCCGGGAAATCAATAGGCATTTCTTCCCGTTGATTGAGCGACATGTTTACAACGGCTTGCCTCTGCTGGTACGGTTTGAGCAGATTAGCGTGGCACACCTGTTGCGTTTCACGCCTTCCCGGTCCAGTAACTAAGTAATTGGTGCCTGATAATTTCATAACTACTTCAGCAGGCCCCTGCCACTGGACCTGAAGTTTATTTTTCAGTGAGGGCTTCAGTATCATCACTTTTTCCCCTACTTGAAAGCTTCATGTCCGGGCTGTCTTGTCATAATAGCGCTTAGCGTTGCTTTGAGCTCTGCGCATTTCCTGCCCCACTAGTTCTTTAGCTGCATGAAGTCAGTCCAACAGCTCAAGCACGTATGCTACAACCGAAGGGTCGTCTGCCCAACCCTCCCAAGATTCTCGAATAATGCGAAGTGGGGACCGAAGAGTACGTCCGTAAACAAGCTCCACAGGTGAAAACCCTGTTGATTCGCGAGGAGCGATCCGAAGCGCGAACATAGCTGCGTGCAAGCAAGCCTCCCAATCGTCTTTGTGCTCATGACAAAGGGCTCGTAGCAGCCGTTTCATGACTGAATGTACCTTCTGTACGGCATTTGACTGAGGGTGGTACACTGAACTGTGAATGACTTTAATGCGACATTTTTCTAGAAATGTCGAGGGCAGTGAACTTGTAAAAACAGATCTCTCGTCTGACTGAATTTCTGCGGGGAAGCCTACACATGCAAAGATATGATTTATTTGTGGGGTTTAACGTCCCAAAACCACCATATGATTATGAGAGACGCCGTAGTGGAGGGCTCCGGAAATTTCGACCACCTGGGGTTCTTTAACGCCCATGCAAAGATAGATAAAAGCGCTTTAACTATCTCCTCCGAGCTGAGCTCCTTCCATGGTACTGCTTTCGAGAATTTCGTGCATCAAGACTAGCAGGTGAGTCTTGCTAGTCTTGATCATCTTGATCATCGATACCCCAGTAGCTCCTATACAAATCGGCGTGGTCTTCTCCTGAAATGGTATGAAATGAAGGAAGCCACACTTTTGTGTGGGTTAATCCCATTGTTTGTCTCACTTTTCCTAACGCGACAGATGCCGATGTCTATGGAGTGGTTGATTTAGATGGAGATCAGGACATAAATAAACTATCATGTCAGAGTTACATGTTGAACGACGGAAGACCCGGGATTCCAAGGCGTGCATAAACTAGGAGAAGTTACCTTGACAGAGCTACTCACAGCTTTTGTGTGAGATGGTATGTGAAGGTAGGTGGTGTGAGGAATGTAATGATACGGCCAGAGCACTGGGGAGTGCGACAGTCCACTCAGAACTGAAAACGTTTTCTAAGTGTCATAAGCTAAATTCGTCTTCAGCATAAATGAGAATTTTTCTGTCGCGAAAGGCTGTGATGCACAAAGTTTGCTGAATGATCTTTGTGGAATTTTCCCTGTCGCCTCAAATTCCCGCTCCATCTGGACCAATTGGGGGTGGGGGGGGGGTTGAGTGTGAAGGCACCTACTGTGGCATTTCCGCAATTTCGGCGTCGCCGCTGGTGTTCTAAGCAGTGTTTTTGTTGTACTTATAATTGCTAAATGTGAATATTTTCAGTGTGTATTATATTTTTCTTTAACCCATTCCAAGTTGTTTACAGAGTTGCATTTTTTCTACATACTTAACACATTTTCTCACGGAATGTCCCTCTTCAGCCAAGTGTTCTAGGACCTCCCTCTGTATACTTACGCAAGCATGTATGTTTTTTATGAAAATAAATAGACTAAAACAGAAACTGTACTAAAACTGTAGTCACTACTTGAATCAGTCTGCGTCTTTTCTATCTGATTCGCTGTTGTGTACACATATCCGTCTAATTTCTGGCATTCTATAAAGACCATGTCGTCCAAAACGTATTGTTTAACAATAGTCTTCGTATCCAGTGCACCTAATGCAGCGTGGCCCTATTCGTCTAAAGTCATTAATAAAGAGAGTCGCAGATGCCTGATCAGACACAAATATGTTCTCCTTATATCTGGTCCGCACATCCTGCGACTTGGCTGTGCCGTCGTACTCGTTCACTGGATCTACGTTGCACAGCGGATTCCAGGGACACAGGTAGCCTGGAAACAAAGGCATACTACTCGGGTCTCATCCGTATACGTTAGAACAAACGCGCTTCAGGAGCACTGGCGTGGGTAGCGACCCACTCTGCCGGTACTGTGGTTACTTAGCTACTGCAGCCCACATCTTGTGGGATTGTGAACAGAATACGAGGGAGGCAAGAACAGTGACGACGATTCCGCCGAGGCTTACGGTCACCGCGGGAAGCGACCAGTGTGAACAGCAGACACGGGCCGTCCGGTGGATCTCAGCTGTCCTCGAAAAGCAGTGCCTTAGCGAAAGCGCGAAGTGCTCGCGGCCACCCCAGCACAGGGGCAGGTGCGGGTGCCAGAAGGTGAGAGTAGCGAGGCCTGCTCAACGAGTAGAGGACGTCACGCCAAGGTGATGTGTGGCCGCATCACGGTGATCTTCCCCTCTGGGGCTAGTATTGCCATCCGCCGGACCATCAAATAAAGTCTTTCTCACTCACTCACTGCTCAGGTTAGGAGATATAAAAATAATAGTGGTAGCGATATCGATGACTGATACACTCCTAGCCGCCTCTATTTTACCGACCGACTGACCGGCTGTGGCTTCACCGGCTGACACATGGATGGATGGATGGATGCATGGATGGATATGGCTGTACCCTTAGATCGGGAGGTGGCTAGCGCCACCCAGCCGTAATACTTAATGAACCAAACACTAGATTTATTTTTTCCCTTAAATAGTGAGGTTGGGGGTTCGTACTTTGTAGTGAAGGCTTTAATTTTCACTCGTGCCTTGACTTTAGCCACCAATCAGATAACCTCCTTCTAGTTAATTCTACCCGCTTAGAGTCTATTTTGCCCTCACTGTCTCTAAAACCCAGTGCTTTGAAAAACTGTGCGCCATCATCCTAAACTATAGGGTGAAGCCTTTTACAGAACATAATCAAGTGTTTGGCGGTTTGTTCTTCCTCTTCACATGCACTGCATACCGTGTCTACCCCTTAGTATTTGGCCCGATATGTCTTCGTTCTCAATACTCCCGTCCTGGCCTCAAACAGTAGATAACTACCCCGTGTATTATCATAGATGCTTTCCTTGGCAATTTCCTGCTTAAAAGTTCGATAGATTTCTAGTGCGGACTTCTTAATCATGCCAACTCTCCACATATCGGCCTCAGCTTCCTTCACCTTCTTCTTAACCGATAATTCTTTTTAGCTTGGCCCCCTGCTGTTTTCCAAGTATTTCCCAGTCTATTTTCTAGTTCACTTCCGCCATTTTGTATCGATATTCTTCATGTACAAATAGCTGAATACCTTCCTAGCCCAACTCTCCTCCCCCATTTCTCTCAATCGCTTCTCAAATTTTATCTTGCTGCTAGCTTCCCTGCCCTCAAATGATGTTCATCCCATATCACCTTATACTCCCTGATTTGGTGTATTTCCGTGAGCTCCTAAGGCAAGCCTACCTATTCCACGTTGCTTAATTTCTAATCTTGCTTGAACTTCTGATCTCATGCACGAGACCGCATTGCCGAACGTCAGACCAGGAACCATGACCCCTTTCCATATTCCTCTCACAACATCATACCTAGTGTAATTGCACAGTGCCCTGTTTTTCATTACCGCTGAATTCCTGTTACCTTTAGTCGACACGTTTATTTCGTGTTCCCTTAGGTACTTGGCCCCATTGCTTATCCATACGCCCAGGTATTTGTATTTATCTGTTATCTCTAGCGTGACTTCCTGTATTTTAATCTCACTACCTTCATTGTCATTAAAAATCATGACTGTTGATTTTTTCTCACTGAATCTGAAATATAACCTATCTCCCTCATTACCGCAGATGTCCACCAATCTCTGCAAATCTTTCTTGTTGTCGGCCATTAGCACTATATCATCTGCGTACATCAATGCTGGTAGTGCCTATTCAATGAGTTTTCCTTGTTCGACGAAAGAGAGGTTGAAGCCCAGTCCACTTCCCTCTAATTTGGCCTCTAATACTTGTAGGTACATCATGAATAATAAGGGTGACAGGGGACACCCCTGCCTTAGCCCCCGTTTGACCTCTGAAGGCTTGGATACCTGTTTTTCCCACTTTATAATTACCTTGTTACCTTTATAGATATCCTTTAAAAGATTATTGACTGCATCTTCCACGCCTAGTGTATCCAGTATTCCCCACAATTCCTCTTGAACCACGCTATCGTCCACTCCCTTGATATACAAAAATGCTAGCCACAGGGGCCTGTGTCCCTTTTCTGCTATTTCGATGCACTGCGTCAGTGAGAACAGATTGTCTTCGAATCTCTTGTGTTTCCGAAACCCATTCTGCGGTTCCCCAAGCACCCCCTCAGCCTCTATCCATGCCTGCAGTCTTTCCTTTATAATCTGCATCGTCAGCTTGTAGACCACTGATGTCACTGTTATAGGATGGAAGTTATTTACGTCAGCTTTGTCACCCTTTTCTACACAGATCATGCTCATCCTGCTAAGTTTGCATCCATCGGGAACTTCTCCATCGATTATCATTTATCTCACTGCCTCTCTCAAAGCCTGCTGAGACTTCGGGCCTAATGTCTTTATCAGCATAATTGGAATGCCATCGAGGCCTCTTGATGTACTACTAGGAACCCTTTTCTCAGCCCTTTCCCACTCTTGTTGTGAAATTGGAGCCATTGCGCCACTTGACTCATCCTTGTCTATCGTGGTGCATAAAGAACTTCTTTGTTGAAATTTTTTCTGTCACCCTTGTTCTTATATATTCAATAGCTTCGTCCCCTTCTTGCCTATCACCTTGAGCTGTAGTTATAAACCTCTGCTTAAGGCTCGTCTCAGTTCTTAGGGAATAGAGATGGTTCCCGAATTTCGCAGCTGCCTTTCTATCTTTTTTATGTACTTCTGCCAGCCAGTGGGATCCCTTTCTTCTAATCTTTTCATTGATCAGCAGGGATGCATCCCTTCTACAGCTTAGAAAGATTTACCAATTTCTTTCAACATTTTCTGTCGGTTCACCCCTCTGCTTAGCATGTTGTGTTCCCTAGAGTATTCCTGAATTTTCGTTATGGCTCTCTTAACTTCCTCATCCCACCAACTTTTGGGTTTATGTCTTCTTCTCTAGGGTGACTTGTCACGTGCCTTAGCAAGCTCTAGCTCAAACAGTCTAATTAGATTCCTGTATGTCCACACTGTTTTATTATCCTCAGTGATTACTTTCTCAATTTGTTTAGTGACTATTTCAATTCGCCTTTCGGAATAAAAACTTTCCTGTAGTTGCTCATCGTGTCTCCTCACTTTCACTGCTCTTCCAAAACTCAGCTTGATACGTTTGTGATCACTACCCAGACTTCTGGAGCCACCTTCATCTATGTGCACTCCCATGAGCTTATCATACATCCTATGTGACATCAGTGCGCAATCTATCGTCGACTGCAGCTTTCCTATCTCCCATGTTATTTGCCCTTCACACTTCTCGGTACTCTTACAAATGATCAAATCAAGCCTTTCACACATATCCATGATCATTTTGCCTGTCGGGTCGATACACACATCTATATCTTCTATGTGTGCATTCATATCTCCTAGTATAATTATCTCGCACCATCCTCCTAACTCCTGAATGTCCTTTGATATACTCTCTACCAGTGCCTGGTTTTCCTCTCTGGCCTTTGCTCCCGTCCACAATTACACGAAACCAAGGAGTGTCATTTGCCCTGCCACTTTCCCTTTTAGTCATCAATGTTCCTTGCACTCCTGCATGACCCTCTGCCCGTCTGTACTTTTATAAATGAATGCCCCAATACCACGCCTCTTTCTGCTGCCTTCTGTTCTATTACAATATTCCTAAGCGTAGTGCGCATTGTTAGAGGGTTGTTTCATGTCCCTGAGTTGTGTTTCTACAAAACCGTATACCATCGGCCTGTCCTCCCTTAGCGGTTCTTCTATCTCTTTTCACTTCAGCCTGTTCCTACATCCCTGCATGCTAATATACCCTATGTCTGAATTGGCTCGGCGCTCGTCGCTACGTCTAATTCTGCCCCGGACTCTACCTATCTTAGATACTGGTGCCACTTAGGAATCGTATCTATTCATGCCACCTGTCAAAAAGCCTCCCTTGTTGTTTTCCTCGTTACTAGCTATCCTGCACCCCGATGGGCCCACTTGCCCCCCAAAAAAAGCTACTGCGCGTCCTGCAAGGCGCTAACCCACCTCATGACCTAGCCGCCCATCGAAGTGAATTCTGGCTCGTTGAAAACCACCCCACCTATGCACCTCTCTGTTTATTTCCACCTCCTCAAAGCCTTTCTCTCGACTCATCCGCCATATCTCTTGGTTTGCGTTGACAACCGCTCTTTGCAGCTTGCTATCACGCACCGGTACCTCCGGTATCGGGCATATCGCTACCTGTACCTGAGGAGAAGTGGCGCGCATGTCATTGACACCTTTCGCCAGTGTAGTTGCTAGTCCTGCTGTATCTTCATTTAGGGCATCGTTTAAACCGCCTGAAATTGTCACGAGGTTTCGTCTATCAACTGTAGTTTTGAGTTTTGCTCTTGCTTGCCTCATGACTGCTTACAGCTTGCGTCCTGGGAACGCCCCTACTTCAACCCTCTTGTCACCTCTTACCCTCTCTTTGATGGCTTCTGTGCAGCGATTTAAATTCGAGTACCCGGCGATTATCACATGCTGTAACTTTTCAGCTGGAGCGTCCTGCACCTGGGGGCTGCTTGCACCTGTGACACCGGATGCTTTGTCCCCTCCCAGCCCCGCCACTACTTCGCTGAAGCTGGGCCTTGCGACAAATGAACCGGCTGAACCTGTTTTTTCAAACTTGCTTGCTGTTTCTTCTCCGCAGTTCTGGTTGCCGGTTCCCTACTGTTCCCTTCATAGGTCGCTCCTCTGTTTACCTTGGCTAGTGCTTCCTCAGCGGACTTCAGCTTTTCTCCCCTAGCCCTCGTTTTCACTTGCTCTGTCGCCAACGCAGTCTCGAGCTCGGTGATTCTCATCAGCCGGTCACTCTGGGTAACCATCATTTTCTCAATTTTTTCCTCGACCTCACATTGCCTACACTTCGCGTCAGCCTCTTCTCCTTGCGCTTCTACACTTGGGTCCACTTCCAAACCAACCTCACATCCTGAACACTTCACAGTCTATTTAACTATGTCTTCCGGATACCAATTGTCCCTATGACTTGTCTCACTCGATAATTACAAAACACGAGCCCTGCCCTATGAAAAAGAGAAAGTCTAAGGTCTGCTACAAAAATTTGCGTTTTCAATGTACGTGCACCTCCCCCACGGGGTGGCAAAAGAAAATGAAAAACAACAAAAAAAACAAAAAATCAAACACACACACACCTACATACTAATAAATACCTGGTGACGGACCCCCGAAAAAGCCGTACAATAAAATAAGTGCTACAGGAATTTTAACTACTGCCCTATATTTATAGACAAATGCAGTCGATCGGTAGCGCTCAAAAAACACGTCCATCCACCGTGACAGTCCGAACCGAACCAAGTTGTCGCGCCTTGACGCCGCCATGTGGAGGCGTCTCTGTGACGCACGTGGTTGGATTGCTCCACCACCGTCTCGCGCGCAGCCCGCAGCCGCTTTCGCGTCTCCTCGCAAGTGGATTCCACGCTTTGTTGGAAGCAGCGAAGCGTTATTCCAGCCGCAAGTTTTCTGTCATCGTTACGTGGAAATGTGAGAGTCACGCACGTGTGTGCCTCATGAAAACTTGTACAACTTTTCTCTGTCGCATGATCCTATTACTTCTTGAGCAAAATTTTTATTGTAATTACACCATCGATTGCCATCAAGCCACACATGGGTGAAAATGAACGGTTGGTTCAGTTCCAGAGCTTCAATAAAAAGGTAAATCATAATAAAAAATGCGATCAGCAAGCCGTATCATTTTTCGCCCTTGAATGTGCATGATGTGAAGTCTTACGTACCGTGATCGAAACGGAAATTTCATGCTCCAGTAAAACTGCCGCTGTCGAGTTTTTTTCTTCCTGTTTACAGCTTCATTCATAAGCTGTGTTATATTTCGCGGCAGCTCTTAGAAGATGAATCATTTCGCGCACCTGATCACGTTTTCGCCTGTAGATGAAAACAACATTGTGAAGAAGGGACAGTGGCTATGGGCCCATTCTGCAGACGTAAGCTGCAAGCAAGAAACTAAATCTGTGAACTGAAGTCACAGACGGCAGGGGCGTTGGCCGAACCTTTTTTTCAGACGGGGCCTAATTAGATTTAGGCCTAGTCAGGCATAGATGGTGCACCATTATTCTGTGCGCATACACCAATGATTTTTTTAGGAGGTGGAGGGGGGCACGGGATGGTGTGCCAGACGCTGGGTTCGCCACTCGCGGATGGGAACCCATGTGGTCGCGTATGCGCGCGGGGAAGGCCAACCTGGGAGGGGGATGGTGGTGGCGCAAACTGTGGTAAAAGTTACCTTGGCGGTAACTTTGCGGTAACGTACCTTGGCGGTAAGCTTTAGCAAAGACTGGAGCGGCACATGTATGATGTTATAAAGATGGTTTCGTCGAACGCGCTGGCAGAACACGCAGATGCAACTGGCCGCGACATAGAGCGAAATCGGGTGAAAATAGCGAAAATAACGGGAAAAAAATTGGACTTGGGGTCTACTTGGAATCTATGACAATTGAGACAATGGCGCATATTTATTTAATGTAATAATGGTAACTTGCCCCGCATGTACGCTTCTCTGTCCTATTTTAAAATATACATAATCGCACCATCTACAAATTGATTTCTCGTTGTTAACGAGACTCCCGTGCGAAAACTGAAACAATCTGTTTTTATGTAAACATTCATGGTCTGTGCTCATTTCAACCCCACGGCCTCGAAATAACAACCACAACAAAGAAAGAGAGAGGTTTCAGTGGCACTGCCAGCGGCCGTGACAGTAGCATCGCATAAACAGCAAACTGTGGCATGCGGCCAGTAACTTTTACTGCGACTTTTAGCATTGTACAGTTTGCAGAAGTCCGCGTACCATAAGTGAGAGCAATACAACAATGTTAAAAAATGCAAACACCGCAAATTCGCGACTAAAAACAACGCACCTAACCGCCAGCTTGCCTTCGCCAAAGTGAGGCTAGATCACGTGATCCAACCTTGCACACCACAGTGATTGCAGCGCTAGTGCTTCCTGCGGTGGGCCCCGTGCCCTATAGCAGGAATATTCAAAGCATGACGACATTGAGGTGCAGAGGGCGCGTGACTGCTTTCTACACTACTAGTGGTCAGTGCGTTTACTCGCGCTATGGTGAAGTGTGGTGAGTGGCTATTCTCAATGAAGCTTGAGAGTGAAGTGCCACGGTGTCGTCGTTTTAGCATAAGCGGGCCCGCAGGACATGTACTATTCCAGTTAAAACGTCTGGCGTATATGCACATGTTTGGTCATAGTTAGATTTGCCTCCGTAAACAAGGGCACGAGAGAAGCCCTGAGAGAGCCTTTTTGCTCCACAAAAATTGGCCCCGTGTCTGCATGTTTCACTGCAAATGTCGTCGAAAGACGATAGCCTTGCGCGTGGAGAAAGTGAACAAAAGGTTCATTTGATGTTCTGCGTGAAAAAAAAAAACGGTAAATTTTATTTTGGAAGCATTGCGTTAGAGAGTCTCGATCTGTGCAGGGAAGGCGAACGCGGGCATCGAGGCACGTTAGACACGAGCGCTATCTGGCAGTTATCTTCGAAAATGGAAGAAGGCGTGCGCGCCCACGAAGAAAGATGCACGCCTGTCTCAGAGGCGATAAGGTGTAGAACGCAAAGCGACGGGCAGGTGTCACCACCTTAGAAAAACGTTTTTGAGCCTTTTTGAGCACCCCGTTGCACTGTGAGTGCAGCGCGATAAACATACAGTCCTTAGAATCACTTACGTGTGCTTTTTTTTCTCGTATAAGTACACTCATACAAAATATAGACGTGTTTTTATGGTTTTTCTGATATGCGCAATAATTGCTTTTAATTGACAATCGCACAAGTATGAATGCTGAAACTTGAGCAATAATGGCGGGCGCTGCCGATGGGGTTGGCCATTTGAAGTACTGTATGGACCGTTTGGGGTATCTTTACGCAGTGTAGCTAACTTTAGAAAAAATTCTCTAGATCTAGGTGATTGCGGGTGTAGTTAAGGGAAAAGGGATATTTGCCAACATCTAGGGGAATTTTTAGCTTCCACGTGAAGCAAGCAGATCGACGGAGGGACCTCCCATCCACGATCTGTTTTGTGTTTCTTTTTCCACCTTTTTTTTACACACCCTCTACACTCACACAAATACGCTGTGTCATGCCTAGTAGTGGTTCCGATGTGTGCAAGGGGGCGATAGGGCTGGTCTCCACTCCCAACGCTGTGTCAGTGCTCTCCTCTTCCCCACTTCATTGCGGTTCATTCTGTACCGTCCGTGTTCGACCTTGATTGCCTGATCATGGTTCGAGCCGAAGAAAAAAAAAGTGCTCTCGGTCGAGCCCGCCAGGCATATGTTTTTCTTTACACCAACCTTCCGATTTCTCGCCTTTCACCTACAACGTTATTTTTTTGTTGTTGTTTTTATTGGTCTATCTTGTTGGCGAATGCTGTTGCGTTGCTAGGGAGCTGCCCAGTGGAGCCATGTGGCTTTGCCAAGGTCATCAAGGTTTCTATGAAAAGCGTGGCCATGTATGCGGTTATTTGCACAGCTGAAAAAAGAAAGTTGAAAAAAATGGCTGGCGGAAGACTGCAAGGGTATATATAAAACGAATATATGGCAGTCAACATTTCTGATGAACCTATCATTTCGCAACCATTCAGCAGGTTGCGACGAATGAACTACCAATGGCATAATATGCTTTCATGGTTAAACTGTTTTTCGTCACAAAATCCTGTATAAGATATCATGACAAAGCTTGAAAGTACGTTTTTAAAGAGATTCTTTGTAAGCTGATTGTGAAAGCGTGCTTCGCGTCATGTACCACCATGAGTTTTGCGCAGGAGAGTTTCAAAATAACAGAATTGATGAATTCTCTAAGCTTGCTCGCCAGAATATTTCATGTACTGCACTTTATACGCTTGTTCTGGTAATTATTATTATTATTATTATTATTAATATTATATTATTATTATCATTATTATTATTATTATTATTATTATTATTATTATTATTATTATTATTCTTCTTCTTATTATTATTATTATTATTATTATTATTATTATTATTATTATTATTATTATTATTATTAATATTATTATTATTATTATTTTGTCACTTGCATGCTAGTACAAGTGAACTGTATCGTAGTGTAAAATTTTCGTGTTTTGCACTGAACAGCTAGCAGTGTTCTTAAATATTATTTTGATAATTTATGCCTTCTTCAGCCTATATGCAATGACCTATAATATATGTACTGTGTCTTGAACGATTGTATTGTCGTGTGTAGACGGAGTGATTGATTTTTTTCTTGGTAATTTGCATAAAATACTGTGATACTACATGTTATTCCTTCCCTCCTTCCATTCTGATGACCGCTTTGCCTTCGTGATTTCATGAAATTAAGAGGTTAATTAAAGCTTTGCAATTTGTACTGCGACATTTCTCACCTTCAGCACGGTGATATCAGTGAATACTTTGAAACGAACCACCATTGCATCTTAAAAGTGAACTTTGAAATCCTTTTCCACAGCACAAACACATCAGTTTTAAACAAAAACCGCTCTCCAAAGAAATATAAGAAAATCTAGTAAGTCTTTCACTCTAGAGAGGCAAAAAGCGGTTCCGCATGTTGGCAGCGCTCATAGAGTTTTTCCCAATCATACCTAGGGGAAAATCTGGCGCTAGTGAGCTGCTGTTTGCAAGGGAATGACGGAATACGTGAGCTTCGAACTCAACTCGGATTTGTATATCTCGAAGACGCGCCTGGCTTCACGTTAAAATGGTTGATTTCTTAGTACAAGAGCACGTAATAAGCTATTTATTTGGTCATTGCGCAGAAACGTCTTTTATTTAATACTAGGACCTTCTATGTTGATGTACGATTTTACGAAGCATAAGACGTAACCAATGGCCGCTAAACTCGGCAGGCAGACGACAAAGCGAGCGTTCTTTCCGCCACGTTAATGTCGTCTGTTTCTTTCTTTCGCCGTTTAGTTGTGCCGTCCAAGTGAGTTGACTAATATTTTAGAATATAATATGCGTGAATGAGATCCCCTTATGAACGTTTTGTTTTAGAGAAGCTTTATTTATGAAGTCGTATTCGCTTTTGAGCCGCAGCCTCGCTTAACACCAGCCAAAAAAAGCCTCGCACGCACATATACCGTCATTCTTAGCGCTCCAACATAGCCCCTTAAAAATTTCACATAGACGGTGGCGCCACACTTCCCTCTAGGTATTCATGAGAAACTTTATTGCAGCAATGATCGTTAGGGCGGACAAACAGACAAAAGTACAGACAGACAGACAGACAGACAGACAGACAGACAGACAGACAGACAGACCAGAATTTTGGCATCAAACGTCCCCAAGAAAGACTGTGGTCTTAATTATTCACACGCTTTCCCTCTACCGTGCAGTATTGGGACGACAAGTTGGCTGAAGTTGCGCAAGCTCACGCGGACCAGTGCTCGGAAAAGCGGCACGCCGAACACGACAAGAAGCAGGCCAGGGCAACAGGTGGGCGCCACAGATGTTTCTGCGGCTGCACAGTATAAAGCTTTCTAGACATAGTGCCTCGATGCACTCGCTTGCCTCCGCTCCGAGTGGAGATAAATGCGCCGACTGCTACAGCGGCCGCCATTATTTCACCCACTCCTCAACGCGCGAACTGCAAGCGCGTGGCTTCGCGGCCTTTTGCTCTCGAGTAAAGACACTGTGCAGGCATTGCCTTCAGAAACGCAAAATTGTTCACGAATGTTACTAGTTCTGAGTTTGTAGGCACATATCTCAAGAAGTAAACGAATGTTTAGCACCTGAAAGTGTTGCAAAACGTATCGATCCGGACTAGCGGCGCGGACACTCGGCTGCGGGTTGTGTGTGGCTTGTGGTGCACAGCTGCAGACATTACTATTCACCTTATTACTATGTGGGTGGATATGTTTGTGCTTTTTTTGAAAGCACGATAGATTACTTTTATTAGGGGAAGTTAAAAAGGCGGAACACTGTGTATTGTAAAACATTGAGAAGGTATTATAAATATATATATATATATATATATATATATATATATATATATATATATATATATATATATATATATATAATAGCACATTTAAAAAGGAAGTTGTATTTACTAACGTTTCGGCCGTGGCAAGGCCTTCGTCAAAGTAAGTAGGTATGATACAATGCAGCCGCTTTTATAGGGTCACGTGATGAACTCTCGGTATAGCAGCTAGGACAATCAAAGTAAAAAAAATGGTAATCTGTCAGAACCTTGTGTTGACATGATTGACATGCGACGGGTGCATGAATATACAAGTTTCAAATTTCCTTGCGCATCGACACGCGGGGCACAGTATGGTTGGCAGGACATGTAAAAGAGCTCTGAAGTAAAGAAACCACGGTTGACTATTATACATTTTAATATACACTAAAATATTTTACTAATCTAAGAAGTCGTGTTGTTATAGTGCGAGGCAGGTGAGCTTTCTTACGTTTTCATTGATACCTGAACGAATGGTGTTAAATTTGTGGATCAAGAAGGATTCCCTCACTTCTCTATCGTGATTTGTCTTGAAACCGGACCGAATAATAGTGGCCCTAATTTTGTCGAAACCATGGCCAGGCATACTGACGTGTTTCGACAGCGGTAGATTAGGTAGCTTACTGCATGTGCACGGTGATTATTAAAACGAATTCTGAAACTTGTCTCTGTTTGACCTATGTACTGAGCTCCGCATGTTGAACACTCGAGAAGATATCTTCGCGAGTGTTCAACATTGTATCATACCTACTTACTCTGACGAAGGCCGTGCCACGGCCGAAACGTTAGTAAATACGATTTCCTTTTCAAATGTGCTATCTGCAAGTTCATTCAATATAGAAAATACCCGGACCTGTCGTGCCTTCCCTTCAAGTTATATATATATATATATATATATATATATATATATATATATATATATATATATATATATATATATATATATATATATATATATATATATATTTACGGATGTGATGGGTATATTTACACTCTGAAAATGCCAGCGCTCACATCATTGCCGAATCACCATCGCTCAAGAGCTTCCAACCTCTTTTTTCTCGCTCTTTCAGTCCGCGTTACATTTTCCTCCGGTCAAGACGAAGCTCACCGAGCGAGCAGAAGCAATCGGTTGTTGTGGGGCTTCAATCGGGCAATGTGCACAATTTGCGTCTTACGCGAACGCCGGTTCTGAGCTGTCACTTTCGCAACAACGTAAGTGATGTCACTTAGGCACTGAGTAATGATGAATGCCCCATCTCTCGTGAACTACTGTTGAGGTCAGCAGCACGGGTGAGTGAGCTCTGCACATATCTACCTATAACTAAAGCAATTTTGGTTCTAGGAGGGTCAGAGTGATGTATATTTGTTCGTGAAGATACATGGAGTTCAAGCGCTACAAATACTGCTATTACAAACGAAAATTTTAAATTTTAGGAGCGAAAAACAGTGTGATTCTGTGAAAACAACAACAGTCGGACCACGTGTTTTTTTACGATCGCCTGTAGCTTCGTTATTATTTTACTGGGAAACTTTTCACTTATAAAGTTGAAAGTCCTTAGCATAGACCTGACGCTACTGAAGTTTGATCAGGCTAGGTTTATTAGTTCTAGAGTTATTCCGCAATCAAATTTAGGCCTAATCACTAAAAAGAATAAATTGGTAATATCATCTCGCAAACGCATTTAAATTTTGTCCGCCTAATATAATAATAAACCGCACCCCATAGGCTATCAGGAGGCCCGATTCCGTACACACTAGGACCTTAACTAAGGTGGTAATCAGCAAAAAGCTCATTTAAATAAAACAAATTTTCGAAAGGAGCTACAAACGTGACTGAAAAATAGCTAATATCTTCTTTTATACCACAACAGTCCGGTTTTTTTCGTGTAAAAATAATTTTGATAGCTTAAGGTAACCGGAAGATACAGAGTTAGAAAGAATATAACGAGAACCGCTAATAAACGTGTGGCGCCCGCGTATTCCCTCGCCCTCGCTCAGTGGAGGAGGGTGGCTCACTGCTCGGGAGAAAGGTATGCCCGTCAGATCAAAGTCTTGAACCTTTTTTTTTCTCTTACGATTGCTTTTAACTTTGCTAATAACCTACCGGGAAACTTCTAACTCATACAGTGCAAAGACCTAATTGTAGACCTGTCGCCGCTCAGGTTTCATCAGGACGGGAGTAATAGTACCGGAACCATTTCGTGACCAAAATTAAGTCTAATCACTAAAAAGATTAATTTGGTAACATCACCTCACAAACGAATTTAAATTTTGTCCGCCTAATATATTAATAAACAGCACCCCATAGGCTAATCGGAGGCCCAACTCCGTACTGTCTAGACCCTTAATTAAGGGGGTAATCAGCAGAAATCTCATTTCATTAAAACATTTTTATAAAAATAACCACAAAATTGACTGATACACCGCTGAAATCTACATTTAGAACATAACAATCCGGTGGCGGCGATGGCGTACTGGTTAGAGCATCCGCCTCGCAGGCAAGAGGTCCGTGGTTCAAATCCCGGTGCCGCGCAGTTCCCAACCGACAAAAAAAATAATCCGCGTGTTGATAGAACTGCATTAAGAGGCGTGGGGTGCAGCCTCACCGGTAACCACCGCCGGGAACGCACTCCCTCACCAGAGAAGAATTGGCCACCCTGGTGCAGTATCTGGCCACTACCTCCCACATGCATACGTCAAATAACTCACGGCCCTCAGTCCCCAGCAGCTGCGAAGCAACTGACCAAGGCGGCGGTCAGATCTGCAACGCAGCAGAGGGTGCTAAGAATCTCTGGACTACAGGCCACCTTTGGAACCTGAACTTGGCAACGTTTAACGCTAGAACCTTATCTAGTGAGGGAAGTCTAGCTGTACTATTCAAGGAGCTAGAGGGTGTTAAATGGGATATAATAGGGCTCAGCGAGGTTAGGAGGACAGATGAGGCCTATACTGTGCTACAGAATGGGCACGTCCTTTGCTATCGGGGCTTGGCAGACAGAAGAGAACTGGGAGTGGGGTTTCTAATTCACAGAAACATAGCTGGCAACATAGAGGAATACTATAGCATTAACGAAAGGGTGGTAGGTATCGTAATTAAACTGAACAAAAGATACAAGATGAAGGTAGTACAGGCTTACGCGCCTACATCCAGCCATGATGACGCTTCAGTTGAAAGCATCTATGAAGACGTGGAATCGGCAATGAGTAAGGTAAAAACACAGTATACTATAGTGATGGGCGACTTTAATGCAAAGGTAGGGAAGAAGCAGGCTGGATACCATGCAGTAGGAGATTATGGCATCGGCACTAGAAACGCCAGAGGAGAGCTACTGGTAGAATTCGCAGAACGCAATCATTTGCGGATTTTGAATACCTTCTACTGAAAACGAGAAAACTGCAAGTGGACATGCAGGAGCCCTAATGGCGAAAATAAGAACGAAATCGACTTTATAATGACTGCACACCCAGGAATCGTGCAGGATGTGGAAATGGTTGGCAAGGTACGATGCGGTGACCACAGAATGGTACGGTCTCGAATTCGCCTAGACTTGAAGAAGGAACGACGGAAACTGATACGCAAGAAGCCAATCAATGAGCTAGCACTGAGAGGGAAAGTACAGGAATTCAGAGTCTCGCTGCAGAACAGGTACTCAGCTCTTAGTGAGGAAACCAGCCTTAGCGTAGATACAATGAATGATAATCTGACGAGTATCATTACGGAGTGTGCAGTGGAAGTTGGAGGCATGGTAGTTAGACAGGACACTGGCAAGCTTTCCCAGGAAACGAAGAGTCTAATTAAGAAGCGTCAAATCGTGAAAGTGTCAAGTACAAGAGACAAAATAGAACTGGAAGCGCTTTCGAAGTTGATTTATAGACGTAAAGTATGCGATGTAAGAAGGTATAACATGGAGAGAATTGAACACGCTCTGAAAAACGGAGGAAGCGTCAAAGCAGTGAAGAGGAAACTTGGGATAGGCAAAAGTCGGATGTAAGCACTAAGGGACAAAGAAGGCAAAATAACTACCAATATGGATAGGATAGTTAAAATAGCGGAGGAGTTTTACAGAAATCTGTACAGTAGCCGAGACAACCACGATCTTAATACTATAAGAACTCGCAGTAACCCAGATGACACCCCACCAGTAAGTCAGAAAAGCTTTGCAGAGCATGCAAAGAGGCAAAACTGCTGGTGAGGATCAAGTAACATTAGATATGCTGAAAGATGGAGGACAGATTGTGTTAGAAAAACTAGCCACCCTGTTTACGAGGTGTCTCCTGACGGGAAGGGTACCAGAGTCTTGGAAGAACGCTAACATCATCTTAATACATAAGAAAGGAGATAACAAGGACTTGAAGAATTACAGGCCGATCAGCTTGCTCTCTGTAGTATACAAGCTATTTACAAAGGTAATTAACAGAGTAAAGAAAACATTAGAATTAAATCAACCAAAGGAACAAGCAGGATTTCGAACAGGCTACTCAACAATTGACTACATTGATACTATCAATCAGGTAATAGAGAAATGCTCAGAGTATAACCAACCACTATACATCGCCTTCATAGATTGCGAGAAGGCGTTTGATTCAGTAGAAATATCGGCCGTCATGCAGACACTGCGGAGTCAGGGCGTCGATGAAGTATATATAAACATTCTGGAAGAAATTAACAGGGGATCAACGGCTACCATAGTGCTTCATAAAGAAAGCAACAGAATACCAATCAAGAAGGGTGTAAGACAGGGGGACACAATCTCCCCAATGCTATTTACCTCGTGCTTAGAGGAGGTTTTCAGAAGCCTAGAATGGGAACAGTTAGGAATAAGAGTTAATGGAGAATACCTTAGTAACCTGCGCTTCGCCGATGACATTGCATTGCTGAGTAACTCAGGGGATGAATTGCAACTCATGATTACGGGGTTAGACAAGGAGAGCAGAAAGGTGGGTCTTAAAATTAATCTGCAGAAAACGAAAGTAATGTACAACAACCTCGGAAAGGAGCAGCGCTTCGAGATAGGTAATAGTGCACTTGAAGTTGTAAAAGACTATGTCTACTTAGGGCAGGTAATAACCGCAGAGCCTAACCACGAGATTGAAGTAACTAGAAGAATAAGAATGGGGTGGAGCACATTCGGCAAGCCCTCTCAAATTATGACAGGTAGATTGCCACTATCCCTCAAGAGAAAGGTATATAACAGCTGTATCTTGCCGGTAATTAGCTACGGAGCAGAAACCTGGAGACTTACAAAGAGGGTTCAGCTTAAATTGAGGGCGACACAGCGAGCAATGGAAAGAAAAATGGTAGGTGTAACCTTAAGAGACAAGGAGAGAGCAGAGTGGAATAGGGGACAAACGGGGGTTAAGGATATCATAGTTGAAATAAAGAAGAGGAAATGGACATGGGCCGGGCATGTAGCGCGTAGACAGGATAAGCGCTGTTCATTAAGGGTAACTAACTGGATTCCCAGAGAAGGGAAGTTGGTTAGGGGGAGACAGAAGGTTAGGTGGGCAGATGAGATTAAGAAGTTTGCGGGTATAAATTGGCAGCAGCAAGCACAGGACCGGGTTAACTGGCGGAACATGGGAGAGGCCTTTGTCCTGCAGTGGACGTAGTGAGGATGATGACGATGATGAATGACGAATGGTCCTGAGTACTTGAAAAAAACTTGTGGCAAAGTCCCTTCTTTCGAACAGGCGTCCGCAGCCAGACAAAATCACCTGTATCAAAAGTCACAGGCGGGTGTTTTGCGTCGTAACGGTCTTTCGCGCGAGCATGGGCGGAAAAAGTTCGGAGCCGAACAAGTCGATCAGCTTTTTTGGCGCGACACAAAGTCTGCGCGACACTGGCGTTTTCGTTCGTCGAAAAAGGAAGCATGGTGTCAAGGAAACTTTGGGGATGACGAGCATAGAGGAGAAAGAAAGGCGTATAACCTGTGACCTCGTGTTTCGTGGTATTAAAGGCGTAACAAATGGTCATACGGCATCCCAGTTCTTATGATCTGCTGCGACGTACAGTGGAAGCATGTTGATGATGGTACGATTGCTGCGTTCAGTGAGGCCGTTAGTATGAGGCCGGTATGGCGTGGAATGCCGATACTGGCACCCACGAAGCCGTAGCAACTCTTCGAGAACGTGGGTAAACTGCCGGCCGCGATCTTTTATTACCACACGAGGGGCCCCGGGACGGAGTATGATCGAGTGCAGAAGAAACCTTGACACATCAGATGATGTGGCTGAGGCAACCGCCATCGTTTCAGTATACGGCGTCAGGTAATCTACGCACACAATAATCCAGCGGTGGCCGGTGGGAGACTTGGGGAAAGGGCCGAGTAAATCTACGCCGACTTTTTCGAATGGTGATGTTGGTGGCTTAACCGGCTGCAGTGGGCCGGCCACTGGCGTCAATGGCGTGGTAGGTTGTTTGTGGCGTTGGCAGACACCACAACTTGCGACGTAGTGCTTGGTGGTCTTCCAGAGTCGAGGTCAGTAAAAACGTTGTCGGATACGGTGAAGCGTTCGGGCAAATCCAAGGTGCTCAGACGTGATGTCATCATGCATGGCTTGGAATACCGCAAAACGCATGCATTCTGGCACGACGAAGAGTAGTGTGGAACCATGGCTGGAGTAATTTTTGCGATATAGTAGGGCGTCATGAATAACGAATGGCGTGGCGCGTTTAGAGCAACGAGTCACATTGGTTTCAGCGAAGGGTCACGCTGTTGCTCGTGACGGAAGACATCCCAATTTGGGAAGTTGAATGAGATTGCAGCCAGGTAGTTATCGAACTCATCATCATCAGCATCCACGGTCAGAGATAGAAGACGAGATAAGCAGTCGGCATCAGCGTGACATCGACCACTCTTGTATATCACAGAAAAGTTATATTCTTGAAGCCGTAAGGCAACGAGCCAACCGGCCAGTTGGATCGCGTAGTCTAACGAACCACCAAAGAGAATGATGATCTGTGGCAATCTTGAATTGCCGGCCGTACCAATAAGGTCTGAACTTTTGGACGGCAAAAACAACCGCAAGACATTCCGGTTCGGTGACCGTATAATTCCTCTCCGCCTTAGTCAAAGTACGACTTGCTTACGCCACGACGTGCTGGCGGCTGTCGTGATACTGAACTAGCACGGCACCAACACCGATACCACTAGAATCTGTATGCAGTTTTGTGAGTGTCGCCGGGTCGAAATGGCACAAAAGGGGCCCGGAAGTAGGGCTCCAAGAATAAGTTTTTTCTCTTTCTGCGGTATCACACAGGTTGTCTTTATAATTGAAGTGTATACACTCATGACATTTTCATTAATGAGTTCTAATAAATTTGTTTGTTATTCGATAAATTTGGGTTTCTACGCATATTCCTTGCTATGTTTGCTATAAACTCAGTCTTGCAGATAGATCTGTACTTAACAAAATGTTCATCTAACGTTTTTTTATAAATTCTCATAAAAATGTAAATGCGGCTGCTTCTTTGTTAAAACATTTAAATTATGTGTGTATTGCTGCTTTTTTGCGCTTTGTAGCCTGGGACGGGTTACTGCACCTTGTCAGGCACTAATTTGCCTTTTTGCCAACCCTGCCCCTTACTTGTGTCTACTGTACTTTGTGCACTGTACTTTGTACTTTGTACTTTGAATAAGCTTTGAATAAACTTTGAAGTAAGCAAATACTTCAGCTGTTTGAAAGCAGCCTCGCACTCAACGGTCCATCGGAATGGGGCGTTTTTGCGGAGCAACTCTGTCAGAGGATGAGCAAACTGGACGAAGTCTTTGATAAACTGGCGAAAGTAAGAACACAGGCCCACGGAGCTAAGGAGATCTTTCACAGACCTTGGTTGCTTGAAGTCTCGGACAGCACTGATCTTATGCGGGTTCAGCCGTATACCGTCCCTGTCGACTAGATATCCGAGTACAAGGGCTTGACGCTCACCAAAAGAACACTTCTTTGCGTTTAAAACGAGACCAGCTTGTTTGACGCAATCTAGAACAACGCTAAGCCGGTAGTTGTGCTGGTGGAATGTCTTGCCAAAAATAAATACATAATCGAGATAGCATATACATATCTCCCATTTCATACCGCGAAGTATGGAGCCGATGAATCGCTTGAAGGTAGCTGGGGCATTCCTCAAGCCAAACGGCATAATGTTAAATTCAAATAACCCGTCAGGCGTGACAAAAGCATTCTCCTCTTTGTCAGACGGATGCATTGGTATTTGCCAGTATCCAGACCTTAGGTTGACGGACAAAAAGTATGCGGCCGAGTGTAGACAATTAACAGCATCATCGATGCGTGGTAGCGGATACACGTCTTTCTTTGTGACGGCGTTGAGACGGTGGTAGTCTACACAGAATCACCAAGAGTTGTCCTTTTTTTACCAATATTACAGGAGGTGCGCAGGGACTGCTTCCCTCTTGAATTAAGCTTTTCTGCAGCATGTCGTTGACCTGATCGGCAATCACTTGCCTCTCTGACGAAGATACGCGATAGGGTTTCTGGCGTATCGGTGTAGCATCTTCCGTGTTGATGCGGCGGTGCATACGTGAGTCGGGCAACATGGAACAACGCCAGTCTTGAGCGAAATCAAAGACTCCCGCGGAGCGTGTAAGCACCTCCTCGAAGACATCCTGCTCGGAAGACAATGACTTATTGATCATACGTTTCATCTCGGCTGAGTAGTTGGGCGCAGTCTGACTGATGGCTGGAGGCTCTGAGACCATTCGGACGTCAATTGTGGCCTGCTCCTCGAACGTTTCCAGTTTGAATCCGACTGGTAGAGTAACAGGCTCTGAGGCTGCGTTGAACGCCCACAAACAAGCATGTTCGTCGATGACTGTAAGAACAGACCGTGGGACCAGCACATTCTTCTTGATGACGTTTGCATGATCGGGCTCGACAAGTCCAGTGCAGGGTCCTGAGCGGACGTGTGAAGAGAATACGGATACAAACACTGCTGTATGACCAGGGATCATGACATCTTCTGACAACAAAAGCGCATCCATGGGCAGAGTTCGAAAATCAGCAACCATTGCAGCCGGTAACGTACTTTGTAGAAGAATCCCTCCAGTTCAGCAGTCAAGCGTAGCGCCTCATTCATGAAAGAGGTCTATTCCTAAAATGACGTCATGAGTTTGCGCGAGCCAGTACAGTGAATTCAACTCGCAAATTTGGTCAACCAATCATGAGTACCACTGAGCAAATACCAACAGGGCATAACGCTTTGCCTCCAGCTCCACGAAAAGTTTTTTTACGATTCCACGCGAACATAACTTTGTGACTCAAGAAACGATGTTTGAAACGAAGACATAACCGAAACAGCAGCACCAGTGTCTACCAGAGCAAGAGTATCTACACCGTCTATACACACATGCACTTTGTTCATCACCATCACAGCAGGAGGAAGAATTGGCGAAACTGACCATCCCGCGACCGCACCTCCATTGGTCGCACCAGCTAGTTTCCCAGCTGATGTGGGGAAGGTTACCGACGACACGGATACGGCGACCGGCGAGATCGTGTCAGAGCCGGCGTCATGCTTCGCTCGAAGGCGGGGGACTCACTGCGAAATTCGTTCGGCCATCGCTGTCGGGGATGGTGGTCGGCCGGGTGCGAGGGCCAGGTTTCGTGCATACGAGGCGGGTACGTCAAAAAACGTGGCGGCACAGATGTTTCGTGCATACGAGCCGGATACGTCAAAAAACGTGGTGGTGCCGGTGGCCGACTGGGACAGAAGCGCGAAATATGCCCTGGAAGACCGCATGTGTAGCAAACGGGGACTTGTCGGCTTACATTGGCAGGAGCAGAGGTGGCAGAAGTACGCGGAGATGGGTCGTGATCCACAGGAACATTTCGTGATGACGCATAGTAATCTTCTGATAGAGGCCTGGTTGACGACGGTCGGGGGTCCGCAGCGGCACGTCGAGATGATGATATCCGGTGGTGGCCGTGACCCGTCGGGGAAAACGGAAGAGCCGTGGGGTGAAATGTGCAGTTTCTGTGCGCGGTCGGTTTTCGACGTGGCGCTCTCGCCTCCAGTACGTAGGTGGTTCGGGGCACGCGTCGAACGAGCATTGGTGGTGAACGGCACCTGCTTGAAGTCGTACGAGCTCTTCTCGAACTACCCGACGTACGAGAAAGGGAATGTCTTTACAGGCGGCGACGTCCATACTTGCAACAGTGGGAACATTGTCCAAGCACCCGAACTTGGGTAAAATTCTCCGGGTCTTCAACGCCTCGAATGTGCGACACTGCTGCCTGAAAATAGAAGTATTCAAGTTTTCTTTCGTTATCATAAAAATTTTACATGTCCTCGACGATGCCTTTTAACAAATGACCGACTTTGCCTTCGTCAGACATACTAGCATTGACAATCCCGCAAAGCTTCAATACCTCTTCAATGTAGGTTGTGCACGTTTAGCCGGGCAACTGAGCACTACGTGACAGCGTTTGCTCACAGGCCTATAATTCCTTAACAAATATATCCCAAGTGGGGAGGACATGCTCATGGTTCTGAAACCAAAGCAAGGCTGTCCCGGCAAGGAAGAATACTACGTTCACGAGCTTCGCCGGCACGCCCCATTCATAGTAGCGGCTCACTCTGTCGTAGTGTTTTAGCCAAGCGTCCACGTCTTTGTCAGTTTTACCTAAGAATATCCGTGGCTCAGGTGCCCAGTAGTCTGGTTGTCGAGCTTGACGGCCACCTTGTGCTGTGTCGGTGGCACTGGTGAATTCAGTAACGTAGTACGTCAACGGAATTGCTGTGTCGTGGTTCATGCTGATGTTCTCCGGGGGTAGGCCAGCTAAGCGTCTGCTTCTTCGAAGGACTTCTGCTGCGGGGTCCAGGATGGCAAGTTACCCAGCACCACTCCACCAAAGCTGTTACGGATGTGATGGGTTTATTTACACTGAAAATGCCAGCGCTCAACCGTCACTGCAGAATCACCATCGCTCGAGAGCGTCCTACCTCTTTTTCTTGCCCTTTGTGGCTGCGTTACAATAATATATATATATATATATATATATATATATATATATATATATATATATATATATATATATATATATATATATATATATATATGACGTATGAAGGCATGGTAGAAGCCGATAAAGAAGTGCTTGAGAATAAACATGGCGTATGAGCCAGGCCACGCCTCCCGCATGTAGCGTCACAGGAGTCGACAGGATGAAGACCGGCCACTTCATCAACCAGCCACCATCTTCGAACGTCTCAGCAAGACGCAGGGACCGAACGTGGACCACAAAAGTACAACCCAACTCTACACCAAGACCAGCATCATGACAGCACCATCAGATGACCTTGACATCCCCAAGTACACCGGATCAGCGGACGACGGACCCATACAGGACTGGTTGATCCTTTTCGAGCTCCACGCCACCGCTGCATCCTGGTCGGAACAGGAGATGATCATAAACTTCACTGACTACATCTCAGGTGAGGCATTCAAGTTTTACCTCACTCACATCTTCGAGAACGATGGGTCTTGGAAAAAGATCAAAGAAGAAATGATCAGTCGTTTCAAGGAATACGATGAAGACCTGTCCATACTTCATCAGCGGAAAGCTTTTCAACTCACCCATCAGAGTTACGCGAAGCCTTCCCGCAGTAAGCCTATTTTCCAAACGGGACCTCAGAGAAAATATACCACCATTGTACCATCATATGACTTTTCCGAAAAAACGTCACGCTTTCGAACACCGACTGGTAACTTGCACGTCGCAACAGACAAGGTAAAGCCTCCGTATACGGAAAGGAATTTAGACTATTTCTGCAAAAGACTAAACCTAAAGCCGGCTTTCCCAAGAACAACGAAATAGGCATTTTCAACGTGTTCACTGCACCACAACACTTCACATTTTACTGAACCACCCGAATGCCTTGATGCTTCGTGTCACACACAAGGCCCAGATGGTTTCGAGCGTGCGACGGAATTTACGCGTGACGAGCTAGTGAATCCTCACAATACCAGCCCCTACCCTGACGTTCCGGACCAGGGTCGTTCGACAGACATTGTCAGCCTAACTACGCTGCAAAAAGAAAAACATACGCCATCAGAACCACCTGAAGCCATGTCTGTTGTGCTCTCATCGTCAAGTGATAACACACATGTGAGTCAAAGCACTGCTGGAATTTCAAATCCACCAACGCCGGCGCATTGTCAACTGAGAGAAGCATTTACAATCAAGGATGACTCACAACCATCTTGGGAGCTTTCTCATCAGCCTGTCACGCTGCTTTCATCGCAAGACAAGCTTAACAGTACAGTTTTGACTACCGACAATCTACTGATCACATCACCATCTAAAGAAAAGCAGACTCATGTTTCTGAAAGAGGCCCATCTGACGAACTTTCACATGAAGACGAGCAATTTCAACAAAGGCGACTCCACGAACTCCAAGAACTGCAACGGCTACTCGAACAAGAACAACGATCAAGTGAAACCTCCTCACGAGTACACTTGTGGCTGAAAGGTCATCAGAGACAACATCAATTAAAGAAGCACAGACAAGGTCGATGCCTAAGCCATCTTCGCAGAAAGCAACGTCGACAAAATTTTTTGCACCAGTTCTCAAAGCCATGTCTGCGATCCAACAAACTGAGGGAACGCCACAGAAAGTTACGAAAGAGACATGAAGCTACTACGTATACAACGGAGAAAAAAAGGCATCGTCCCATCATCCTCGGTTCTCACGCACGCCGACTAGAAGCAAAGCATCTATTGCCACAACGGCGCTGGATCCGATGCCAAAGACATCCGTCAATCCAATGCTACACAGATTTCAAGCCTTGTTCGTTCTTCACAAGACCTCAAGTCGTGTCATCATCAGTGGAGATGTTCAGAGCAGGGTTATGCTATCCAGGGCACAACAGCCAGCCTCGTCCACCAGAGCTACCCTAGATATGACCGGACTGCTGCCCTATACTGTGAAGCTTTTGTGCGAGTTAAGCCACTCCCTCCTGAAACCCAACTACCGCGCATTTTTACATTCTTCACTTTATGCTTTTTGTTGTTTTGTTGATTGTAACTCGCGCATTCTTTCGGGGGGAGGGGCAATCATGTGACGTATGAAGGCATGGTAGAAGCCGATGAAGAAGAAGTGCTTGAGAATAAACATGGCGTATGAGCCAGGCCACGTCACCCGCATGTAGCGCCATATATATATAGTGTAGGCATCTATTATGCGCTTCATCCTCATCTGAACAGCAGTCAATCATCATCATATGTTCTGGCTGACAATCATCATCTTCTTTGAACGTGCGCTTTATCTTTGGGTCCGTTGCGCTTGTTCGTTCCCGAGTTCACGGCCAATAAAGCTCGTTACGACAGAGTCGTCATACGTGGTGGAGGTGGATTGACGATCGCAGTACCTTTCCTTACAACGCCTACTCGCTGGAGCTCCGTTCAGGCCGCCGCTTGGACCCTCAGTCCGCCAACATGTCTCAGAGTGAGTGGGTGGATGCCCTTTCTGCTCCCGTCTCTGCGCCGCAAGTGATGACTTAACAGCTATGCAGGCGCAGCAGTTGCTTGCGTTATTAACGAAACACGCCGATTCTTTCGACATCTGCTCCACAACGTTGGGCCGAACTACCACTGCAGTGCATCGCATTCAGACGGAGGGAACATCTATTGTACATCGCCGCCCGTACCGCGTGTCTATCGCTGAGCGAAAAATCATCGAGGAAAACGTCACTGACATGTTCCAACGAGAAATAATTCGTCCATCAACTAGCCCTTGGTCATCCCCTGTTTTGGTACGAAAAAAATATGGCTCCGTGCGCTTTTGCGTTGATTACCGGGCACTTAACAACATCACACGCAAGGACGTATACCCATGCCACGCATCGACGACGCCCTTGATTCACTGCAAGGCGCCGAATACTTTTTAAGCCTTGATTTGCGTTCGGGATATTGGCAAATTCTCATGCATGATGACGTCAAAGAAAAAACGGCATTTGCAACCCCTGATGGCCTATACAAATTTAACGTGATGCCTTTCGGGCTCTGCAATGCGCCCGCGACGTTTGAACGCATGATCGACACCGTTCTGCGTAGTCACAAATGGAAGACGTGTCTCTGCTACCTTGATGACATTATCATCTTTTCATCAACGTTTTCTCAGCACCTGAGGCGCTTGGATGACGTCCTAACTTGCCTCGCCGGTGCGGGTCTGCAGCTCAACACTAAAAAATGCCGTTTCGCCACCAAATCCATCAAGGTTCTCGGTCATGTCGTCAGCAAGGACGGTGTTTGCCCTGACCCCGACAAGATCGCTGCCGTCCTGCGATTTCCACGCCCCACAAGACTTAAGGATTTGCGAAGTTTTCTTGGCCTCGCATCCTATTTTCGTCGCTTCATACGAAATTTCGCTTCAATAGGTGCGCCACTTCACAAACTACTTGCTTCTAATGCACCCTTTGTGTGGTCCAAGGAATGTCAGTCGGCGTTTGACCTATTGAAGGAACCTTTGACGTCAGAGCCTGTACTCTGCCATTTTGATGACACTGCCCCAACAATCCTGCATACCGACGCCAGCGGTTGCGGTATAGGTGCTGTTCCCCTCCAACGCGATAACTCTGGATGGGAAAGGGTCATCGCATATGCTAGCCGAGTGCTTACTTCTACCGAATGGAACTATACCATCACTGAACAGGAGTGCCTCGCTGTGGTTTGGTCCATACAAAAGTTCCGTCCTTATCTGTACGGCCCTCAATTCACCATCGTAACAGACCCCCATGCCTTATGCTGGCTTTCTACAATGAAGAACTTGTCCAGACGCTTGGGTCGTTGGATTTTACGCCTACAGGAGTATCAGTTTGAGATTTTTTATAAATCGGGCAAACAACATCAAGACGCCGACGCTCTTTCTCGTTGCCCACTACCTACAGCTTCGTTCAACACTCCAGCTGCCACCTCCAACGACACCAGTGCGGACGTGACTCCCACTTCTGTTGCCTTGCTCACCTCGCTGTACCAACGGCCAATCGACGACGAACAACCCTTCAGTTCTCGCCAGCAGGCTGACCCGTATTGTCGGCGCATTATAGACCAACTCTCCGGAGCTACGCGTCCACCCAATGCACGCCTTCGTCGACAACTCGAGCGCTGCAAGCTTCAGGACAATGTGCTGTATTGTCACATATATCATCCTGACGGCCAACGCTGGGTACCTGTTCTGCCACGCGCTCTTCAACATCATGTACTTAACGCCTTTCATGACGATTTGACTGCTGGTCACCTCGGCTTTCCCAAAACCTACGACCGCATTCAAAGCCGCTTTTATTGGCCTGGGATTTCTACCAGCGTAGCAAAGTACGTCGGTTCCTGCTCTCCGTGCCAACTTCGCAAACTTCCGACATCTCCCCCGGCTGGTCAGTTACAGCCAATGACGTGCCCTACAACACCTTTCGAGGTCGTTGGTGTCGATCTTTATGGGCCCCTTCCTGTTACTGGCGCTAGAAATAGATGAATAGTCACCGCCGTAGACCATATTACACGCTACGCCGAGACAACTTCTGTAGCTTCTGGTTCAGCATCCAAAGTTGCTGACTTCGTCCTTCAGGCCATAATACTGTACGTCATGGTGCTCCTCGTGTACTTCTAGGTGACCGTAGAAAGGTGTTCTTATCACAGCTTTTAGGTGAAGTTCTTCGTGTTTCTGGTACTACACACAAGATGGCGTCTAGCTACAATCCTCAAACAAAGGGTCTAACCAAGAGATTTCATCGAACCCTTGCCGACATGATCGCCGTATACATTCAACCGGATCACAGAAACTGGGATAAACTTCTACCGTTCCTCACTTTCGCCTACAACACCGCTGTTCAGCGCACAACCGGC
Source organism: Rhipicephalus microplus (assembly GCF_043290135.1). Classification (NCBI taxonomy): domain Eukaryota; kingdom Metazoa; phylum Arthropoda; class Arachnida; order Ixodida; family Ixodidae; genus Rhipicephalus; species Rhipicephalus microplus. The sequence goes on along the minus strand of NC_134701.1, from coordinate 11,514,130 downwards.
TACTCACCATTTTATCTCGTTTACGGACGTTCACCTACTTTCTTTATCGATGTTTCCTTCTTCACCAGCAATGGCCCTCTATCACAATGTTCTTGCGAAGAATATATTTCTCGCCTTGCCCAGTGCCGCCAGCGCGCTCGTATGAACACGGAAGCTACGCAACAAGCAAGGAAGGCCGTCTACGACACCTCTCATCGTGTGGTATAATTCCGACCGGGTGACGAGGTGCTGCTATTGACACCAATTCGCACACCTGGTCTCTGCGACAAGTTCCAGCCTCGATTCATCAGCCCATATGATGTTTTAGAGCAGACTTCACCTGTCAACTATCGTGTGACGCCTCTTGTCGTGCCAACTGACCGCCGTTACCGCAGCACCGAAATTGTACACGTTTCCCGCATGAAGCTTTTCACACGACGTTCCTCCTCACTTTGACTACCCGCCCGCAGCGGCCAGGCTGGCCGCTTCCGTGGGGGGGGGGGGATCAGTGTAGGCATCTATTATGGGCTTCATCGTCATCTGAACAGCAGTCAATCATCATCATATGGTCTGGCTGACAATCATCATCTTCTTTGAACGTGCGCTTCATCTTCGGGTCCGTTGCGCTTGTTCGTTCCCGAGTTCACGGCCAATAAACCTCGTTACGACCGAGTCGTCATTATATATATATATATATATATATATATATATATATATATATATATATATATATATATATATATATATATATATATATATATATATATATATTGTAATGAGCGAGACACACAACACTCGTTCGTCGGGCAAGCTGTTCTATTCTGCCTCTTCTTCCTTGCTTTCCGTTGCTCTTCCGTGCTGCCTTTCGTCATCTCATCACACTCGGCCATGACTGCTACGTGCGAAAGAGCCGAAAATGTCTCCGGTGGGCGGTGTTGGCTGCATCAGAGTGGTCGATCCTGGAGACCTGCCTGAAGTACCTCCAGTGGCTGACACTGACTATGTCGCTTAGGTTGTTCGCCATGCTGCGGTGAAGACTGGGCCTTGGTTCGTCCCTTTGTCGATGACAACTCCTGGGGACGACATTGGCTGTGCCGTAGTGGCCGAAGTTCCCTGCACTGACGCACTTTGGCGTCAAGTTTTCTTTGTGATGTTTCTGGTGGGCGGCCCCGACTGTGATGCAGTGGTCGTCGCACGTCTAGCAGACCTCTCATCATGGTGGTCTGTGGCCGTATAACGTACTTTTACAGCGTATTCTGTATTCCGTTTTGCCGTTTAGTCACGCTTGAGGCGCCGCCCACGCTGAAAACTCCTACGTTTTTCGAATTTGGCCAATGAAGAGCACTCGTTACCGACCATAGTTTGTAAACAAGACAAGTGCGGAAGTTGGCCTAGATTACGTAGAGATCCAGAGAAATCCCTAGTATTTTCTTGGTATTTTGAGGAGAAAAACTTAAGCACTTTAGCGACTTTCTGGCAAAAAGTTGCAAAGGAGCCGTATATTCAATTTATTTTTTACCCTAGTGGAGAAATCCCTAGTATTTTCTGGGTATTTGAAAAGGAAAATTTAAGGGCCTTAGCGACTTCCCGGATGAGAGCTATGAAGGGGTCGTACATTCTATTTATTTTATTCATGAGCAGTTGACAAAAACATCTCAAGTACATTAAGAGAAATTGACTTATAGGCGCTGACATGAATGAATTATATTGCTAAATGTAAATGATAAACTTTTGTGTTTTGAGAGTTCAAGCCACATGCTAGTAGTTTTCGCATCCTATCCAGGTCACATAATAGCCGCTGTGTGTAAAAAACAGCTGATCGTCTCTACAAACCGCGTTTCATTTCATTTTATTGCAATATTTTCTTAAAGGCCCCCGAAAGGGTATAACATAAGGGGTGGGTAACATACAATATATATTTTTGTCACAATAATAAATGTGAAGTTAAGTTTGAAATATTTTGCATGAAGCTTGATAGAGAGGTGATTGTTGCGATATTGTGGGAAAGGCTATTCCAGTCTTTTGCTGCTCTGGGAAAAAAAAGAGGCAGAAAATGTTTTAGTATGGGCACGCGGGCAAAAAACGAAGCGCATGGACGGTGCGATGAGATATGCGAGCTGCAGGGATAATGTAAGGAGGGCGGTTAAGTGGAGAGTGATGAGAGGGTTGCGATGCGTCGGCGACATGATAAAGGTGATAAGTTACACGCGCCTTTGAGGGATGAAACACTGATGTCGTATGAGTACGAAGCATGAATTAATCTAGCTGCACGATTTTGAATGGATTCAAGGAAATTTGTAAGACCAACTTCAGGCGGGTTCCGAATGGGAGATGCATATTCTAAATTAGATCTAACTAATGATGTATAACTGTCACGAGGCTGTTTAACGGGCAAGCTCTCGTGTAGGTTCGTGTAAAGAAAAAAACCACCAATCACACAGCCATCATCGGGAAATGAGCAGACGAGACCATTTGCTTCCCCCTAAATCCCTAACACTCAATATATTTAGAAACCCCTAAAAGACAAATAGCAGACAAAGAACACAGCATGCATAACTAGAAAAAGGTTAGCAAGAAGAACAAACGGCTAAAGACGTGAACAGTGTATTACATAAATGTTCAGTGGAAAATAAACCTTGTCACGACATAGCGGGACGAGGTGCTTGCAGCGCAGACTCTGCTACCAAGGCATGGACGCACTCACGCAAATGATGACAGCGGTGATGCGGGGCTTGCAATTGATGCGACAGAGTAACGGTGAAGATGCACTCGTGCAGCAGGTAAAGACTGGCGAATAGGTGGAGACGCTCACGTTGTTGACTGGCACGGCAGGAATGGTCGGGCTGGTTGACGTCGACGACCTTTCGGCGTTCGGCAGCCGCAGCTCACACATGAAGCCGGAGACGCTTTTTGGCCAACGCCAGTAGACTAGAACAAGCCTGGCCCACGTCAGGTGACGAGAAGAAGCTCTGTGTCCAGGTGGAAGACCACTGGGACCTTGATGCAGGAGCTCTGCTGGCCGCCATTCCCGCGGCCTGGCCACCTTCAGTCGGTCCCGACTCGGTCATGTCTAAAACGCTGTTGCAGGTTTTGGTTCTCTAATTCAAGCCGCTCCATCATCGCGCGTGTCTCCAGTTCAAGCAGTTTTTCTTTCTCGGGCGTCTCGAGCTCAAGCTGCTTCTTCTTGGCCTGCGTCTCCCGTTCCAACTGTTCCTTTCGAGCTTCTCGTTCCGCAGCCCGTTCCTCTCGCGCCTCCATCTCCTCGTACCATGCTTTAAAACCCGCCCCATCAATCCCCATGCGATCCGCCAAGGCCATTAGCTCTCCCGTATTCGACATGATTTCAACCGCGTCAATAAATCAAGGTGTCCAACGAACGGCTTCATCCTGTCGTGGATGCCAGTTTGTGACGCAGGTTCTTGTTGCTGATTTGTTTCTCCTGTGCTTAGCCTCGGAGATTTCTACTAATAACAACAAAGCTGTTCGTTCCACAAACAACACCTAAACATTTACTGCAGAACTAAAGCAAAAACTCAACACAAACTACAAGAATGAGTATCTGGCTAAAAGCTGGTTTTAGACGGAAAACAAACGTCTATAGTCCCGAAAATGTCGGCTGAAAGTCACAGCTGCATTATACACTTCTGACGCGGTGATTCGGCGGAGCAGGGAAGACAGCAAGTTCGATCTCACCCAAAACTTTGCTGCTGGACTGGTGGCGACGACGTGTACCGATGCTTGCTGGCGGCGACGATGGAACGGGGCTCTCTCGGTGATGCCTGTGGCGGCCCGAATTCATCTGATGAGGTTGCAAGGCTCAGGCCCATGACCCAACTGCCTTTGCTGCACCCGCACCGGAATCTGTGGGCCTTGGTCTCGAACGTTGTGGCAGCTCGCAATCCCTGGAAGGCGCTGTCTGGAGGCCCAGACTGGGTGAAGTGCAGAAAGCTCAGGTCCACCACCCGACTGCCTGTCTTCAGCTCCCAGCTGCGGCCTTCCTCTTTGCTTGTTCGCCTCGAACTGCTAGCTCTCTTGCCCTTCGGGATTGGCTTGCACTGGGGCACACTTGTCTCGTCCCGATTGGTCCCTTAAAACTTCGTGGTGACCAGCCATTGGCCCTTGTTTGTTTTATGATTTGGATACTTGCGCTCCGCTTGGTTGCTTGCTTGTTCCTTTCTTTTGTGGCTCTCACCCACTAAGGGGGATTGACCAAGAAGCCGGTGGTTAATGCAAGTCAATACCTATAGATTTTCTAGACTAAGGGAATATGATTACTGTGTTTTGACTGTGAAATGAATTTGGCGCAATGTAAAAAAAGAAAAAAGGGAGGGGGAGAGAAATAATAGAATTCATTTCATTTCATTTCATTTATTTATACTGTTAGCCCAGAAGTGGGCCGTTACAGAGTGGAAGTACAAACAATTATTTGCAAAAAAGAAGTACCGTACAGGTCTCGAGATAATTTCTCGGTATTATTGTGACCAGCAACTCGAAGTTATACATAACATACATAAATGGAACACACATGCGATGCAATACATACGCGCAGAACAGCACATGACGCATTTGAGGCGGCACTTTTGCACCGCGCTGAAGATTTGAAAGACAACTACTGCAGAATCATGCAACCAACAAAAAGTACACACACACGCAAAAAAAAAAAACATATGTCACTGTTATTCGGAAAATAAACGTTTTAGATTCTGTTCAAATGATGTAAGCGAGGAACAACCAATTATAGACTCTGGCAGCATATTCCAATCTTCAATAGCACGTGGAAAGTAACTGAACTTAAAGCAATCGTTACGTGGGACTAGGGGTGGTATATACATATTATGGCGATGTCTGGAGTGTTCTTGTGTGTTGACCTGGAAGTAATCTGAATAGTTTAGTTTAAAATGATTATGAATTAATTGGAAGAGGAATTTCAGACGCTCAATCCTCGTCCTAAGTTCAGGACTATCCAGGCCAGCTTTTTTACAGAGTTCAGTAGGAGAATGATGTCGGCGATATTTATTAAAAATAAATCTCGCACCAAGTCGCTGTATTTTTGTTATTTTATTGCAGTTTGCCTTTGTGTAAGGGTCCCAGACAATTTTAGAATATTCGATAATAGGTCTGACAAGAGTTTTGTAAGCAAGACACTTTATATCAGATGGGGCGGTATAAAGGTTACGTCTAAGGCTATACAATGCCTTGGTAGCCCTGGAGCATACATTATCAATATGAGTGTTCCACCGGAGGTCGGGCGTGAACCATAACCCAAGATATTTATAGTTTTGTACACGCTTGAGGAAAGCATTGCCAATCTGGTAGTTGTAATCTAGAGGTGCTTTCTTTCTAGTTATAGTCATAAAGACTGTTTTTTCTGTGTTCAAACTCATTTGCCATTCTTCGCACCAATCCTTTATTCTTTGAAGATTGTTGTTTAGATTAACTTGGTCATGTTCAGTCTCGATTCTGCTATAAACAACACAGTCATCGGCAAACAACCTTATCGGGACCGTAACGCGGTTTGGTAGGTCATTTATATATAACAAAAATAAAAGGGGACCCAGCACGCTCCCCTGGGGAACTCCAGAATTCACTGCAACTGCTCTAGACTGTTTATTTTTTATTTGAACAAACTGCTGACGGCAGCTGAGATAGGATGAAAACCATTTTGCCAAGTGATTATTTTGAAACGTTTTGTCAATTTTAAACAGGAGCTTTGAGTGCGACACTTTATCAAATGCCTTTGCGAAATCCAAATATACCACATCAGTTTGACCACGCAAATTGATTGTTTTTGAAAGATCATGAACAAATTCGATTAACTGAGTTGTTGTAGATAAGCCTCGGCGGAAGCCATGTTGCTTCGAAGATAATAGATTGTGCGTATCAAGATAGGACATCAAGTGTTTGTTAATAATGTGCTCGAGTATCTTTGAACATGTACTGATAAGCGAAACAGGACGGTAGTTGCGCTCGTCCCGAGAGGAGCCACTTTTGTGAACAGGGGTAATTTTAGCCTGCTTCCATTTGTTGAATATCTGAGGTGGAATTGTTATATGAAATTCTCCTAAAAGTTGAATCATTGCAGTGTATCAGCTAAATAATAAGTGGTAGTGTGGCTAGTAAAATTTGAGATCTGATCGCTGACTCAGCAAGATAATCTTCTTGTGTTATATATGAATTCGCAGACAGCCCCGCAGATGTTCCTGTCGCTGTGTCCCAATGAAGTGGCCCCAAAAGACAAAATATTGGGAGTATTAAGTGATATTCCTAATTTTCCGAATAAAATTTCGAAGCAGTTTTTTCTTTGATTTTTGAAACGGTGACATGTGCGCTCTCACGCGGACCGGTCCTCGACGTCGTCGTTGTTGTTCAGGTGACCCGGCACGTGCACTCGGTCATCTTTTGGTTGCGCGCACTTTTCAAGCATTCACAATAACACGCACCAATCGCATCACCATCGCTTCACAATGGCCCCTTTTTGAAGAAGTTTTTTCGGTTGAAAAACTGTCATTCGATGCGCAACACACCTATGGCACCACACTGCTTCTTCCTTGACATGTCTCACGTCGAAACACCGAGTCCACAGCATGTAGCATTCAACCAACAATAATAAGAAAAGTTCTTGGCACCAACTAAAAACAGTACAAAAACAGTCATTTACTTCCGTAACAGTCCACCGCACAAGCATCATCTTGTAATAGTAGCACACAGAACATATTCACTGCAACCTACTCGTTGGAGCCCACTACATGTGGGCTCCAACGTTGGACCGAAATGTTCACGCCCACACGCGCCGAAACCGAGCGTTCTCTTCATTTTCGTCTGGCTGATGAAGTGGTGCACTTTTTAAACGCGCACAATCACACCCCAATAAGCAAGTAGTTTTACATGACATGGAGCGCTGTGTAAATGGCATTTTAAGAAACCCAGGGTTCTGTAAGATGTTGATACGATTTTATTAATGTGAGTGTTCTACGACAAATTGTAGGATAGAGTAACTTCGAGGTATTTGTAAGTGGTTACTGATTCTACAGGGACGTTAGCTATGTTATAAGAAAAGTGAAGATGGTTTAGACGGCGAGTGAATGAGATTAGTTAGCATTTATTAGGGTTTAAGGTCATAAGCCAGTCAACGCACCATTGTAGGATATGATTGAGTTCTTCTTGTACTAACATTTGGTCAGAAGGGTCAGTGACAGTACGGTAAATGACTCAGTCGTCAGCAAACATGCGGCGATTTGAAGATACGTGCATCGGAAGGTTCTTATTGTAAATTAGAAATAAAAGAGGACCAAGGACAAAGCCCTGCGGTACACCCGATGTTACCGGAAGAGGAACAGACAAACTATCATTTGTAAACTGATTGCATGCAGTTAGTCATGAATTTTTTAGCCAGTTAAATACGACGACAAATACATATGTAAATACATATGGGTGCAAGTTTAACGAAGACAGTTTTAATATTAGGCGTTTGTGGGGTACTTTATCAAATGCTTTCGCAAAATCAAGGAATGTAGAATCGGTTGGTTTGTTAATGACGAGGTTGGCATCAAGGTCATGAACAAAGATGACAAGCTGCGTTTCGCAAGAGTGGCCCCTACGAAATCCATCTTGAGAATGATGAAAGAAGTTATGGGAGTCGAGAAAGTTCATGACGTAAGAGTAAATGACGTGCTTCATGAGTTTGTAGGGTATGCAGGTCAAAGAGATTGGTTGGTAGTTTAGTGGACAGTTCCTGTTACCAGATTTAAAGAAAGGAACGACCTTTCCCACTTTCCCATTTTCTGGAATGATGTCTGTTGAAAGAAATTGCGAAAATAACAAAACGAGATACTCGGACGCAATGTGACGTATATTTTTCAACAGTTTTAGATTAATACCATCTAGTCCAGATGCTGATGATAGCTTCAACTTCTTAATGAGTGATCAGCAGTAAAAGTGATTTCAGGCATGGCAATAGTGATATGAGAAGAAAATACAGGTAAGGGTGCGTTTGGTTGGTTGGTAAATACTGATGAGAAGGCGTTATTGAAAGCATCAGCGCACTCTGTATCTGAAAGAACCTCTCCAGATTCGTAAGTAAGAGTGGAGCTGATAACTACTTTAGGATTAATTACCTGCCAGAACTTTCGGGGACCGTTAGTTAACATATTGGGCAAATTGTTAAAAATTTGAACTTATCGTCACGGATAGCCGTCATATAGGTTTTTCCAGCCTCGTACTACTTATCCCAGTTGTGGTAGCCTCCTTTTAGCTTGGCAGTCCGAAATGTACGCTTTTTCTTGTTGTCTAGTCGGTGCAAAGACTTATTAAACCATGACTTATGACTGTTAACACGAATAGTGGTTTTAGGGATGAAGTTGGCTGTTAGGTCAGTAAGGTTTTGTTTGAAAACTAGCCAGTTCTCCTGAATAGAGCAATGGTCAATTTTAGACTGAAATGTCGGAATAAATACTGTAAGTTCACTATTTATAGAATCGTAGTTACCCTCATCGTATAAGGTTATATCTTTCTTGTGTATGTGACAAGTAACAGGGCTGAAACTAAAGTCTGCATGTATAACTTTGTGGTCACTGATCTCACGGAGATAGTGAAGACAGGCTATCAGGACTAGTTGTTAGTATTAGATCCAAAATATTAGAGGAATCGCGTGTGACATGCGTTGGCTTCGTTACTAACTGTTTTAGGTTGTAATCAAGAACAACACTAAAAAAATCACTAGTTTCTGCTGAGTTAGTGGTAGAAGTGTCATCTTCCCAGTTGATATCGGGAAACTTGAAATCACCGAAAAGAATCTCAGCTTTAGGATACTTTGACGTAAGCTGGTGTAAAATGCTTTGAAGTGCGGGAGAAAAGTTAGGATTTTTATGTGGAGGCCGATAGCAAACACCTAATAATACAGATTGTGGCAGTGCCTGAACCAACACCCACAAAATTTCTAAGTCTGAGTCGATGTTAATAACGGAACATGGTAAGTGATTACTGATTGCCATGAGGACACCACTCCCGCGAGAGCCTGTGCGGTCTTTTCGATGAGCATTGCACTTCCGCGTTGGGGACGTCATTTGTTAGCCACGTTTCCGTTAGTATGAGAACACGGCTATCTGATGACTTGACAAGACGAGGCAAGTGATCGCGTCATGGAACTTCGAGTGTTCGTAAAAATTACTGAGAAAGAAAGGTTAGCTTTTGATATAGGGTGACAATCAGTGGATTTAGTTTGACTTCGACGTGATTGCTGTTTAATTTCTTGCACTGTTTTTGAGGTTTACTTGAACTAGTAGCGTTTCTGGCCTATGTGTAGTGTTTTATAGCGCAAGAAAATGGACAGGACTTCTGCTTTGCGAACTCGACCAAATGCCTTCTAGTATTTTGAACACGACGTGAGAAATCCTCTTCAATGCTGTATGTCGTTCCTTTCACCTTACGGCCATTTGAAAGGATTTCGTGTTTTGTCTTCTGGAAAGTGAACTTCGCGATTATTGGCCTGCATTTGTTGACTCAGTGGCAGCCCAAGCGACGCACGCGATGAATTTCTTTAGGGTTAATATCTATGCCTAAGTAGTGATGGTAATGACGAATGATTAGTTCCTCAGATTCAGCGTACGATTCCGAAGTATTAGCATTTGGTAGGCCGTAAAAAAGTAAATTGTTACACCGCGATCTGTTCTCTGCGTCATCCGAAAGTGCCTCAAGGTCATCTGTTTTGCGTGCTGCATGAACGGTGATACTCTTAATTAGTTCGAGCTCGGTCTTTGGGGGCAGCAGAGCATGGTAATGTTTTCCCATATCAGTGATTCATTTCGTTAGATCGGAGAGGGCGTGTTGTGTTGATAGTAGTTGACTTTTCAGTCCCTGCACTTCCTCTAAGAGAGTAGACTGGCCCGCGGAAAGCTTTTGCAGTTCGACGAGTATAGTAGTATTAGTACCCGGATTAGACTCGATGTCTCCCGATACAAGTAGCAGTAACAATCTCACCGCGCTGACACATTCAACCACAGTCGTACAGCAGCAACGTGGGCTCGGCAGCTACAGCAAAGAGTAATTACTGCTCTTCTTTGTGAAGAGTGCTTGCGGAACACTAACCTGCATAGCGAAGAGCAGTGGATTAGTTGGTGACGAAACGAAGCAGCCACCAGGCCCACGAAGCGCTGCCGATGGGGGCACACTTTTTATAGCCAGCGAAGTAGATGACGTTACTGGCGATGGGGCTGACCATCCACCATTCAGGACGAGGCTTTGTGATAGTGGTAACAGGCTGGCAGGTAGAGGCGAGATGAAATCTGATTTTCCGGTTGTTTGGTCGATGGTGAGAACAATGTCGAAGCATCGCAATTCACAATCCGGCGACGTGTCCGCAGGGGTGGACACACCGGCAACAAGAAGCCGATGCGGGGCGACGGCTGATAACACTTGCATAGCGAAGAGCAGTGGATTAGTTGGTGACGAAACGAAGCAGCCACCAAGCCCACTGTTGCATATAAATCTGCGAGAAAAATGTAATCGTGACTACTGGGGAGTATTTTCGTCGCCGAAGGCTATGGCAAGCTGCGAAGAACAGGAATAAATCGTGATATTCTTGTCGTAAGGTGAGTAAACAAAGCCAAACATACTGCGATCACGATATATTTACTTCGCCTTTGTTCTTACAGGTAACAAACAACAAAGTATAAACCGGAGAAGCCTGCACTTTTGTCTCCTATTAACAGTTAAGCAGCACTTCTTTTATTTACGGAATGATCATGCGTGGGCGAGCGTCGTTACAGCGCACGATGCATAACACGGAAGTGCGCATTCATGTATTTACCCACTGCATCTTACGTACATTTCTGCCTAATTGAACTCTCGCAGAAGAAAGTTGTTGTGTAAAACATTTACGTTTATCTGCAGGCCACGGTGTTTCATCTGCGATGATTTAACGCTCAAATTTGATGAGCATAATTGTTTTAGCCGGCTAATGATTTGTACGATATGTGCTTCCCATTGATTTTTTACCGCGTTGCGGCGAGAACTGGGAATAAAAAAGGGGAAAACATTTACGAAGCCACACGGTAGTGTTTCCCAGCAGCGGCGAGCCTGTTTTTTAGGCTTATCGAGCAGAAGGGCTAAGACGTCGTTGGCAAATTACAAATGCTGTGGACTGAGCAGCACTGCGTACAGTTGCCATGATGTTCGGTGCACTGTGTTTTTGAGGTGGAGATTAATTAGCTATTTGGTCTATTCTGGGTACACTTTGGTTATCCTGGAGGTCGATCCAAAAGACAAGTATGATGTGCCTCCTTAGCGTACCTTAGAAATCACTTAATCATTTATGTGGCTTGCATTATTGGCATAGAAAGATAATTTTCATACTGATAGGAAACTAATGAACGGTAAAGAGAGATAACAAAGAATGACCACTGTTACTATACAGAGTAAAACATTGTCAAAGCCCCAGCTTCTTACATATATATTTAAAGTGTAAGGAAAGGGATAATATTTTTGGCATAAAAATGATGGTTATCACTGAACCGAAAAATCAGATTTGCAGTGGTCATTGCAATGCACGTCGCACATTGCAGCCTGCATTTCATACACTGTTACTATTGTGTTGTGTCTCTGAAATACCTAGGCACAAAAAGTTTGATTGGTTACTGGACAATTGTTAAGAAATTATGTCTTCTCTTGATGACAGCTGAGTGAAATGACCTAATAAGTGAAATAGTGGCTGCCAGTGACAGGTGGAGCATACTTTGCAATAGGACAAACAAAAAAACACTATTGGTGTGCTGTAATTGGTGCAACAACTGAATGACACAGGTTACGTATTCCTTACAACTTCGCTGTGTTTACTGCTGCTAGTGATAAATTGATTAAGAACATGCTTATGGATTCATGGTGTGCACCTAAGAAGTTCTGCAGTCCTTTTACTTTATAGATGAGGTTGAAGTGCAAGGTCATACTTGGAAATGCTACATTGAGGTGCTTGTGGCAATGTTTGAAAGAAGCCAAGTGAAGTTAATCTGTGACTTCTTGTGGTTGGGCTGTGTTATAAATGGGCAAAAAAAAGTTGCCTTTTTCCATCTTGATAATTAACTTTCTATTCCAAATCAGTCACGAATGCCACGTTTTGCGGCCCGTCCAACCCGTACAGGTAAAGCATCACTTATGTTTCCTGTATATTTTTGCATTACAGGGTCTGCAATACATCAAAACATTTGTCTACATCATATGAACTTGACGATGAACTGAGGGGCTTGCGTTCGGCTACCCTGGCTGTCGTGCCTGGAAATCCTCAGCTTCTGCTGCCCCCCCCCCCCCACAGTAACGATCATGGGCATCATCAATTTTTTACTTTTAACTTTTGTTTCTTTGGAGTTGTTTTACTTTCAAGTCAGCTACTCAATACGACAAGTGTGGGGCATAACAGTGTTCAATTATTCACGTTTTCATAGTCATGCGAGGGTATCTTCACAAATTACCTTTACGGGTGCTCGTCAGCCTTCTGAAATTATGCACACAACAGATATCAAGTGGCTTCATTTCATCAGACAAGCCGAGCATCATGCATATATATATATATATATATATATATATATATATATATATATATATATATATATATATATATATATATATATATATGACGCTACGATGACTGGGCGACGTGGCCTGGCTCATACGCCATGTTTATTCCGTTCTGCACTTCTTCCTTCTCGGCCTCTACCAATGATCGCTTCACACGTCACACGATTCCCCCTCCCCCTGAAAGAAGGCATGGATTACGAACAAGGAAAAGTACACAAGGAGAGGTTGAGAAGTCACAAATGTTAAAACGCACAATTGGTTTCATGGCCCCGTGGTGTTCCGTAAACTCGCAAAACTTCAGGAAAGAGTGCAGCAGTCCGGTTAACGCAGGAGTTCTGGTGGGCGAGGCTGATGGTTGCGTCCTGGATAACACAAGAATGCTTTGGACGTGGAGATAGCGGAAATCGCAGCCGGCATTCCTGTGAAGAACAAACGAGGTTCGAACACCTTGCAAAATGGACAGTTCAGATATCGTAGGCATCGAATTCTTCGTCGTGGCACAGGTCGTGCAGGCAGCTTGCGTGTGCGTTGATCGACGTTGATTGGGCGCTGCCTGTGGTTCTGCCGAGTACAAGGGGTGCTTTTGTGGCTTTTGGAAATTTTTAGATGCGGAAGCATCTTATACTCGCGCCTTGTAGTGCGCCGTGCGCGCCGTCCGCACCGCTTCTCGAACATTCGACAGCTGACGCGCGCGCATGCGCCGTCGCGCCGTCACCCACCATCTGTGCCGCGCGCGCTTCTCCTTCGAGAACATTCGACAGCTGACAGCGCATGCGCCGTCGCGCCGTCGCCATCTGTGCCGCGCGCGCGCTTCTCCTTCGAGAACATTCGACAGCTGACAGCGCATGCGTCGTCGCGCTGTATATATACTCAAGGTCGGCGCTCGCTCGCTCAGTTGCCGCTCGTCCGTTGGTTTGTACGGCGCGTCGACGTCCGAAGTCGCCGTGAAATGAATGCCAACGAATCCACAAACAGAATGATCGACGTCCCTTCGACCAGCGCCGGCCAAACTGTTGGCGGAACCGCTTCCGCATCCTCCTCAGTGTTCCCCCGAGGGAAGCTGCGGGCAATTTTTTTTTCTATGGGGATGTCGCAGACGGTTTGATGGAAGGCACATTCTTGATCTTTGGTGGAGAATGTATCCACCACTATTGGCCTTTTTGCAATGTTCTTCAAGCCTTAAGAGTGCACTCGATGGAGTTTTGTTTCGCCGTTGACAATGTTGAAGTATGCGTTGACGTTGTAATTTCTTCGTTTCGTCAACTTGCTTGTGGTGTGACATTGATCGTGTTGCGCCAGGATTCTTAGCGAGTCCTCCGCAGGCCTCTACGACGCCAACCAATGCAACTGTTTCCGGCGCAAGATAATGTGGCGGGTTTGATGCACTTGAATCTTCTGTATTTATAAACCGTTCATTGTGGGTCGTTGCCTGAAGCGTACTTATGTCATCAGAGGTCGCACCTGCGGTTTTGTTTTCATTATATGCAGTGAGGTTGTATACTAGATTCACGTCGCTTTGATCTTTTGGTTGATGAATACCAGTCGTTTCTGCAGAAGACTTTTCTTCACACGATGCTGATTGTGAATGCTTCTGTCTTTGTTGAGCTGCTGAGCTGAATACTTTGACCGAATAAGATTTCTGTGAACATTCGTTGTCTGCTTTGGTTTCGCGCGGATTTACTAACTCATCATGCGTAAATGCGAGGGTCTTATGAGGTGCTTCCTCAGGTTTATCAGTTATGTTGATGACAGGTGATACCAAGTTAGTCTGCAAGGTACGCATGCCGCACGATGTATTAAATGCATCTGGGTCATAAATAGTGGATTCAAATCTTTTATGCAGTGAAGAGTTAAGCATTGGCGATATTTGCGCTGATGAGGACCCAAGTGGGAGGTTGTGAAAACAATCGCGTAATCTTTCCGTTAGCACGTGGCTAGCTTCACCTGACGGAAACTGTAAATCCTTGCTCCGTGGTCGAATGCGTGAGGGCTGCTTATGACTGCGATGACGGAGTTCGAATGCATTGAGAGTGCGTGTTCTAATCGAATCTTCATTACAGTCTTGAAACCAGATGATCATTTCTTCTGTTATCTTTTGCCAAGACTCGTCGTTGTCGAATATGTGGGTGAGGTAAAATCTAAATGCCTCACCGGTGACGTAGTCGCTGAAGTTCGTAACCATCTCCCGTTCCGACCATGATGCAGCGGTAGTGTGGAACTCGAACAGGTCGAACCAGTCCTGTACAGGTCCATCGTCCGCTGCTCCGGTGTACTTGGGGATGGGAAGGTCGTCTGATGCTGCTGTCATGATGCTTGGTGGTCTTGGTGGTCCGCGTTCGGTTACTGCGTCTCGCTGAGATCTTCGATGATGATGGCCGGGCGATGAAGTGGTTGCGAGGTCTTCACCCTGCCGACTCGTGTGACGCTACGATGACTGGGTGACGTGGCCTGGCTCATACGCCATGTTTATTCCGTTCTGCACTTCTTCCTTCTCGGCTTCTACCAATGATCGCTTCACACGTCACATATATATACTCAAATAGAGGTGTTGTACGTCGAAAAAGCTTCAGACGCAGCTTGGCAAAATATGCTTTATCAGGCAGGTCTGGCTAATGGCGAGCGGCGTGCGCGAGCTACTACTGCAGCCACCGATCATCGTCGTCTTCTTCATTGCCAGCAGAGCGTCCGTTATTCAGATTCATTAATTCATTACAATTACTACCCGCGAAATAAGGAGCCATCCTGGCGACCTATGGACAAGTAAACACGGGAGGGTCGTAGCAGGGCTTAAGTCTCGAGACGTGGAATATTTCCTGGCCACGACGACGTTGGTGAGAAATGGTTCGAGTGGCTCAATGAGGTAATTCACTGGTGACGTTTTTTGTAGCACACGATATGGGCCGTGATACTTGGGGACCAACTTGGTAGAAAGGCCAGGTGTAGCAGAAGGAACATTCAGCCAGACGAGTGAACCTGGATCGTAGGAAGTAGTGTTACTAGATGCGTCATGGTGGTGCTTTTGGCGTCCTTGGTCTTGGGTTGTGAATGATCTGGCCAGTTGGCGGCATTCTTCAGCGTATGTAGCGGCTTGAGACAAAGTCGTGGACTCTGAGGAGTCAGGTCTATACGAAAGAATGGTGTCCATAGTGCAAGAAGGTTCGCGTCCGTAAAGGAGAAAAAAAGGAGAGAACCTAGTAGTGCTTTGAATGGCGGTATTATAGGCGAACGTGATAAACGGGAGCACTCGGTCCCAATTGGAGTGGTCTGACGAGATATACATAGACAGCATGTCACCAAGGGTGCGGTTGAAGCGCTCTGTCATTCCATTGGTCTGGGGATGATAGGCGCTTGTAGTGCGGTGAACGACGTGGCACTCACGCAGCAATGCTGTGATGACGTCTGACAAGAATACGCGACCACGATCGCTCAGTAACTCCCGAGGTGCTCCATGACGTAATACGATGTTGTGAAGTACGAAAGTCGCAACGTCTTTTGCTGTAGACGAGGGAAGGGATGAAGTTTCGGCATACCGCGTGAGATGGTCGACGGCAACTATGATCCAGCGGTTACCGTCAGCAGTGTTGGGAAGGGGACCATAGATATCGATGCCGACGCGGTCGAATGGTCGGGATGGGCATGGTAAGGGTAACAAGGTACCGCTGGCGTGATAAGGGGGAGTGTTTCGTCTCTGGCATGTCGAGCAGGCCCGAACGTATTGTCGTATAAATCGGTACATGCCACGCCAGTAATATCGGAGACGTATGCGAGAATAAGTCTTCAGGAAACCTGCGCGTCCACATTGGGGGTCGTCATGAAACGTGGAACAAATTTCAGATCGCAGATGACGTGGAATCACGAGTAGCCACTGACGTCCACCGGGTGCGTAGTTGCGTCGGTACAGCACGTCGTCGCGAGTGGCGAAGTGCTCGACTTGCCGACGCAACGAGCGAGAAGGGGGGGAAGCCTTCCGCCCAGCCAGGATGTCTAGAATCGAAGCAACCCACGGGTCCTTGCGTTGCTCTGATGGCATGTCGGCGATGGTGACGGCAGTGGCATCACAGGTTAGCCTTTCGCAGCAGTCCGGGTCAGGGGGTAGGGGCGAACGGGATAGGGCGTCTGCGTCCGAATGTTCCGGCCGGAGCGATAGACCACGCGAATATTATATTCTTGGAGGCGTAATGCCCATCGGGCGAGGCGACCGCTTGGATCCTTCAGTGACGACAACCAGCAGAGGGCGTGGTGGTCAGTCACGACGTCAAAAGGGCGTCCGTACAAGTAAGGTCAAAATTTCTCTATCGCCCAAATAATGGCCAGACATTCCTTTTCAGTGACGGAATAGTTGATTTCGGCTTTGCTAAGAGTTCGGCTTGCGTAGGCAACGACGTACTCTTGGAAGCCGTCTTTCTTCTGTGCAAGAATAGCGCCTAGCCCGACACCACTAGCGTCGGTGTGGATCTCTGTGGGTGCGGATGGGTCGTAGTGTCGCAGAATAGGCGGCGACGTGAGTAGGCGGCGCAGTTCATTGAAAGGATCGTCACAGGTGGCAGACCAGGCTGAAAGGTCTCTGGAGCCGGCGAGGAGCTTGGTCAAAGGAGCGATGATCGTCGCGAAATTGCGAACGAAGCGCCGGAAGTAAGAGCACAGGCCTATGAAGCTTCGGAGCTCTTTCATGGTGGTTGGTTTGGGAAACGCTGAAACGGCTGTAAGTTTGGCAGGGTCACGATGAATGCCGTCTTTTGAAACCACGTGGCCAAGGATCGTAAGCTTTCGAGCGGCGAAATGGCACTTCTTCAGATTCAGTTGCAGCCCCGCGGCAGAAATACACGCGTGTACTTTCTCGAGGCGGGTTAAATGGGTTGCGAAATCAGTTGAAAAGACGACAATGTCATCTATATAACACAGGCAAACGTTCCATTTGAGGCCTCGAAGGATAGAGTCCATCATTCGCTCGAAAGTAGCCGGCGCGTTGCAGAGGCCGAAGGGCATGACTGTGAATTCGTAAAGCCCGTCGGGCGTGATGAAAGCTGTTTTCTCGCGATCGGCCTCTGCCATGGGTACCTGCCAGTATCCAGAGCGCAGATCTAAAGAAGAGAAAAATTCGGCTCCCTGTAGGCAGTCCAAGGCATCGTCAATGCGTGGCAGCGGATAGACATCTTTGCCCGTGATTCGGTTGAGACGTCGGTAGTCCACGCAAAACCTGATGGATCCGTCCTTCTTCACCAACACAACTGGAGAGGCCCAGGGACTGCTTGACGGTTCGATTATGCCACGTGTCAGCATGTCGTCAACCTGTTCATTAATGGCACAGCGTTCGGTAGTTGACACACGATATGAACGCTGCCGTAATGGCGTCTCTTGACCGGTATCTATACGATGAACAACAGATGACGCTCGACCTAAGGAAGGCTGATTGTGGTAAAACGAGGCCCGAAAACGCTGTAGGAGCTTGATCAGCTGTTCCGGCTGCCCTGGCATGAGGTTGCAATCAATGGACTTGCGGAATACATCCATAGGTTCATTAGCGTCAGCTGCGGGTGTAATGGCACAAGTCGGTAAGAATGGCTTGTCTGGATAGATCGGGTCTTCGAAAATACAATTTAAGGTCTCAAGGCTCCCCAGACACTCGCCGCGTAGCAGGATGTATGGGCAAGCAGAAACGTTGCACGCATAAAGTACCGCCGAACCATTGGAAAAGTTGATGACGGCAAACGGGAGGACGATGGTTCGGTGTTGCACACTAGCTATAGTTGGTTGGAACAGGAGCGTCGAGTTAGTGGCAGCAGGGGAAAACACAGGCACTAGGACGGCGGACAACGGCGCGATGTGGACGTCAGCTGCGGCAAACACTTTTGAAGGACTGTGGTGGTCGATATCAAAGCATAGATTCGTCAACGTGAGTTCAGCACGAGCGCAGTCGACGAGGGCCTGATGGGTAGAAAGGAAATCCCATCCTAGTATGACGTCGTAAGATGAACGTGGGAGAACAACAAAGTTGACAGCGTACCAAACATCTTGAATAAGAACGCGTGCTGTGCACTGAGCTGTCGGCGCGATGAAATGGGAGGTGGCTGTACGCAGAGCAAGATTCGTAAGCGGCGTTGTAACTTTTCTCAAATCGCGACACAGTTTTTCACTAATTACAGAAACGACGGCGCCTGTGTCGACAAGTGCACGTACAGCAACACCTTCTACTAGCACATCAATTTCGTTGGGCGGACAAAGAGGAGGTCTTGGAAAGTTCGACGACGACGCAGTTCTTGCCTCCGAAACTGCGGCTGTCAGTTTTCCTCTAGAGCGGGGCTCGTGCGCCGAAGCATCGGGGAGACAGATCGGCGACGGGGTGGTAATGACCGGCGAGAATCGACAGGGCGTCGTGGGGACAATGAGGCGGTGATATGAGAAGATGGTCGCTGGGGATTCTGGGCAGCTTGGTTTTTTGCAGAACTCGCATGATCTGTAGGCTGGAAGTTGCGACGGCGACAGTAGCGTGCTATATGTCCCACGAAACCGCATGCGAAACAGATGGGTCGATTATCCAAGGTGCGCCATGGGTTAACGACAGAAGGTGCAGGTGGCGAAACGGGATGGGGTGCCGTGTATGTAGGCAGCGTCGTAGGGTAGGAGGACCCGGTGCCCCGGTATGCGCCAGAGACAGGTGGGGCTGGGGGTCTAGCAACGACGGCAGCGTAGGTCAACGGCGTAGGGACAGATGGCGATGGAGGCAGTGCCTGCGTGACCTGTGTCTCGATGACCTGGCGTAAACGTGGGTCTAACGAGGTCACTGGCGCGGATGCTTCGGCCACAAAAGAAAGCTGACGCGCAACTTCTTCACGAATGAATTGTTTTATGTGGGGCAGTAAGACGGTGTGATCAGCAGTGACGTCGTGCACGAGGGCGGAAACTTCAGCCGTATCTTCAGCGGCCCTGCGCGTCGAGACACGCTGCTTACGCAACTCGTCGTACTCCTGACAGAGCTGGACAACATCGGTGACGGTCTGTGGGTTCCTAGCGACGAGCATCTGGAAGGTGTCGTCGTCAACTCCTTTGATGATGTGCTTGATTTTGTCGCGTTCGGTTAGAGATTAATCGACGCGCTTGCAAAGAGACAAGACATCTTCAATGTAACTCGTAAAGGTCTCGTCCCTGCGCTGGACTCGACTACGGAGACGCTGTTCCGCGCGAAGCCGGCGCATGGCGGGACGACCGAAGACCGCGGCGATGGTGGTCTTGAAGGCGGACCAGTTAGTGATTTCGCCGTCGTGGTTCTTGAACCAGAGGCTGGCCACATCAGCGAGGTAAAAGCGCACGTTTGTGAGCTGGTCGCAGGCGTTCCACTTGTTGGAAGCACTTACGATTTCGTACTCGACGAGCCAGTCCTCGACGTCTTGTTCGTCGTTGCCGCGAAAAATTGGTGGGTCGCGTTGCCGGGGTACGCCAGTACAGTAGACTGTCGTTGGTAAGGAAGCTTGAGAAGGGCCAGGAGCAGTCATGGTGAACGGTGAGGGTAGCGTCCGATTGCGAAGTTCCAGGTTGATGGGAACCCTGGCTCCTCCACCACTTCAAATAGAGGTGTTTTACGTCGAAAAAGCTTCAGACGCAGCTTGGCAAAATATGCTTTATGAGGCAGGTCTGGCTAATGGCGAGCGGCGTGCGCGAGCTACTACTGCAGCCACCGATCATCGTCGTCTTCTTCATTGCCAGCCGTTATTCAGATTCATTATTTCATTACAATACATATATTTATATATATCCTTAGGGAAGAAGATGCACGTACGAAGTGATTTTATTGACGTTTCGATTGCGGGTCCGGCCTTCATCAGAATACAGTTTATGGTACGAGTGCTGTTTCTATACATGTGCATATCATTAAGATACAAATATGAAAACCGGCATGAAAGGGGATATAAGGGCAAATATATATATATGCAAGTCTCACGATTTGAAGGGCACCTGATACACGAGTAAAAAGATATCGTTTTCATGCGCGAGCACGTGGCGAGCACATTGTTTACAAATAAAAGATAAAACGCATAAAAGATAAAGCACATAACATGAAGAGTAGTCCGACCAGTAATAGCAAGGGGAAAAGAAGAAAAAATAATAAAGTATCAACAAAAAATCACGAAGACGTTACAAAGCTGCTACGTAATCAACCGATACAGGCAATGTAGTGCGACTTGCTGAGCAAGGTAGAAATAAGATGGACAGGGTGATACAGGTTACGCAGATAGGCAACTAAGATTTCTTACGTTTTCATTTAGACCAGATGCGACGGCGTCGAACTTATAGATGAGGATTGATTCACGGGCTTCTCTATTATGATTTGTGCGGAAACCAGATTGTAGTAATGCCACCTGTAGATTTTTAAAAGAGTGGTCAGGGAGGTGCACGTGTCTTGAAAAGGGCAAGTGGGGCAAGGTCCAAGTGGGGCAAAAAAATTGTCCAGCTATCTTGATTCTCTGATGAGTAATAGCCCAGCATCACTTCCGTCTTACGTAAGGGACACTACCGACTTTGTTTCTGGTATAATTGATCTGATTATTCCTCAAGGTTCTTTTTTAATCATGCTAGACGTAGCGCCTTATTACACCAACATTCCGCGTGTAGACGGAATAGCGGCAGTCGCCAGGTCCTATGAAGCAGCTTCACCGGGTAAATTTATCGACAGCAACACATTAGCAGTATTGTTCAGGCTCATTTTAGAGCTAAATAACTTTCCATTTGAAGGGCAACACTATGTCCAAGTTAGCGGCACGTCAATGGGTACGTGTATTGGACTCAACTACGCCAATATATTGATGGACCAGCTTGAAAGTGAATTTTTGAAAATCCGCGCACTGAAACGTTTTTAATATAAACGATACATCGATGGCATTTTTCTTATTTGGCCCGCATGGGGACAGGAGTTGCTTTCCTTCATATCTGACTTTGATGATGCTCATCCATCAATATAATTTTCTCACAACTATTCCACATCAACGCTTAGTTTTCTTGATGTAAGCATTTCGGTTGTAAATGATAAGCTATCCACTGCTCTATACAGGAGGCCTACGGACCGGCAACAATATTTGCACTTTGACAGTAGCCACGTGAAACATTGCAAAACTAGCATCCCTTACAGTCAGGCCTCACGCTTTAAAACAATCTGCTCAG
The DNA here is from genome assembly GCF_043290135.1 of Rhipicephalus microplus. Classification (NCBI taxonomy): domain Eukaryota; kingdom Metazoa; phylum Arthropoda; class Arachnida; order Ixodida; family Ixodidae; genus Rhipicephalus; species Rhipicephalus microplus. The sequence goes on along the minus strand of NC_134701.1, from coordinate 11,492,434 downwards.
AGCAATCAGAGTTTCAAAAAAATTGCAGAACACTAAAGGATGCTCTAGTCAAACAAAAATATCTGCCGCAATAAATTGATGACGCAATAAAACGTGCCGACATGCATAATCGTAGAACGCTGTTGTGCGCTGCTAAAAACTCGACTCCCTCACCGCAGACAAACTTAGTCCTTACCCATTCTGCGTCAGTTCCGCGTGTTTCGAATGTTCTGAGAAAGCACCACAATATTCTAATGCAAAGTGAACGCTTAAGAACCATTTTCACCGAACCACCTGAAAGCAGTGTATCGCAAAGCTAAAACTATTCGAGACATACTCTCATCATCATCATCGTTGAAAGCAGACAGTCCTGACACGATCGGGTGCCATCCTTGCCGAAAAGCACGATGCAAAGTATGCCCGTACATGCGCACATCCCAACAAGTGACCAGTACTGGTTCCAACTTTTCCTTAAAAATCAAAGGCAATCTTGACTGCGACTCCTAGAACGTGATATACATAATAGAATGCGCGCTATGGGAAATACAGTACATTGGTCAAACAGAAGGGCCTTTTAGACTGCGTTTTAGCAACGATAAATCTCATGCTAACACCTTGCCCCACTTGCCCATTTCAAGACACGTGCACCTCCCTGACCACTCTTTTGAAAATCTACAGGTCACATAACTAGAATCTGGTTTCCGCACAAATTATGATAGAGAAGCCCGTGAATCATTCCTCATCTATAAGTTCGACGCCGTCGCATGTGGTCTAAATGAAAACGTAAGAAAACTCAGTTGCCTATCTGCGCAATTTGTATCACCCTGTCCATCTTTTTTCAACCTTGCTCAGCAAGGCACACTACATTGTCTGTATCGGTTGATTACGTAGCAGATTTGTAACGTCTTCGTGATTTTTTTGTTATTATTTTATTATTTTTTTCTTTATTTTCCCCTTGCTATTACCGGTCGGACTACTCTTCATGTTATGTGCTTTATCTTTTATTTGTAAACAACGTGCTCGCCGCGGGCTCACCACGTGCTCGCGCATGGAAATGATATCTTTTTACTCGCGTATCAGGTGCCCTTCAAATTGTGTGACTTGCACATATATATGCCCATATATCGCCTTTCACGCCGGTTTTCATATTTGTATTTTATTGATGTGCACGTGTATACAAACAGCACTCATGCCATAAACTGTATCCTGATGAAGGCCAAACCCGCGGCCGAAACGTCAATAAAATCCCGTCGTACGTGCGTCTTCGTCCCTACGGATAATCTTACCCGGATCCAGCATCACTTTTGTTTTTGGTATATATATATATATATATATATATATATATATATATATATATATATATATATATATATATATATATATATATATAGTGTTCTAGTATTAAGTAACCCATTTGACGCAGTGTTTTATTCAGCATGATGTTTCTTGTAATGTGTGCAACGTTATAAATTACTGCTTTGAAAACACAACACCGTGGTTTCACAACGGGCATTTATTTACAAAAGCTGTATGCCATCTTAGCATTGGCATGAGCATTAATAAAATAATTTTTTTACAAAGTTCCAGTTTGAAAAAAAAAAGACTGCGTACTTATTCTTTCACACTACTTAAGCATTTACAAATGAGCAAAATGCACTTGAAAAGCTAGACTATCTGTTTCACTATGAGTTGTCCCATTCTTAAAGAAGAGTGTGGCGGATGTGCCAGAGAAGGTCACTGAGTGAATTTGGTGTTCGTTGCTTAGACAGGAAGCGAGAAGACAGTGCGCAGGCATGATGCGGACTATGGTAACTACTGTCGGCAACTGCAGGATGGCAGCAGCGACAAAAATGATACTGGTGCGCTGTGGCTACAGTGATAAAGTAGTAAAAAGGGCCATCGCTAGTACGAGCTTACAGTTGGCTCCTACTAGGTCTTGCCACCATGTTCTTGATGAAAGTTTCAGGGCGCAAATAACCAGGCTTGTGTTTGCGGGTTTTCCTTTGTTGGTGTTAACGACAGTGTGCGAAGCTTTACTGAGAAAATGTCGACATGACGCCACCGGCGATTCTGGCACAAAAGAAAAAACACTGAATCGACCTGTTGTCATTCCGTATGTGCACAGAGTGGCTCATTAATTAAAGCACGTCGCCTCTCGTTTTGAGGTCCCTGTCGTGTTCTCGGCACCTCAGAGGCTTTCGCGCATTTGTGCTCGTTCGTGTGGCATGTCAAGTGCTCATTGCTTAAAAAAAGCACGAAAGGAAGTTTTTGAATTGTTTGGTAGGCATTGTCTACTTGATCCTGCTCAGTTGTGGAAAGGTGTACATTGGCCAGTCGGGCCGTTGTATAAACGATAGCTTAAGGGAACATGCACTGTCAATGAGAAACGGCACGGGTTTGCATTTGTTGTTGTTTTTGTTCTCCTATAGTCAGTGGCGCATACCCACTGTGAGGGATTGGTCAAGAATCGAGTGGTTTCAAAATTTACTGTTCAGATTTGGAATGATGGAGGTTTAACAGAAAGATTACCGATAGCCTAGGAAAGTGTGGTGCTTAATGTAATGCATACAAATATTTACATAAACGAATTTATTCATAGAATAGAGGAATAATCTGATTTTATACGCATATAATTATGTTGACCTGTTAGGATAATGAAACTGGTTAATTAGTCAACCTATTAGTTTCATCAATATAGTCCCGGACGGCCGCGCATACTGTTGCATTAGAAAAACCAGAAATGGAAGCTCCAAAAGACAAAATAACAGGCAGAGATAAGTCCATACCAATACCACGTAAAGGTGTTTTTAATAGGGTTTTTCGTAATGTGCTAAACCGCCTGCAGGTCAAAAAGAAATGGTTTATTGTTTCCAGTTCATCACAGAATGCACACAGTGGCGAAGGTGCCTGAGCAGACCTGTGTTTATAGAAATTTAGATTTGGTACCCGGCAACGCAGCCTTGTGATAGCTACTTCTTGTTTTCGAGTGCGGCAAAAGTCTCTTCGCCAGGGATATAATAAATGGCGATATTCTGTAGGGTTTGTTAGTGCTGAACCTCTAAAGACTTGCGTAAGCATACGTCTGCGGAATCGAGCAGCACTCACATAAGCGGATGATGGACAGAGCGGTAGAATTGGTTGGCTGATTAACGACTTAGCTAAGGAATCGGCTATTTCATTTAGAAACAAACCTTTATGTCCAGGCACCCAAACTAATCGTACTTTTCTCAAATGCGTAGGCACTAGTGCACGGAACGCCTTTGTTACTTGATTATCAGCACCAACAGAAAGTGCCGCACAGAGAGATAGGGAATCTGTTATTATGACAGCTGATGTAATTGTTGTATTTAACTTGCGTAAGGCGAGCACTACTGCCAGAAACTCAGCCACAAAAACGGGCATGAAATCTGGTAGCCGAATCGAATAAATCCAATTTAAATTCGGGCTGAAAATACCAAGCCCTGACTTTTCGTCGTATTGCGATGCGTCTGTAGCAATAATAACGTTCGTTGTAATACGGCGCAGGTGATTTTTGTAGTAAACCATCCAAAATGTTATGGGGAAGTAATTTGGCATTATTAGGAAAAATGTCGTCGAATTGAATTTCCACCGGGGCTAAATTAACACGACTCGGCATGTTGTCGCATATACATACGTTAGAGGCTCCAGTAAATTTGGCACAAATATAATTTGTGGCGTATGAAATCGCGGCCATCTAGCAGCAAAAAATTATTCCGGGGTGGAAATAAAGGCTGTTTCTGAGTGTCGTAATGGTGATTCATAAATTCTTAAGAATGTCTGAACAGTTAGAAGGCGAATTCAACAAGAAAGCGGAGGGACCCTCAATTCGAGATATAACACATTGTTGGCAACTGTTTTGGGAAGGCCAAGGCATAAGCGCAATGCCGCATCATTGTAAGGAATGCTCGTGTGAACCGCTACTGCACCTTACGAGAATATTGCTAAGAAGCAAAGACAAAGTGGCACGTGAATTGGCAAAGGTGATGCTTATTAGACAATTTGGCGAACAATGTATCAGTGTTCCATCTCTGTCATTGTATGCTAATGAATCTGATTTTCTATCTGATAGATTGTGATTATAATTGGCTGGTCTTTTCTTGTGGTTGTGCGCATGCGTGAGGGTTTTATAAGACGAGCTTCGGTTCAACAAAAGTCAGTTGCGAGTGTGCGCTTTTCAGAGTCTCTTCTTTCGTCTTTTAAGTTTGCGCCAACGATGTTCTGCACAGTTACCCACCAACTAGCCCGACAGCATAGGTTACTGGCACACTGTTAATGAGCCTGTTTGGCGTTACGTAGCACGTGAACTTGTTACTCACTGGCAGCTGACTAATAGTCCCTCGTATACAACTTAAAGACACCAAATCTGCCAAAACGAGACCCTCGTTAATGAATAAGGGAAAGAAGTGTATGCTTATAAAAACTCGTTTTTTCGTGTTTAGACACATTATTAGGGAAATATAACAGACAATAATGAAATGAAATATATAGAGGAAGCTATTAGGCCAATTGTAATATAAATGTCAAAAAAGAAAAGTGAGTGAAAAGATAACTTTGCCGTGGGCAGCATCCAAACCTGCAAACATTCGAACAACACACGTTCGGATCCTGCCCACGGCAAAGTTATCTTTTCACCCACTTTTCTTTCTTGACATTTTCATTTCAATTGGCCTAATAGCTTCCCTTATACTTTCTTGGCGTTATTGTCTGTTATATCTCATATATATATATATATATATATATATATATATATATATATATATATATATATATATATATATATATAATATATATATATATACACGGGTGTTCCACACTTGCCGCCATGGCTATAGATGGCGCTGCCAGACACTACCACGTTTAAATTCACATATAAACCCAATAAAGTGGCTCGAGGAATGGCCGCCGTGATAACTCAGTGGTAGAACATCGAACGCGTAATTCGGAGGTCGTAGGTTCGATTCCTGCCCACAGAAATTATTTTTTCACCTACTTTTCTTTCTTCTTAATTACAATGCATTGGTTGTATTAACTTCCCCTCTACATTGCTTGGCAATATTGTGTGTTAGATATCATTTATTATTGTGTCAGAACACGGAAAAACGAGCCCGTTGGTATACACCTGTTTCTCCTATTCATTAACGAGGGTCTCGTACAGGCAGACTTGGTGCCGTCAGGTTGTATACGAGGAACTATTGGTCAGTTGCTAGCTCGTAATTAGTTCACGTGCTACGTGATGCCACACAGACTCATAAAAAAAGGGTTCCACACTCGCCGCCATGGCTACAGATGGCGCTGACTGACACTCCCACGTTTAAATTCACATATAAAGCCAATAAAGTGACTAGAGGAATGGCCGCCGTGGTAGCTCAGTGGTAGAGCTTCGAACGCGTAATTCGGAGGACGAAGGACGGAGGTAAAACAACGGGTCTTTGTCGGTCGTTAGGTACTCTACGTGCATGACATTTCCCACCGGCTAAAAAACATAGGGGAGAAAGGCAGCGTCAAAGTGGTGTTTTCAGCACCGGATAAGTTACAGCGGCTTTGCAGAGCAGTCAATCCTCTCAAATCACGTACCACTGGTTGCTCAACCAAGCACAAAACTCGGTTTGTGCCGTGTGTAGCGGGGGTTGTTTACGCGATTCCACTCTCATGTGGTAAGTGGTATTTCGGCCAAACGGGGCGCTGCCTTAATGAAAGGCTAAAAGAGCACCATTATTATGTTCACAAAACAATCCAGGGCCACATTGGAATTCACTGCCGTGATTGTGGACGTTCCCCCATGTTTGATCAATGTGAAGTGGTCAAAAAGCACCCGTCACCATTAACTCGGGAAATTATAGAAGCGCATTGTATAGCAAGAGCTGGCATCACGTGTATTAGCACCCCTTCTTTGGTTTTATCTGAACATGAAGTGGCCTTCCTTAATCAGGATAACCGCCTATGAATCTGTGATATGTGACAGTGCGATGTTGTGTGTAATCTTGTCGTTGCGTTAGGGTGGTTTTGTATGCTTGCGCCGGTCTACATATTTGATGCAGTTTGACAATAAAGCTCAGTTGGAAGTTAGCGGTCTGTCCTCTTGTGTCGGTCTGCTCAGCCGTTTCTTCTTCCCCGTAATGTGCTATACCAGTTCAAGTACGACGAACCAACTCGCCCAATTTTCAACACTCGTTTCTCCACGCGGTTCTTCAAGCGCTCCTCACACCCAGCACTTGCCTTATAAGGACGGCGTACTTATGGTAGATGACCTGGCGCATCGAAAAAATACTCTGCCAAGCCATTATCCTTACGTACGGTTCCATGCATCGCCGTCTGGTGCACACCCTCTACGGTACAAACAAAACAAAAGGCTCAGACGCATCGAACGTCGCACGCTACCAGCCGCAAGAACCAGTCGCAGTGAAGCGCGACGAAGAAGCCCCTGAAGAGCTTCGTGTGATTTCGACGGCACCGCAGACTTGCCAAAATCTGCAGTTCAAACCTAGTAATGCCACGTCACCTGTGATACCCTAATGCAGAGCTCACCAATTAAAGAATCGAAGAAACTTAGAGTACATTACATAAAACCTCGTACACAGTTGCCTTTCAGAAGCGTCTGTAATGAACCACGTCACTGAATCCCCTGAAGGGCATGCTAGCAATGATGACGCATTACCAACTATGCCTGACAAGCAAGACACCAGCTTACCATGCATAAGCTGTCTACAGGGCGCGTCAAACCTCGAAGGAAATGAATGCCCGATTCCGGAAGGGGCGCCACTAACCATCTCCTGAGCAGCATCAGCAAAGCAAGCAAAGCCAAGTTCACAAACTCATGAGACAACGAAAGAGAATGCAACGAGGGCATCGACGAACGCAAACTTCAACGGAAGCACACTCACCAATTGAAGAACATCGGAAAATCACATATCTAAACGAAAGAGCCAATTCAAGACTTCCGACACTTTCGCACAAAGAAAAGTCACCAGAGACGCTCCCTGCACCTGCTGTCACACCAACTGCACCACCACAGAAAACGCCTAGAAAAACGCGGAAGTACTGCTTGCACACCGCAACCACTCAGGCACTCCATCACAGTCTGTCAGAAAGCACGAAAACAAGAAGCACCGGGTTTGCACCATTCACGACAAAAAATACGACCCCGATGACATCCGAGCTGCCGATAAAACAATGCGTTCCAACCTTGCTCAGTCCCCAGAAGAGTTAAAGCGGTATTGTCAGTATTAATGTGTGGCCCGCTCTGTCCAGAACGAAACAGTCAAGCTCGTCCACCAGAGTTGTCATAGAAATCACCGGACTGCTCCCTCGGCCTTGAAGATTTAGTGAGATTGTTGATCTCCGTCGGGACGTGAAACTGTGAATTTGGCCATTATTTTGTGTAATCTCTTTTTCAATGTGTTGTAGTTTGTAACTGGTGTCATCTTTCGGGGGCAG